>NC_041385.1:433805930-433875262 GCF_002162155.2 Triticum dicoccoides | reverse complement strand
GGAGGCGCGGGGCTGACGTGGCGGCGCGGGATAGGCTGGGGCGGCGGCGGGGGTGACGTGGCGTCCCCGGATTGGTCCGGGCGACGTGGAGGCTGGCGGTGGACATGTCCGAACGGCGGCGGACATGTCCGGCGCGCGAGGGGAGCGGGGCTAGGGTTTCGTCTGCGCGAAAAATCCGGGAGGGACACATATTTATAGGTAGAGGGAGCTAGGAGAGTCCAAATGAGGAGCGGTTTTCGGCCACGCGATCGTGATCGAACGATCGAGAGCATGGAGGGGAGTTTGCTGGGTTTTTGGGTCACTTTGGAGGGGTGTTGGGCTGCAAAGAGAGAGGGGGCTTTCGGGCTACGCGGTTAACCGTTCGAGTACCAAACGACCTCCAAATGGCACGAAACTTGATAGGCGGTCTACCGGTGGTATACCAAGGCCACTTGGCAAGTCTCGGGCCATTCCGAGAACGTTTAGCACCCACTCACAACAAGATACAAAAGGGGGACGCCGGAGGACATAGGTGCGCCGGATTGCAAAACGGACAACGGGGAAAATGCTCGGATGCATGAGACGGACACGTATGCAAAATGAAATGCACATGATGACATGATAAAATGCAACACGCAAGCAAATGACATGGCAACTAAGGCGAATAACTGGCGGACACCTGGCGTATCGGAACCGGGGCATTATAGTTGCATAGCGACGATGACGAGGAACCCCGGCGTCCGAATACAGGAGGGCAGAAAAAATTTCCCCCCTGGTAAAAATGGTGAACATGATCTATGCCACCCACATCCCCAAACGGGAGCGAAATCGTGCACTCAGGGACGTCTATGCGATGGAGCCTGTCGCCCCGAAATTCAACCCATGGTCATCCTGCCCGATCACCTTTGATCGTAGGGACCATCCCACCAGCATCCGCCATGGCGGCTCAGCCGCATTGGTCCTTGACCCAATCATAGATGGATTCCACCTCACGCGAGTCCTCATAGACGGTGGCAGCAGCCTGAACCTGCTTTATCAGGATACAGTGCGCAAGATGGGCATCGATCCGTCACGGATCAAACCCACCAAAACCACCTCCAAAGGTGTAATTCCAGGGGTAGAGGCCCGCTGCACGGGCTCAATAACACTGGAAGTGGTCTTCGGATCTCCGGATTACTTCCGAAGCGAGGAGTTAATCTTTGATATCGTCCCTTTTCGTAGTGGCTATCACGCACTACTTGGACGAACCGCGTTCGCTCGTTTCAACGCGGTACCGCACTATGCGTACCTCAAGATCAAGATGCCAGGACCTCACAGGGTCATAACAGTTAATGGAAATACAGACCGCTCCCTCCGTACGGAAGAACATACTGCGGCCCTCACGGCAGAAGTACAAAGCAGCCTCCTCTGACAAACATCCAATCCGGCAATGACATCTCCGAACACCGTCAAGCGAGTCCGGAGTACCCCGCAACATGACAGTCAGGCACGCCAGGAGCTCAATTAGCAATCCGGCCTCCACCCCAGCCCCATTCAAGCGGCGTTCATACCACGCGTGCACAATTACGTGCTCAAAATACCATGGGCATAGGTGGAGGCGAAATGACAATGCAGCCAGAGTGCGGTTCAGCCGCCAGGAGGCCCGCATACCTTTTTCTTTTTTTCCAGGACCCTACTTTCGGGCAGCTCCTCCAGAAGAGATCGGATGACCGGACTCATCATGGAGGAGGCACTAAGAAGGCAAGAGGCTTTTGCACACAAGGGAATACCCAGGTGGTCTTCTTCAATGATCGTTATACCTGTTCTTACATACCCGCATGTAGCCTGCCCTTGGATAGGACATGTCAAATAGTCCTATTTCTTTCTGCTTAATGCGTCAATTGTACATTTACGTCTTGCCGTATTGTCCAAATAAATGGGAAGTAGTATGTAGCGTCAGCTTCTTATCACTATCCTCATATTTTCTGTTGAATATTTATTCAATACTGCATCCGTACGTTTTGGTACGTTCATTTTGCCAGGGGCTTCTTATCTAGCCCCATACTATGGCAAGGAAAGTACGAACACTTTCAACAGTGCGGCACCCCGAACTTATAGCATTATATGCATCAGCTCCGAATCATGTCTCGGGTCAATAGTTGGGTTAGCCCGGCTCCCTTGTTTTGGTACCTTATGTTCCGTTATATCGGCTAAGGTAGCGCAGGGAGAACTACTGCGATTGTGTCCCGGTTCTTCCGGACGAGCACCTCAGTAGAGAAAGCCGAAAAGTGACCGTCATGATGCAGCGAGAGCTGGTCGCTGTTCGCGAGGTACCAAAATCCCTAAAGATTTTTTCCGCTTAAGGGGAGGAATCGGCTTCGTCCGATTTAGGCGTGTATAACGCCCCAGTTCGGTTTTCCGAATACTAGGGGCTTCACCGAAATTTAAAATTGTAGACTTCTATAGTCAAGTGAGAGTTATAAAGCCGAATAGTTCGATTGCCTCGTTCGCTGTGCCAAACACCTCCTTAAAGGACCAAAACTTTGGATAAAGAGTGTTTGGGTTTCCACGAACACCCCAGTACTAGTTATAAGGGGGCGGAAGCCGACGACTGGCCTACTCTCAGATTTTGATAAACGACCACAGAGAGGGTAATATTTTAAATCAAACAAAGTGTTGAATAGCACAAATAAACCCGTTCCCATATTACACGGATGGCATGAGTACATTCACTCAAAAATTATGTTCTTAGGACATTCATTCACCACAAGACGAGCGCCTTTCATAACGCCATCATAATATTTCTCGGGGCAACGATGCTCCTTGCCCTCCGGGGGTCCATCCTTCATGAGCTTCTCAGCATCCAGCTTGCCCCAATGCACCTTCGCGCGGGCAAAGGCCCGTCGGGCACCTTCAATGCATGCGGACTGCTTGATAACTTCTAGCCGTGGACAGGCATGCACCATCCGCTTCACCAGGCCAAAATAGCTGTCGGGCAGGGGCTCGCCAGGTCACATCCGGACTATGAGGTCCCCCATGGCCTGTTCGGCCGCATTGTGGAGTTCGACCAGCTGCTTTAGTTGGTCACTCAGAGGCATCGAATGTTCAGCCGCAGTATATTGGGACCAGAACAACTTCTCTGTAGAGCTCCCCTCTTCAGCGCGATAGAACTCCACAACATCCGAAATACTGCATGGCAGATCTGCAAATGCCCCTGAAGAGCTCTGGATTCGTGTAAGTAAAAGAAATGACTCCTCCACATGCTTGCTTTGCATAAAGAATGCCTTACCCTCCGCTATCTTCTTGGCCGCCTGGATTTCTTGGAGGGCCTTTTGGGCTTCGGCCTTGGCGTCGGCCGCGCTTTGGAGGGCCTTTGCAAGCTCAGACGCTTGCGTCTTGTAGTCATGCTCCAGGGAGCCGAACTTCTGGCCGAGCTCCTGGAGCTCCTGCTGTACCTCTCCCACCTGAGCATCTTGCTTCTCTCGCTCGGTGCGCTTAGTATCCGCCTTAGCTTCGGCCGCGGACAACGCTTCCTTCAGGGCCGCCACTTCAGTCGCGGTCCCTATCAAAAGCCATGATGCTTTCTCTTAGCATCACCAACTTCTTATCCTCTATACGACATATGGATGGGGTTTTTCTCACCTCTGTTTGCCTCGAGCTGCTTCTTCGCGAGGTCGAGCTCTTCTTTGGCCTGCCCCGGTTTGTGCTTGAGTCCGACAACCTCCGCCGTACACGCAGCGGCGGTCAGCAGCAGTGCCTGTTTGATTCATACAAACAAATACTATTAGTTTCCTGTGGTTTTTTAATTGACCCTCTGTTTGGCTTTTCTTTCCGAACACCAACCAGAGTATCAGGGGCTACTACCTATCGGGTGATATTTCCTCACACTTTCTTTACCTCAAAGCCTGTTAGCAGGCTGGTGCAAGCTTCGGTCAATCCGCTCTTGGCGGACCGAACCTTCTCAATCACCATACTCATAAGTGTATGGTGTTCATCCTCGATGGAAGCACCTCGAAGCACTTCCAACAAATTATCCGATGCCTCTGGCTGGGCGGAGGTCATCGGCACAGCCGGCTTGCCCTCCTTCGCGAGGGACTGCTTACCGGAATCCGGAACCTTTGTAGGCTCTGGTGCAGTAACCGGCCGAGAGCCCGACTTACTGTGGCTCCCGTCAGCACAATCCATGGGGTTCTCATCCCCCATGTGTCCGGTGCCCGAGATTTTGCCTTGGGGCATCTCCGGAACCATCGCCCTCTGCTCGGGCATCCTCCGAGATAACACCTCGGTGTCATCTGCGGGTCACGGAGAGGTCGCCGTCGGGAGTGAATTCATCTCCGACTCATTCAGAGACTCCTCCGAAGAGAACTCCTCGAGATCGGACCCGGCCGGACTGCATGGACGTGTTTGGCGTCATTACAAACCATGAGGTCACAAGTCGTACGAAAAATATTATGGAATGTGGATACTTACGACCTCGCCCGGGGTTTGCCCCTGGGCAGCCACTCCTCCTCACTAAAAGCGGCGGAAGTGGATTGATCCGAAAGGGACGCCTTGCCCTTCTTCGGCACCCCGGCCTCCCCCGATGGGGCGGCCTTCCTTTTATTCTCCTCCCTAGCACGGGGAGGAGGCATTTCTTCATGTTCTCCCCCGTCTTCGGGGGAGAATCTTGCTCGTTGTCTTCTGATGACGACTCTATCACGGCCCTGCGCCGGTGACCTTTTCTGGTCCCCGTGGCCACCTTCTTGGACCCTTCGGCCCCCTCAGTTGAGGCGGCCTTCTACTTCTTCCTCTCCTCCCCTTCATGGGAGGAGTGCGCCTCATCCTCTTCTGGCGAGGCGTCGGGTGTGGACTCGTGCCGAAGACCCCTTCAGGTCCCCGTGGCCTTCTTTTCGGCCTTTTTCTCCGGCACCTTGTAAGGCGCCGGAACCAGCATCTCCGCCAGGAATGCGCTTACTGGATCCTCAAGCAATGGAGCCGGACAGTCGATCCGCTCCGCCGTCTCCACCCACTCATGTTCGGTCAGCAAGGTGACTTAAAAATCCTCCCCCGAATGTACTAAGGGAACGTCTCGTAAATAGTCAAGGGACTTACCGGACTGGCAAGGCGCGTTGCGCTGAGCCCCCGGTCCTCGGAAAAGGGAGGAGGGACTTCGCCGGTCTTGAATAGAAACTTCCAGATTTCTTTGTGCGTTGTGTCGAAGAGCTCTAGCAGCATCTGGTGTTCGGCCGGGTCGAACTCCCACATATCAAATGCCCGTCTTTGACACGGGAGAATCCGGCGAATGAGCATGACCTGGACCATGTTGACAAGCTTGATCTTCTTGTCCCTCATACTTCTGAGGAAGTTCTCGAGTCCGGTAAGCTCCGTGGGTTCACCCCAGGCCAGGCCCTTCTTCTCCCAAGAGGTGAGCCACGTGGGGATTCCGGATATGAACTTGGGGGCCACCACCCAGTTGGCGTCGCGCGGCTCGGTGATGTAGAACCACCTTGATTGCCACTCCTTTATGGACTCCATGAAGGAGCCCTCGAGCCATTTAACATTGGGCATTTTGCCCACCATGGCGCCTTCGCACTCTGCCTGTTGGCCGCTCACGATCTTCGGCTTCACGCAGAAGATTTTCAACCACAGGTCGAAGTGAGGCTTGATGCGGAGGAAGGCCTCGCACACGATGATGAATGTCGAGATGTTGAGGACGAAATTCGGGGCCAGATCATGAAAATCTAGCCTGTAGTAGTACATGAGCCCGCGGATGAAAGGGTGGAGTGGAAACCCTAGTCCACGGACGAAATGAGGGAGAAATACCACTCTCTCCCGAGACTTCGGTGTGGGGGTAATCTGTCCCTCTGTTGGAAGCCTGTGCGCGATATTAGCGGGCAGGTATCCGGCTTCCCGAAGCTTGGTAATGTTCTCCTCTGTGACAGAGGAGGCCATCCACTTGCCTCCCGCTCCGAACATGCTGCGGTCTTACGGAGTAGGTGAGAACTTGGGCGCTGGAGCTCGAGGGTGCGAGAACGGATGAGCGAAGGAAGACGAAGGCGTGGGTGAAAATGGGAGGTTTCTGCCCCTTTATAAAGGCGATGTGAATGTGCGCCTCCCCACTTGCCTCTCGAAAACTCTTATTTTTCCAGGCGCCTCGATTACTGGCGCTGGTTGGGTTACCCATACCAGCATTGATGGAGATCCCGTGATGAGGGGACATGATCTCTGCTTTGACAAGGCGTGACAAAGAAACCGCCTCGCGATGTGTGCGGAAGCGGGTTGTACGAAATGGTTCGAATAAAAACCGGACCGTGGCGTGATGTCACTTTTCGAAGAATTGTCAGCAGATTAGATTCGTGGATTATTATTCTCTCTACGGTGGTATATGGATGTTATCTTGCAGAGCCGGACACGGTCCTTGTGTTCGGAATTTATCTTGGAGTATTCGGAGATGGAACCCGTCTCACAATGCCGAAGACAATCTACGCGCCGGACTCATCGTCATTGAAGCCTGGTTCAGGGGCTACTAAGGGACTCCTGGATAAGGGGGTATCCGGACAGCCGGACTACGTACTTTGGCCGGACTGATGGACTATGAAGATACAAGATAGAAGACTTCGTCCCGTGTCCGGATGGGACTCTCCTTGGCGTGGAAGGCAAGCTTGGCGATTCGGATGTAGATCTCCTCCACTGTAAACCGACTCTGTGTAACCCTAGCCCCCTCCGGTGTCTATATAAACCGAAGAGTTTAGTCCGTAGGACTCATCATCATTATCATCAACAATCATACCATAGGCTAGCTTCTAGGGTTTAGCCTCTCTGATCTCGTGGTAGATCAACTCTTGTAATACTCATATCATCAAGATCAATCAAGCAGGAAGTAGGGTATTACCTCCATCGAGAGGGCCCGAACCTGGGTAAACATCGTGTCCCCAGTCTCCTATTACCATTAGCCTTAGATGCATAGTTGATAATCCCCAAGTGCAGGGAATCATCGTAGCAATTCCCAAAGGTGGAAGCGATAAGTGTGGAGTGTCGAACCCACAAGGAGCTAAAGGTAAGATCAATATTCTCTCAAGCCCTATCTGCCAGTGATACGATTCTACATGCACCGAACGTTTGCTTCCAACTAGAAACAAGAAATAAAACTGTGTTGTGGGTATAAAGAGGATAACTTTGTATGATACCGGAGAGCTAAAATATAAAAGTAGGTGTTGTTATCATAAAGATAGAATATACTACTAAATAATATATATAGCGAGTGTGGAATAATGGTGGATCGGTGTGTGGAATTGTCCTAAGCAATTGTTAACAAGATCGATAGTCGTCATTGCAATTTCATATGGGGGAGAGGCATAAACTAACATACTTTTCCTACTTGGATCATATGCACTTATGATTGGAACTCTAGCAAGTATCCGCAAATACTAAAGATTCATTAAGGTAAAACCCAACCATAGCATTAAAGCATAAAGTCCCCTTTATCCCATACGCAACAATCCCCTTACTCGGGTTTGTGTTTCAGTCACTCACGCAACCCACTATAAGTGAATCATGAACGCATTGCAACACCCTACAGCGGGAATCCCTCATGCTTGCGCGACATGGAGGGCACCATAGGACAACACCAAGAATAAAACATACAACTCGTACCAATCTAGATCATCAATCAACTCAAGGACAAAAGATATCTACTCAAAACATCATAAGATGGCAACACATCATTGGATCATAATATGTGGCATGAAGCACCATGTTCAAGTAGGGATTACAGCGGGGTGTGGGAGAGTGGACCGCGTAAAAGAGATGAGGATGGTAATGATGATGGTGATGTTGATGAAGACGATCACCGCGGCGATGATTCCCCTCCTGATGGAACTCCGGTGCCACCAAGAGAGAGGAGGAGAGGTTCTCCCCCTTGTGATTCCTCCTCCATCACTTTCCCCCTATGGTCCTTGGCCTTCATGGCAATGATGGCCCCTCCGAGATCCTCCTCCATGGCCTCCGGTAATGATGGCCCCCTCCGGCAGGGTGCCAGAGAGGGCCTAGATTGATTTCTCGTGGCTACAGAGGCTTGCGGGGGCGGAACTTCCGATCTATGTTAATTCCCGAAGGTTTCTATATTTATAGGAATTTTTGGCGTTGGTTTCACGTCAAGGGGGCCTCCGGGCTGTCTATGAGATAGGGGACCGCGCCCTAGGGGGGGCGCCCCCCACTCTCGTGGGCAGCCCGGGACTCCTCTAGCCCAACTCCGATGCTCTGTGGTCTTCTTTTGGTCTAGAAAAAATCCTCAAAAATTGGCACGTCATTTGGACTCCATTTGATATCCCTTTTCTATAAAACACAAAAACAAGGAGAAAACAGAAACTGGCATTGGGCTCTAGGTTAATAGGTTAGTCCCAAAAATCATATAAAATGACATATAAATGCATATAAATCATCATAGAAGGATAATATAATAGCATGAATACTTCATAAATTATAGATACGTTGGAGACGTATCAGCATCCCCAAGCTTAGTTCCTGCTCGTCCTCGAGTAGGTAAATGATAAAAGAAATAATTTATGAAGTGTGAATGCTAGTAGGTGCACAGGTTTGATGAAAGATAATTTCAATCACCTTTTCTAGCATCAATATTTGTCATAATAGTAGCTTATCTCATAAAACTTTTCATGATCAAGTAACAATCTATTCACAATGTCAAGTATGGTTCAGAAACTTCATTGAGAACTAACAAACTATAATCTCAGTCATTGAAGCAATTGCAATTTATCATAACATCAGAAAGAGTCAAGAATAGAGCTTTTCAGCAAGTCCACCTACTCAACTATCATATAGTCTTCTACAATTGCTAACACTCACGCAATACTTGTGGTTATGGAGTTTCAGCCGGACACTGAGAAAGATAGGGGCTTATTGTGTTGCCTCCCAACGCGTTCACCTTTAGGTGATGTCAACAATAATAGCCCATGCTAACTTACATCCAATTGGATATATATATCACGATCTTTCAAACACGAGGGGCTTGCCAAAGGATAAAATGAAAAAGGGAAAGGTGAGGAACACCTTGACTCAAGCATAAAGTAAAAACATAAAGTAAAATATAGGCCCTTCACAGAGGGAAGCAGAGGTTGCCATGCGCTTTTAAGGTTGGATACACAAAATCTTAATGCGAAAGAACATCACTTTATATTGCCCCTTGTATATGGACCTTTATTATGCAGTCCGTCACTTTTATTGCTTACATAACAAGTTCGTACAAAGCTTATTTTCTCCACACTAATAAGTCATGCATATTTAGAGAGCAATTTTTATTGCTTGCACCGATGACAACTTACTTGAAGGATCTTACTCAATCCATAGGTAGATATGGTGGACTCTCATGGCAAAACTGGGTTTAAGGATATTTGGAAGCACAAGTAGTATCTCTACTTGGTGCGAGGAATTTGGCTAGCATGAGGGGGAAAGGCAAGCTCAACATGTTTGGAAGGTCAATGACAATATACTTTAACTGAGATGTCGGAAAACATAAACAATTACATTGTCTTCCTTGTCCAATGTCAACTCTTTTAGCATGTCATACTTAATGAGTTCTCCCAATCATAAAAGATGTCCAAGATAATATATTTGTATGTGAACCTCTCTTTCCTTATTACTTCCTATTAATTGCAACGATGACCAAAACTACGTTTGCCAACTCTCAACAATTTTTATGCCTCATACTCTTTATATGTGAAGTAATTACTATCCATGTTATAAGCCAATGAAACATATATAAATTCAGATTCATGACATTCAACTCATTCAACAATTTACTCATAGGATGTAAGTGAAGCACACGAGTAAATGAAAAACTACTCCAAAAAATACGAGTGAAAGACACTGAGTAGTCAAATAATTAACTAGCCATGGGAGGGTTCCCTTTTTTTTATTCAATAATCCAATCCAAAGATTTTATTCAAACAGCGAGTAAAATTGAAATAAAATGACATTGCAAGGATAGCACAACTCATGTGAAGAAGCAAAAACTTAGGCTCAACCGATACTAACCGATAGTTGTTGAACAAGAGAGGTGGGATGCCTACCGGGGCATCTCCAAGCTTAGATGCTTGATACTTCTTGAAATATTATCTTGGGGTGCCTTGAGCATCCCCAAGCTTGAGCTTTTATGTCTTCTTAATTCCTCTCATATCACGGTTTCTCTTTTTATCATAAGCTTCATTCACAACAAACTCAACAAGAACTCGTGAGATGGGTTAGTATAAACCAATACAAAACCTTATCATTTTCTACTGTAAAAAGTCACTTAAATTATTATTCAACATTGAATACTAAATGCCTCTGCATATTTAATACTCCTATCCTCAAATAGAATCATTAAACAAGCAAGCATACGCAAACAATGCAAACATAATAGCAATCTGCCAAAACAGTACAGTCTGTAAAGAATGCAAGAGTATCAACACTTCCCTAACTCCAAAAATTATAACAGAAAATTCCCAATGTAATAAATTTATGAGAGCTTAATATGCAAAAAGATTCAACATTATACCGTTCTCTGACTTTTCTAGGGAATTTTTGCAACAGCGGTAAAATTTCTGTTTTGAAACAGCAACATGTATACTAGCAAAATACGCATGGTAAAGGCTATCCTTGACATTTTTATTGAAACTAAAGATGCAAAACATTATTATAAATAACAGCAAGCAAATACTAACAATAGGAAATGATGCTCCAAGCAAAACACATATCATGTGGTGAATAAAAATATAGCTCCAAGTAAAGTTACCGATGAACGAAGACGAAAGAGGGGATGCCTTCCGGGGCATCCCCAAGCTTAGGCTCTTGGTTGTCCTTGAATATTACCTTGGGGTGCCTTGGGCATGCTTAGGCTCTTGCCACTCCTTATTCCATAGTCCATCGAATCTTTACCCAAAACTTGAAAACTTCAACCACACAAAACTCAACCAAACTTCGTGAGATAGGTTAGTATGATAAAGAGTAAACCATGCACTTTGGTACTGTAAAAGACAAGGTTCATGATTGTTTTCACATAATGCCTACTGTACCAAATTATTTCTACAATTTATATTGAGAAATATAAGCCATAGAAACTAGAAAACAAGCAAACTATGCAATGAAAACAGAATCTGTCAGAAACAGAACAGTCTGTAATGATCTGAACAATAACCATACTTATGCTACTCCAAAAATTATGAAATAAATTAGTGGACATGAGGAATTTGTCTATTAATCTTCTTCAAAAAGAATCAACTCAAAACCACTCTTATGTAAAAAAATGACAGCTAATCTCGTGAGCGCAAAGTTTCTGCTTTTTACAGCAAGATCACATTAACTTTCACCCAAGTCTTCCCAAAGGTCTTACTTGGAACTTTATTGAAACAAAAGCTATAAAACATGATTACTACAGTAGCTTAATCATGTAGACACACAAAAACAGTAAGGATAAACATTGGGTTGTCTCCCAACAAGCGCTTTTCTTTAATGCCTTTTAGCTAGGCATGATGATTTCAATGATGCTCGCATAAAAGATAAGAGTTGAAACATAAAAAGAGCATCATGAAGAACATGACTAGCATATTTAAATCTAACACACTTCCTATGCCTAGGGATTTTGTGAGCACACAATTTTTAGGAACAAAAGTCAACTAGCATAGGAAGGCAAAACAAGTATAACTTCAAAACCTTAAGCATATAGAGAGGAAACTTGATATTATTGCAACTCCTACAAGCACATATTCCTCCCTCATAATAATTTTCAGTAGCATCATGGATAGAAACTTTGTTCTCATACTCAAATGGAACCTCTTCCGAAATAGTGGAATACTAACTAAAGTTGACACTCTTCCAAATCCACTTTCATAAATATCGTACAGAGATTCAACACCCTCCAAGATAGTGGGATCACTAATTCCTAAAGTTGACACTCTTCCAAACCCACTTTAAACTATAGTATTATTCATCCTCCAAAAGATATAAGTGAAGTTCCTGGAGCATTCTACAATTAATATAGACTAGCCAAAATACAAGCTTAAAATATATAAGTGAAGTGTACGAAGCATTCTATAAAACCATACTCAAATGATTTAAGTGAAGCACATGAAGCATTCTGTAAATAAATGAAGAGCTAGCTCATACTAGCATGATTCTTAAAGAAAAATACAAACACAAAGGACACAAATCATGTGAACAAAACAAAAACCAAGGTATACCGATATTTGTTGAAGAAGAAAGATGGGATGCCAACCGGGGCATCCCCAAGGTTAGATGCTTGAGTATACTTTGAAATATTTACTTGGGGTGCCTTGGGCATCCCCAAGCTTGAACTCTTGTCTCTCTTTATTCTTCTCACATCGGTAATTCCTCGTTCTTCAAACACTTCATTCACAAAAAACTTAAACAAAAACTTGTGAGGTCCGTTAGTGTAATAAAGCAAACTACCACTTTAAGGTACTGTAATTAACTCATTATTTGTTTATATTGGTGTTAAACCTACTGTATTCCAACTTCTCTATGGTTCATACCCTGCATACTACCCATAGATGCATCAAAATAAGCAAACAACACACGAAAAACAGAATCTGTCAAGAACAGGACAGTCTGTAGTAATCTGGAAGTTTAGTAAACTTCTGTAACTCCAAAAATTATAAAATAAATTTGACAATTTGAAACTTTTGTACAGAAGTAATGTGAAAAAAGTTTCAGGCCCATTTGAATTTACAGTAAAAAATGTAAATTCATGCACTACAGCCAAAGTTTCTGTTTTTGTTCTGCACATAGTAAGCAAGCAATCTTATCATCCTAAAACCAAAGCTTGGCACAATATTTTTATAATACAATGGATATATACAAGGGGATAATTATTTACAGAGAAACTTCCATGAAAAATTCTACATTGTTTCCGTGAGCATGAACACAAGTGCTCAAGGTCGACCCTCACTTCTTCAATGCATAACTTTCCAATCACTTCTCTTTTTGAAAAACTTTTTTAAGCATCAGAGGCAAGTAAATATTTTTTTTGTATTTTCATTCTTTTAATTTTTTTGTATGTTTCACCCACAACTAAACAGAAACAAAAAAAAGGAAAAACAAAATCTACTTAGTGAAGAAAGAAAACAAGCACACACGAGAATATCAACCCCACGCTATTGCTCCCCGTCAATGGCGCCAGAAAAGAGCTTGATAATCCCCAAGTGCAGGGAATCATCATAGCAATTCCCAAAGGTGGAAGCGATAAGTATGGAGTGTCGAACCCACAAGGAGCTGAAGGTAAGATCAATATTCTCTCAAGCCCTATCTGCCACTGATATGACTCTACATGCACCGAACGTTTGCTTCCAACTAGAAACAAGAAATAAAACTGTGTTGCGGGTATAAAGAGGATAACTTTGTATGATATCGGAGAGCTAAAATATAAAAGTAGGTGATGTTATCATAAACTTAGAATATACTACTAAATAATATATATAGCGAATGTGGAATAATGGTGGATCGGTGTGCGGAATTGTCCTAAGCAATTGTTAACAAGATCGATAGTCATCATTGCAATTTCATATGGGGGAGAGGCATAAACTAACATACTTTTCCTACTTGGATCATATGCACTTATGATTGGAACTCTAGCAAGCATCCGCAAATACTAAAGATTCATTAAGGTAAAACCCAACCATAGCATTAAAGCATCAAGTCCCCTTTATCCCATACGCAACAATCCCCTTACTCGGGTTTGTGTTTCAGTCACTCGCGCAACCCACTATAAGCGAATCATGAATGCATTGCAACACCCTACAGCGGGAATCCCTCACGCTTGCGTGACACGGAGGGCACCATAGGACAGCACCAAGAATAAAACATACAACTCGTACCAATCTAGATCATCAATCAACTCAAGGACAAAAGATATCTACTCAAAACATCATAAGATGGCAACACATCATTGGATCATAATATGTGGCATGAAGCACCATGTTCAAGTAGGGATTACAGCGGGGTGTGGGAGAGTGGACCGCGTAAAAGAGATGAGGATGGTGATGATGATGGTGATGTTGATGAAGACGATCACCGCGGCGATGATTCCCCTCCCGATGGCACTCTGGTGCCACCAAGAGAGAGGAGGAGAGGTTCTCCCCCTTGTGCTTCCTCCTCCATGGCTTTCCTTCTCTGGTCCTTGGCCTTCATGGCGATGATGGCCCCTCCGAGATCCTCCTCCATGGCCTCCGGTGATGATGGCCCCCTTCGGCAGGGTGCCAGAGAGGGCCTAGATTGATTTCTTGTGGCTACAGAGGCTTGCGGTGGCGGAACTTCCGATCTAGGTTAATTCCCGAAGGTTTCTGTATTCCCGAAGGTGTCCGCGAGATAGGGGGCCGCGCCCTAGGGGGGGCGCCCCCCACTCTTGTGGGCAGCCCGGGACTCCTCTAGCCCAACTCTGATGCTCTGCGGTCTTCTTTTGGTCCAGAAAAAATCCTCAAAAATTGGCACGTCATTTGGACTCCGTTTGATATCCCTTTTTTGGAAAACACAAAAACAAGGAGAAAACAGAAACTGGCACTGGGCACTAGGTTAATAGGTTAGTCCCAAAAATCATATAAAATGGCATATAAATGCATATAAATCATCATAGAAGGATAATATAATAGCATGAATACTTCATAAATTATAGATACATTGGAGATGTATCAACAGTTCGGGACCCCCTACCCGAGATCCGCCGGTTTTGACACCGACACTTACCACACCCGATCATCACGTGGTGTCTCGGCACGACGAACTATAGCAACGATGCATACTCAGGGAGAACACTTGTACCTTGAAATTTAGTAAGGGATCATCTTATAATGCTACCGTTGTTCTAAGCAAAATAAGATGCATAAAGGATAAACATCACATGCAATCAAAATATGTGACATGATATGACCATCATCATCTTGTGTTCATGATCTCCATCACCGAAGCATCGTCATGATCTCCAACGTCACCGACGCGACACCTTGATCTCCATCGTAGCATCGTTGTCGTCTCGCCACCTATTGTTACTACGACTATCGCTACCGCTTAGTGATAAAGTAAAACAATTATATGGCGATTGCATTGCATACAATAAAGCAACAACCATATGGCTCCTGCCAGTTGCCGATAACTTTGTTACAAAACATGATCATCTCATACAACAATTTATATCACATCATGCTTGACCATATCACATCACCGCAAGCCCTGCAAAAACAAGTTAGACATCCTCTACTTTGTTGTTCCAAGTTTTACGTGGCTGCTACGGGCTTCTAGCAAGAACCGTTCTTACCTACGCATCAAAACCACAACGATTTTTCATCAAGTGTGCGGTTTTAACCTTCAACAAGGACTGGGCGTAGCCATAGTCGACTCAACTAAAGTTGGAGAAACAGACACTCACCAGCTACCTATGTGCAAAGCACGTCGGGAGAACCAGTCTCGCGTAAGCGTACGCGTAATGTCGGTGTGAGCCGCTTCATCCAACAATACCGCCAAATCAAAGTATGACATGCTGGTAAGCAGTATGACTATTATCGCCCACAACTCTTTGTGTTCTACTTGTGCATATAACATCTACGCATAGACCTGGCTCGGATGCCACTGATGAGGAACACGGTAATTTCAAAAAATTCCTACGATCATGCAAGATCTATCTATGTGATGCATAGCAACGAGAGGGGAGAGTGTGTCCACGTACCCTCGTAGACCGAAAGCGGAAGCATTTAGTTAACTCGGTTGATGTAGTCGAACGTCTTCGCGATCCAACCGATCCAAGCACTAAACGTACGACACCTCCGTGTTCAGCACACCTTAAGCTCGGAGATGTCCCTCGTACTCTTGATCCAGTTGAGGTCGAGGGAGAGTTTTGTCAGCACGATGGCGTGGTGACGGTGATGATGATGTTACCGACGCAGGGCCTCGCCTAAGCACTACAACGATATGACCGAGGTGTGTAACTGTGGAGGGGGGCACCGCACACGGCTAAACAATTGTCAACTTCTGTCTCTAAGGGGTGCCCCTTCCCCCGTATATAAAGGAGTGGAGGAGGGGGAGGGCCGGCCCTCTATGGCGCGCCCAAGGGGGGAGTCCTACTTCCAATGGAAGTAGGATTCCCCCTTCCCAAGTTGGAGTAGGAGAGGAAGGAAGGGGGAGAGAGAGAGGGAAGGAAAGGGGGGCACCCAATTCGGATTGGGCTTGGGAGGGGGGCACGCCCTCCACCTGGCCGCCTCCTCCTCTCTCCCACTAAGGCCCAATAAGGCCCATACACTCCCCGGGGGGGTCCGGTAACCCACCGGTACTCCGATAAATGCCCGAACTCACCCGGAACCATTCCGATGTCCAAACATAGTCGTCCAATATATCAATCTTTATGTCTCAACCATTTCGAGACACCTCGTCATGTCTGTGATCACATCCGGGACTCTGAACTACCTTCGGTACATCAAAACACATAAACTCATAATACCAATCGCCATCGAACGTTAAGCGTCCGGACCCTACGGGTTCGAGAACTATGTAGACATGACCGAGACACGTCTTCGGTCAATAACCAATAGCGGAACCTGGATGCTCATATTGGTTCCTACATATTCTATGAAGATCTTTATCGATCAAACAGCATGACAACATACGTTGTTCCCTTTGTCATCGGTATGTTACTTGTCTGAGATTCGATCGTCGGTATCTCAATACCTAGTTCAATCTCGTTACCAGCAAGTCTCTTTACTCGTTCCGTAATACTTCATCCCGCAACTAAATCATTAGTCACAATGCTTGCAAGGCTTATAATGATGAGTATTACTGAGAGGGCCCAGAGATACCTCTTCGAAACACGGAGTGACAACTCCTAATCTCGATCTATGCCAACCCAACAAACACCTTTGGAGACACCTGTAGAGCACCTTTATAATCACCCTTTTATGTTGTGACATTTGGTAGCACACAAAGTGTTCCTCCGGTATTCGGGAGTTGCATAATCTCATAGTCTGAGGAACTTGTATAAGTCATGAAGAAAGCAGTAGCAATGAAACTAACACAATCATAATGCTAAGCTAACAGATGGCTCATGTCCATCACATCATTCTCCTGATGATGTGATCCCGTTCATCAAATGACAACACATGTCTATGGTTAGGAAACATAATCATCTTTGATTAACGAGCTAGTCAAGTAGAGGCATACTAGGGACTATATGTTTTGTCTATGTATTCACACATGTACTAAGTTTCTGGTTAATACAATTCTAGCATGAATAATAAACATTTATCATGAATTAAAGAAATAAATAATAACTTTATTATTGCCTCTAGGGCATATTTCCTTCACTAAGGGGGGCGGCCCCCCTCTCCCCTTCCCCTATAAATAGGGGGGGCTGCCATACCCTTCCCCTGGCGCAGCCCCTCCCTCCTCCAACACCTCCTCTTCCTCCATAGAGCTTGGCGAAGCCCTGAAGGAAAACCGCAAGCTCCACCACCATGTTGTCGTGCTGCCGGAGCTCTCCCTCAACTTCTCCTCTCCCCTTGCTGGATCAAGAAGGATGAGACGTCCCCGGGCTGTACGGGTGTTGAACACGGAGGCACCGTCCGTTCGGCGCTAGATCGGATCTTCTGCGATTTGAATCGCCGCGAGTACGACTTCATCAAGCGCGTTCTTGTAACGCTTCCGCTTAGCAATCTTCAAGGGTATGAAGATGCACTCCCTCTCTCTCTCTCTCTCTCTCTCTCTCTCTCGTTGCTAGCATCTCGTAGATTGATCTTGGTGACACGTAGGAAAATTTTGAATATTACTACGTTCCCCAACAGTGGCATCATGAGCTAGGTCTATGTGTAGATTATATGCACGAGTAGAACACAAGTAGTTGTGGGCGATGGTTTGTTCAATTTGCTTACCGTTACTAGTCCTATCTTGATTCGGCGGCATTGTGGGATGAAGCGGCCCGGAGCGACCTTACACGTACGCTTACGTGAGACAGGTTCCACCGACTGACATGCACTTGTTGCATAAGGTGGCTAGCGGGTGTCTGTCTCTCCCACTTTAGTCGGATTGGATTCGATGAAAAGGGTCCTTATGAAGAGTAAATAGCAATTGGCATATCACCGTTGTGGCTTTCGCGTAGGTAAGAAACATTCTTGCTAGAAACCCATAGCAGCCATGTAAAAACATGCAACAACAATTAGAGGACGTCTAACATGTTTTTGCAGGGTATGCTATGTGATGTGATATGGCCAAAAGGATGTGATGAATGATATATGTGATGTATGAGATTGATCATGTTCTTGTAATAGGAATGACTACTTGCATGTCGATGAGTATGACAACCGACAGGAGCCATAGGAGTTGTCTTAATTTATTGTATGACCGGCGTGTCAATGAAAACGCCATGTAATTACTTTACTTTATTGCTAACTGTTAGCCATAGTAGTAGAAGTAATGGTTGGCGAGACAACTTCATGAAGACACGATGATGGAGATCATGGTGTCATGTCGGTGACGAAGGTGATCATGTCGCGCCTCAAAGATGGAGATCAAAGGCGCAAGATGATATTGGCCATATCATGTCACTTTATGATTTGCATGTGATGTTTGTCATGTTTACATCTTTTTGCTTAGAACGACAGTAGCATAAATAAGATGATCCCTCACTAAAATTTCAAGAGATGTGTTTCCCTTAACTGTGCACCATTGCGAAGGTTCGTTGTTTCGAAGCACCACGTGATGATCGAGTGTGATAGATTCTAACGTTCGCATACAACGGGTGTAAGCCAGATTTACACATGCAAAACACTTAGGTTGACTTGACGAGCCTAGCATGTACAGACATGGCCTCGGAACACGAGAGACTGTAAGGTCGAACATGAGTCGTATAGCAGATACGATCAACATGGAGATGTTCACCGATGATGACTAGTCCGTCTGACGTGATGATCGGACACATCGGATCATGTATCACTTAGATGACTATAGGGATGTCTATCTGAGTGGGAGTTCATTAAATAATTTGATTAGATGAACTTAATTATCATGAACATAGTCTAAAATATCTTTACAATATGTGTTGTAGATCAAATGGCCCACGCTAATGTTGCCCTCAACTTCAATGCGTTCCTAAAGAAAACCAAGCTGAAAGACGATGGTAGCAACTATACGGACTAGGTCCGAAACTTGAGGATCATCCTCATAGCTGCCAAGAAAGCATGTGTCCTTGAAGCACCGCTAGGTGATGCACTCATTTTCCCAGAAACTCAAGACGTTATGAACGCCTGGCAGTCGCGTAGTGATGATTACTCCCTGGTTCAGTGCGGCGTGCTTTACAGCTTAGAACCGGGGCTCCAAAAGTGTTTTGAGCAGCACAGAGCATATGAGATGTTCCAAGAGCTAAAAATGGTTTTCCAAGCTCATGCCCAGGTCGAGATATATGAAGTCTCTGACAAGTTCTACAGTTGTAAGATGGAGGAAAACAGTTCTGTCAGCAAGCACATACTCAAAATGTCTGGGTTGCACAATCGTTTGTCTCAGCTGGGAGTTAATCTTCCAGATGACTCGGTCATTGACAGGATCCTCCAGTCGCTCCCACCTAGCTACAAGAGCTTTGTGATGAACAACAATATGCAAGGGATGGAGAAGTCTATTCCTGAGTTATATTCAATGCTGAAATCAACGGAGGTGGAAATCAAAAAGGAACATCAAGTGTTGATGGTGAATAAGACCACTAGTTTCAAGAAAGGCAAGGGTAAAAAGAACTTCAAGAAGGACGGTAAGGGAGTTGCCATGCCCGGTAAATCAGTTGCCGGGAAGAAGCCAAAGAATGGATCCAAGCCCGAGACTCAGTGCTTTCATTGCAAGGGAAATGGTCACTGGAAGTGGAACTGCCCCAAGTACTTAGCGGATAAGAAGGCCGACAATGCCAAAGGTATATGTGATATACATGTTATTGATGTATACCTTACCAGTGCTCGTAGTAGCTCCTGGGTATTTGATATCGGTGCGGTGATCATATTTGTAACTCAAAACAGGAGTTGCGGAGTAAGCGGAGACTGGCGAGGACGAGGTGACGACGCGCATCGGGAATGGTTCCAAGGTCGCTGTGATCACCGTCGGCACGCTACCTCTACATTTACCTACGGGATTAGTTTTAAACCTCAATAATTGTTATTTAGTGCCAGCTTTGAGCATGAACATTGTATCTGGATCTCGTTTAATGCGAGATGGCTACGCATTTAAATCCGAAAATAATGGTTGTTCTATTTATATGAGAGATATGTTTTATGGTCATGCCCCGCTGGTCAATGGTTTATTTTTATTGAATCTCGAACATGATGTTACACATATTCATAGTGTGAATGCCAAAAGATGTAAGGTTGATAATGATAGTCCCACATACTTGTGACACTGCCGCCTTGGTCACATTGGTGTCAAACGCATGAAGAAACTCCATGCAGATGAGACTTTTGGAGTCTCTTGATTATGAATCATTTGACACGTATGAACCATGCCTCATGGGCAAAATGACCAATACTCCGTTCTGCGGAACAATGGAGCGAGCAACCAACTTGTTGGAAATAATACATACTGATGTGTGCGGTCCAATGAGCGTTGAGGCTTGCGGTGGCTATCCTTATGTTCTCACCCTCACTGATGACTTAAGTAGATATGGGTATGTCTACTTAATGAAACACAAGTCTGAGACCTTTGAAAAGTTCAAGGAATTTCAGAGTGAGGTAGAGAATCAACGTGACAGGAAAATAAAGTTCTTGCGATCAGATCATGGAGGAGAATATTTGAGTCATGAGTTTGGTACACACTTAAGGAAATGTGGAAGTGTTTCACAACTCACGCCGCTTGGAACACCTCAGCGTAATGGTGTGTCCGAATTGCAATCGCACTCTATTGGATATGGTGCGATCTATGATGTCTCTTATTGATTTACCGCTATCATTTTGGGGTTATGCTTTAGAGACAACCACATTCACTTTAAATAGGGCACCATCTAAATCCGTTGAGACGACACTGTATGAATTATGGTTCAGGAAGAAACCTAAGCTGCCGTTTCTAAAAGTTTGGGGATGCGATGCTTATATCAAGAAACTTCAACCTGAAAAGCTCGAACCCAAGTCGGAAAAATGCGTCTTCATAGGATACCCTAAGGAAACCATTGTGTATACCTTCTACCTCAGATCTGAAGGCAAGATCTTTGTTTCCAAGAACGAATCCTTTCTGGAGAAAGAGTTTCTCTCGAAAGAAGTAAGTGGGTGGAAAGTAGAACTTGATGAAGTACTGCCTCTTGAATCGGAGAGTAGCGTAGCTCAGGAAGATGTTTCTGTGGTGCCTGCGCCAATTGGAGAGGAAGTTAATGATGATGGTCATGAAACTTCGGATCAAGTTGCTACTGAACTTCGTAGGTCCACAAGGGCACATTCCGCACCAGAGTGGTACGGCAACCCTATCCTGGAAATCATGTTGTTAGACAATGGTGAACCTTCGAACTATGAAGAAGCGATGGCGGGCCCAGATTCCAACAAATGGCTTGAAGGCATGAAATCCAAGATAGGATCCATGTATGAAAACAAAGTATGGACTTTGACAGACTTTCCCGATGATCGGCAAGCCATAGAAAATAAGTGGATCTTTAAGAATAAGACTGACGCGGATGGTAATGTGACCGTCTATAAGGCTCGGCTTGTCGCTAAGGGTTATCGAAAAGTTCAAGGGGTTGACTATGATGAGACCTTCTCACCCGTAGCGAAGCTGAAGTCCGTCCGAATCATGTTAGCAGTTGCCGCATTCTATGATTATGAGATATGGCAAATGGACGTCAAAACAACATTCGTTAACGGTTTCCTTAAGAAGGAATTGTATATGATGCAGCCGGAAGGTTTTGTCGATCCTAAGAATGCTGAGAAGGTGTGCAAGTTCCAGCGCTCCATCTATGGGCTGGTGCAAGCATCTCGGAGTTGGAACATTTGCTTTAATGAAATGATCAATGCGTTTGGGTTTATGCAGACTTATGAAGAAGCCTGTGTTTACAAGAAAGTGAGTGGGAGCTATGTAGCATTTCTCATATTATATGTAGATGACATACTATTGATGGGAAATGATATATAACTTTTGGAAACCATAAAGGCCTACTTGAATAAGTGTTTTTCAATGAAGGACCTTGGAGAAGCTGCTTACATATTAGGCATCAAGATCTATAGATATAGATTGAGACGCCTCATTGGTCTTTCACAAAGCACATACCTTGACAAGATATTGAAGAAGTTCAATATGGATCAGTCCAAGAAAGGGTTCTTGCCTGTATTGCAAGGTGTGAGATTGAGCACGGCTCAATGCCCGACCTCGGCAGAAGATAGAGAAAATATGAGTGTCATCCCTTATGCCTCAGCCATAGGGTCTATTATGTATACCATGTTGTGTACGAAACCTGATGTGAACCTTGCCGTAAGTTTGGTAGGGAGGTACCAAAGTAATGCCGGCATGGAACACTGGACAGCGGTCAAGAATATCCCGAAGTACCTGAAAAGGACTAAGGATATGTTTCTCGTTTATGGAGGTGACGAAGAGCTCGTCGTAAAGGGTTACGTCGATGCTAGCTTCAACACAGATCTGGATGACTCCAAGTCACAAACCAGATACGTGTACATTTTGAATGGTGGGGCAGTCAGCTGGTGTAGTTGCAAGCAAAGTGTCGTGGCAGGATCAACATGTGAAGTGGAGTACATGGCAGCCTCGGAGGCAGCACATGAAGCAATCTGGATGAAGGAGTTCATCACCGACCTAGGAGTTATTCCCAATGTGTTGGGCCCGATGACTCTATTTTGTGACAACACTGGGGCTATTGCCCTTGCCAAGAAGCCCAGTGTCATGCTACAGTAACCCTCTGTGATTAAACTAATCATTTTTCCAAACAGAGCTTAATCAACTTTGTTCAATATCCCATTTGAAATTCCAGTCAATTCAAATTCAAGTGAAGTTTGAAGTTGCTCAAAAGTTGCTGGAAAAATATTCATCATCTGTCAACAATTCTGTAACAATTATTTGTTAAGGAACACAACCTCACTTTTGTGCAAAGATGAGCATTAGCAATTATAACAGCACCAATTCAACATTTTTAAATGCTATCCTATTTATGAAAATACCAAATGAATTCTTCTTGTCTCCAAAATAATTGTGGCACTGTCTAAGATCACCGGGGAATAAAAGGGGCACTTCCCATATTTTTCCTAAGTAAATAGCATGCCCAATGTTTTCTTACCCATCTCTGTTTATTAAGAAAACATAAAGCAAAGAAAGGAAAAGAAGAAGAGAGCCCCCTGCCTCACCTGGACTTCGGTCCACCCGAGCCAGCTGGCCCAGCTAGGCCGGCCCACTCCCCCTCCCCGGTCATCCCTCTCCTCTCTGTTCACGCGACCGAGCCCCTCCCCCCATCTCGTTCCCACCGGACCTGGCGCGGCGCCCCGCGCTGCCACATCGGCGGCGAGGGGATAAGGGCAGCCCCGACGCCTCGGGCTCCCTCCCTACTCGCCCACTCCACCCAGCTCTTCCTCTCCGCCTTTCTCTCTCCCCACCAGATCCCCTTACACCCCTCCCCCAACGTCTTCTTCCCCAACGTCTTCGTCGCCGCCCGCCATCGTCCACACAGCCACCGACCGCCTCTCGTCTCGCCGGTGTGTCCAAGAGCATCCTCGTCCTTGCCTACGTCGTCTACATCGACCCGTTCGAGCTCAACATCACCACCACGTGGATCGGCCCCGTCTTCCTCGTCTTCGCCCGCTGGCCGCCGTCATCGACCACCTTCTTCAACCTCTGCCATCGGCGATCTCCTTCGATCCGCTGCCGTTCGTCCACCCGGCGTCCATGAGCCGTCCGCATGACCTCACGGTGAGCACCACAGCAAAAGCCCCATGTTTCCCGTTCGATTCCTCCCCGTAGCTGCCATCCCCACTTGTAGCATTGACCCCGTCTATCCCATGATCCGGCCGCTGTCATTTAGTCGCAATAGATGGGAGTTCACCCCGTCCACGCACGCGCTTGACCATCCACACACGGACGCGCTCGCGCACTCGCTCGCGTCGTGCCTACCGCCGCTCCCCTGCCTCGGTTTGGCCGCGCTCGTCGCGAGCTCCTAGCTGCCCCGGCCGCGCCCACCGGCGCGTGCTGCGTCGTCACGCACGCCTGGGTCGTGCCCCGCGCGCAGCAGCTGCGCTCAGCTGTGTTGCTCGTCTGCTGCGTTGCTGCTTGCCTTGCCGCTGCTGCTGCCCTTGCTCTTGGCGCCTGCTACTGCACTACTGCTGCTCCGGTTGCTGCTCTTCTAGTGCTGCTTACTACTGCTCTATCTTCGTGCTACTATGTTGTTGCTTGTTGCTGATAATGACTATGGCCGCCGTGGTTCTGCCCCATGAGTGTTGGCCGTGGCACAGCCACTAGATGTGAGAACGGCCCTGTCCAATTAGTTTAGTGTTAATCACTAGTTAGGTTAGTTACTAGCCTATGGCAGGTGGACCCCATTTAGTTAAGTTAGATTTTATTTATTTTGTTGAGGTTCAGTCTATGTCATGTGGGCCATGCCTTCCTTTTTGACCAGTCAATTGACTTGGTCAATCTGGATTAATTAAATGCAGAAATTTTAGAATATTTATTAAACTTTGAAATATCATTTTAAATTCAACCGTAAGTCAGATGAAAATGTTTTCTACATTAAAGTTGCTCAGAACGATGAGACGAATCCAAATACGCGGTCCATTTGAATGCCACACGTCCCTAGCATAGCGAACATGCAACCTTTCCCCCCGTTTCATCGGTCCGAAAATGCCAAACTTCGGGGAAACATTCCCGGATGTTACCCCCTTCACCGGTAACGTATAGCACCGCGTTAGAACACGTCTAGCTCTGCCTGTTGTCCTGTTATACACTTGCTTGCTATGTATTTACTGTTTCTTCCCCCTCTTCTCTCCGGTAGACCCCGACACCAATGATGCCCATGTGATCGACTACGTCGACGACGACCCCTCCTTGCCAGAGCAACCAGGCAAGCCCCCCCTTTGATCATCCTGATATCGCCCATTCCATTTTCTCATGCTTGCATTAGATTTTGCTATTGTTATTGTTTGCTCCTATTATGATGCATAGCCTGCTTTTGTAACCTGCTTATTGTTACCTTACCTGCTTATCCTAGACTTCTTAGTATAGGTTAGTTAGTGATCCATCAGTGACCCCCACCTTGTCCTTGTTGCCCCTGCTTCATCATTGAAGACCCGATCAACGGGATCGAAGACCAGGCCCCGGCACCGCACATCACTTTCCCCTTAGTTGCTCGACACTGCTGGGTTATTATCGAGTGACGAGGGTGAGACCTCTACAGCACTTATGATTTTAACCCTGTAGTGTAGCTATTCGGTCGTGGTCATCGAGGGTGATTCTGCCTTAACCACTTCCGATACGACTCTGTTGTGCAACCCCTCAAGTGTGAACCTCGGGGGTGATTCCTCTTAAGTTCACCTTGATGATTACATCGAGTAGAATCCATCGGGGGTGATTCCTCGGGTTTTCCCCTTGATGTTTAGACACACATTTACTATGATTACTATGACTTTACACTGAACCATGTTACTAAAGACGGGTCGGCCCTGAGGGGTACCCGCGCGAGCATAATTGCGAGTGATGTGGAGACGGGTTGACCTGGAAGGTGCCCGAGAGATAATTACGAGGCGTGGTCGGGCATTCCTAGCCCTTGCCGCAAGTCCTCGAGACGGGGCAACGGGGTCACATCTTTCGTGAGTCTTTGCTTGTTACCGCGCATTCCTAATCCACTACGATTTGGATATTTGATCCGAGGGGCCTCTGGCCTGATAGCACTAACCATCACGTGGGCATAGTATGGGCGCTCTGCGCCGTATGCATCAGCCGAAGCTTAATAGACGTCAGCGACTGAGCGGTGCGCGCCGGGTTGGACTGGTAAGCACCTGCCTTTTTAGGGAGGTAGCTAGGTCTGCTCATCGGTCGCGTTCGCAACGTGCAAGAGTTCCCGGGGAGATGGCCCATGACCCCTGGGGGCATAGGTTTAGTCCGGCGTGCTGGCCTCTCTATTAAGACTAGGTCGGGTTGCGGCGTATTGTTTGGCCGAGGCCGGGCATGACCCAGGAAAGTGTGTCCGGTCGGAGTTAATGGAGCGTGGTGGGTAAGTTGGTGCACCCCTGCAGGGAAGAAAACCTCTATCGATAGCATGTCCTACGGTAATGGACACTCGGAGTTGTATCCCGATCGATACAACTAGAACTGGATACTTGCGATGAGAATTGGATGGTGATGAGAATTGGATAGTACGGCTCTGGGACTTCTTTCTCGCAGGGAGTCGAGAAAGGATCTCTGGTCGAGGTTGATAACACTAGTACTACTTCACTTTAGGCTACTCTACTCCCTCCTGTTTGCTGCAAGATGGTGGTTTCCAGAAGATGCTAGTCTTCGATAGGACTAGGCCTTCTCTCTATTCTGGCATTTCTGCAGCCCAGTCCACATATACAACCTTTCTTTGATAATGTTGCATATGTAGTGTAGATCCTTGCTTGCGAGTACTTTGGATGAGTACTCACGGTTGCTTTGCTACCCCTTTTCCCCCTTCTTTCTTCTTTCTGGTTGTTGCAACCAGATGGTGGAGTCCAGGAACCAGACGCCACCTTCGACGACGACTTCTACTACCACGAGGGTGCCTACTACCTCATGAAGACCGCGACGACCAGGAGTAGTTAGGAGGCTCCCAGGCAGGAGGCCTTGCCTTTTCGATCGATGTTGATTTTGTGCTAGCCTTCTTAAGGCAAACTTGTCTAACTTATGTCTGTACTCAGATATTGTTGCTTCCGCTAACTCTTGTGTTTTCAAGCTTATGTATTCGAGCCCTCGAGGCCCCTGGCTTGTAATATAAAGCTTGTATTATTTTAATTTGTGTCTAGAGTTGTGTTGTGATATCTTCCCGTGAGTCCTTGATCTTGATCGTACACATTTGCGTGTATGATTAGTGTAAGATTGAATCGGGGGCGTCACAAGTTGGTATCAGAGCCGACTGCCTGTAGGTAGCCCCCTTTCCAACTCCTTGACCGAAGTTGAGTCTAGTCACTGAAAAACTTTTACTAACATTGGTTGTGTGTCTTACGGGCCCACGTCGCCACTGGGTGGTATTAGGATCTTTTACTCCTCATCTATACTCTGGGACTCTGAACTCTCTTCTACTCGGGTTAAACGAATTTACTAACTCTAACACTAGGATCTCGTAATTACTTCTTCCTGGAGAGGCCCTTCATTCCAGATGACGGCTTGATTCATCAGAAGACCCCGAAGTTACTCTACGATGTTATCCTGATAACTTGTGCTCATCGCATTTGCAATTCCCTTCCACCGTCAACCCCTATGGATAACCACATACACTTGCCATTCTTACATTCGTCCCCAGTTGCTCTTGTTATTACAAGATACCCCGAAGTACTCGTCGTTGTTCCGAGAATCCTTTGTGCTTACTGCCTTGCAGTTCCTTGTCGCATGAATACACCTACAAACTAATCCTCACACATATTGAGGATTTGTTTTTTTCCCAGTTGTTCATGTGTTTCACAAAAGTCTTCGAAATACTATTCGATCTTTCGATAATCCTCAGCAACCTGTTGTTCTTGAAATTCTTGCTTGCTTGCATTATGGTTAATCCCATAAGTCTAGTAATCTTATTGGCATCCTTTGTCACTATCATTTTGAGTCTGTTGATTCAATATGTTGCAAATGCTCGCAATCCTCAGTCGGATCCTAGATTCATCCTTCTGGCTCAGACGTCATTTTGAACATGAGCTGGTTCTCAACCAATCAAATTGCCGACGATTTACCCCTAAGTCTATACAACTTATCCGTCCTTTATCAGAGTGTTTGCTTCTGATCCCTTGATATGGAAATCATAATTCCTTTGCATTCGAGCTTAGAATTAGTCAGTTTTTTCTATAATCTGATGTCCTTGAATTGTTTCTTCTTCTGGTTGAGTACCAATGCTCACATCAGATCCTTTGTGAACCACCGATCCTTTGTGGGGTTCTATCCGACAACGTCCTTCATATGCAGTAACCTTGTGAGTTCTTCCCTCGATATAAAATGCCTTTGGTAAATTGTTTTCTCTGCTTTGGCTAACCATGCTCGGCTTTCGAGCTTGTGTTATTTACTCTTGAAGTTTGTGGTATATGTCGCTAAGATGCCCCTGGGTTGAACTTATGCCTTCCATAATCCGTGTGAACTTAAGAGTTCTCACGAGTCATACTCTTCTGGTGTTTCGCCAGATAAATTCCAACACTTACAACTCCATCGAAAGCGAGAAGTGAATGAGAGGTTATGCATTGAAGAGTGGGAGTTGACCTTGAACTTTTTGTTCATGCCCATGGACACTATGTAGATCCTATCATATAAGCTTCTTGTAATAATAACTTCCTTCATATAATATCATCCGATCTCTGGGATTTGATCTTTTGCAATCATGGTTCTCGCCATATTGTTCTTCTTTGATCCCATTTCTCGAACAAGTTAAAGTACTTGTCTTGTGCAGATCGTTTCACCTATCAAGCATCTATTCTACTCTACCTTCGAGTATTACCCTCTGGTATCTTGAGAATATCAAACATCTGTGTTGCTTCGTGTGAGTCTTCTTCTAGTATTGCTTCTCACCGATTCCAATTTTCCCCGGGTTCTGAGTTATTAGTCAGTCGAGAATACCGATAAGTGAATCGATTCCACACTCCGATTCAATAACTCTAAGTAATTTTCATTGCTTACGAGTTTAATAATCCTTCAAGTCATTCCTAGCCTGGTCGGCTATATCATTATCGTGCTAAATTTAACTGTGCTACCTGGTCCTTCCCAGAGCACAATTTTCATGATGAGCTAAGCTTATGTCGACCTTCCTCGTCATATCCTTTTGCCTTGCACAACAAGCTTGATCTCGAGTTTGTGTCGTACCCGTGGTTCAATAACCTTTCGCTTTATCATTCCTTTGAATTGATGTCATCGCTGATTGATTACATCTTCATGAAATCTCTCGAAAATGTGTCGTGATCATCAACATTCTGAGCTCTTCCAGGATATCGATTGAATTCATGATGACAAATACCATCCTTGACCCTCGATGATTTGTGTTATCATCGACAACATTCTTTCCTTCCCCAACACGTATTTGTTCATATAAATTTTGGAAATACATCCTTTTTGACATGTCGATTGATTTTTGCTGAAACCATCGGCCACCTCCTCTTCTTCCCTGATAAAATTGTATGAGGTTTTCAAGTAATTCTCGAGGGCTCCTTTGTGTTCCCAAGGTCCGACCTTTACCTGATGACCATGTCAATGCTACCCAAAAGTATGACTGTGTTACTCCGAACATCATTAAGAACATTGGAGGCGCAATGCTAAATGTTTCCTGATCAATTATCCAAACACTATTGTATGGGTAACATCATGAGTTCCCTCGCCCTTTTCCCTAAATGGTTACATACTTGGAGTCCTATTATGTATATCATGCTCTACCTTTCCTTGGGAAGGATATACTCCTGATACTCGGGTATAATCACCTTTTCCTTTCCTTTGTTCTGATTAATATACTAATCACATTTTCCTTTCCATGGTTTTGTTTAACCTTTCTGGTAATCTAGATGATATAAGCGATAATATTCACTGCTTATGTAAACACCTCGATGTACAACTTGGTCAGAATACCCCTGTTTCTATTGATGGTGGCATTCCAGTAGCCACCGATGGACGAGAACTTTGCCTATTGGTCCGCCTCGTTCAACGAGCAGGAAAATGGTTCTCTTCGTCCCTCGCCCTTGGTACCAACGTTGTTGCCAACATAACTGACAGTCTATGCTCTAACATGCCTTGCTATCATCACCCTTCCTACTTTTAGACCACATGGCGGGCCTATAACCCACCGTTCCACAGGGTAGAAACCTGACTCAACTGTACACCCCTGTTTCCAAAGTTATTCCTCGCGCTTGGCTTCGTATGTAATTCACGAGCCACCTTCTTGTGATCTGTTCTGGTAACAGATGCAATACCTATCCATGCTCTGAACCCCATTCACCCTCTATTTCAGGCAACAAACGATTGTCTACCAGTTTGAATCTTCTTATTGCACCTCACCTTGCTCTCGATGACTTTCTTGAATTTCAACTCGAGAGATGCCTCTATGCCACGTTCACTTACATAGTACCCCCGTCCCTATCTTGTGTTGAGCTCCGCCCTTCCCGAGTCTTTCCCCTTACTCCACCTCTTAAATCTCGGGACGAGAATTCTTGAAGTGGAGGAGATTTGTAACACCCCCAGTGTCATGCTACAGTAACCCTCTGTGATTAAACTAATCATTTTTCCAAACAGTGCTTAATCAACTTTGTTCAATATCCCATTTGAAATTCCGGTCAATTCAAATTCAAGTGAAGTTTGAAGTTGCTCAAAAGTTGCTGGAAAAATGTTCATCATCTGTCAACAATTCTGTAACAATTATTTGTTAAGGAACACAACCTCACTTTTGTGCAAAGATGAGCATTAGCAATTATAACAGCACCAATTCAGCATTTTTAAATGCTATCCTATTTATGAAAATACCAAATGAATTCTTCTGGTCTCCAAAATAATTGTGGCACTGTCTAAGATCACCAGGGAATAAAAGGGGCACTTCCCATATTTTTCCTAAGTAAATAGCATGCCCAATATTTTCTTACCCATCTCTGTTTATTAAAAACAGAAAGCAAAGAAAGGAAAAGAAGAAGAGAGCCCCCTGCCTCACCTGGACTTCGGCCCACCCGAGCCAGCTGGCCCAGCTAGGCCGACCCACTCCCCCTCCCCGGTCATCCCTCTCCTCTCTGTTCACGCGACCGAGCCCCTCCCCCCATCTCGTTCCCACTGGACCAGGCGTGGCGCCCCGCGCTGCCACGTCGGCGGCGAGGGGATAAGGGCAGCCCCGACGCCTCGGGCTCCCTCCCCACTCGCCCACTCCACCCAGCTCTTCCTCTCCGCCTTTCCCTCTCCCCACCAGATCCCCTTACACCCCTCCCCCAACGTCTTCTTCCCCAACGTCTTCGTCGCCGCCCGCCGTCGTCCACACAGCCACCGACCGCCTCTCGTCTCGCCGGTGTGTCCAAGAGCATCCTCGTCCTTGCCTACGTCGTCTACATCTACCCGTTCGAGCTCAACATCACCACCACGTGGATCGGCCCCGTCTTCCTCATCTTCGCCCGCTGGCCGCCGTCATCGACCACCTCCTTCAACCTCTGCCGTCGGCGATCTCCTTCGATCCGCTGCCGTTCGTCCACCCCGGCGTCCACGAGCCGTCCGCATGACCTCACGGTGAGCACCACAGCAAAAGCCCCATGTTTCCCGTTCGATTCCTCCCCGTAGCTGCCATCCCCACTTGTAGCATTGACCCCGTCTATCCCATGCTCCGGCCGCTGCCGTTTAGTCGCAATAGATGGGAGTTCGCCCCGTCCACGCACGCGCTTGACCGTCCACACACGGACGCGCTTGCGCACTCGCTCGCGCCGTGCCTACCGCCGCTCCCCTTCCTCGGTTTGGCCGCGCTCGTCGCGAGCTCCTAGCTGCCTCGGCCGCGCCCACCGGCGCATGCTGCATCGTCACACACGCCCGGGTCGTGCCCCGTTCGCTGTAGATGCGCTCAGCCGTGCTGCTCGCCTGCTGCGTTGCTGCTTGCCTCGCCGCTACTGCTGCCCTTGCTGTTGGCGCCTGCTACTGCACTACTGCTGCTCCGGTTGCTGCTCTTCTAGTGCTGCTTACTACTGCTCTATCTTCGTGCTACTATGTTGTTGCTTGTTGCTGATAATGACTATGGCCGCCGTGGTTCTGCCCCATGAGTGTTGGCCGTGGCACAGCCACTAGATGTGAGAACGGCCCTGTCCAATTAGTTTAGTGTTAATCACTAGTTAGGTTAGTTACTAGCCTATGGCAGGTGGACCCCATTTAGTTAAGTTAGATTTTATTTTATTTTTTTAGGTTCAGTCTATGTCATGTGGGCCATGCCTTCCTTTTTGACCAGTCAAATTGACTTGGTCAATCTGGATTAATTAAATGCAGAAATTTTAGAATATTTGTTAAATTTTGAAATATCATTTTAAATTCAACCGTAAGTCAGATGAAAATGTTTTCTACATGAAAGTTGCTCAGAACGATGAGACGAATCCAAATACGCGGTCCGTTTGAATGCCACACGTCCCTAGCATAGCGAACATGCAACCTTTCCCCCCGTTTCATCGGTCCGAAAATGCCAAACTTCGGGGAAACATTCCCGGATGTTACCCCCTTCGCCGGTAACGTATAGCACCGCGTTAGAACACGTCTAGCTCTGCCTGTTGTCCTGTTATACACTTGCTTGCTATGTATTTATTGTTTCTTCCTCCTCTTCTCTCCGATAGACCCCGACACCAATGATGCCCATGTGATCGACTACGTCGACGAAGACCCCTCCTTGCCAGAGCAACCAGGCAAGCCCCCCCTTTGATCATCCCGATATCGCCCATTCCATTCTCTCATGCTTGCATTAGATTTTGCTATTGTTATTGTTTGCTCCTATTATGATGCATAGCCTGCTTTTGTAACCTGCTTATTGTTACCTTACCTGCTTATCCTAGACTGCTTAGTATAGGTTAGTTAGTGATCCATCAGTGACCCCCACCTTGTCCTTGTTGCCCCTGCTTCATCATTGAAGACCCGATCAACGGGATCGAAGACCAGGCCCCGACACCGCACATCACTTTCCCCTTAGTTGCTCGACACTGCTGGGTTATTATCGAGTGATGAGGGTGAGACCTCTACAGCACTTATGATTTTAACCCTGTAGTGTAGCTATTCGGTCGTGGTCATCGAGGGTGATTCTGCCTTAACCACTTCCGATACGACTCTGTTGTGCAACCCCTCAAGTGTGAACCTCGGGGGTGATTCCTCTTAAGTTCACCTTGATGATTACATCGAGTAGAATCCACCGGGGGTGATTCCTCGGGTTTTCCCCTTGATGTTTAGACACACATTTACTATGATTACTATGACTTTACACTGAATCATGTTACTAAAGACGGGTCGACCCTGAGGGGTACCCACGCGAGCATAATTGCGAGTGATGTGGAGACGGGTTGACTTGGAAGGTGCCCGAGAGATAATTACGAGGCGTGGCGGGGCATTCCTAGCCCTTGCCGCAAGTCCTCGAGACGGGGCAACGGGGTCACATCTTTCGTGAGTCTCTGCTTGTTACCGCGCATTCCTAATCCACTACGATTTGGATATTTGATCCGAGCGGCCTCTGGCCTGATAGCACTAACCATCACGTGGGCATAGTATGGGCGCTCTGCGGCATATGCATCAGCCGAAGCTTAATAGACGTCAGCGACTGAGCGGCGCGCGCCGGGTTGGACTGGTAAGCACCTGCCTTTTTAGGGAGGTAGCTAGGTCTGCTCACCGGCCGCGTTCGCAACGTGCAAGAGTTCCCGGGGAGATGGCCCATGACCCCTGGGGGCATAGGTTTAGTCCGGCGTGTTGACCTCTCTATTAAGACTAGGTCGGGTTGCAGCGTATTGTTTGGCCGAGGCCGGGCATGACCCAGGAAAGTGTGTCCGGTCGGAGTTAATCGAGCGTGGTGGGTAAGTTGGTGCACCCCTGCAGGGAAGAAAACCTCTATCCATAGCATGTCCTACGGTAATGGACACTCGGAGTTGTATCCCGATCGATACAACTAGAACTGGATACTTGCGATAGAATTGGATGGTGATGAGAATTGGATAGTACGGCTCTGGGACTTCTTTCTCGCAGGGAGTTGAGAAAGGATCTCTGGCCGAGGTTGATAACACTAGTACTACTTCACTTTATGCCACTCTACTCCCTCCTGTTTGCTGCAAGATGGTGGTTTCCAGAAGATGCTAGTCTTTGATAGGACTAGGTCTTCTCTCTATTCTGGCATTTCTGCAGCCCAGTCCACATATACAACCTTTCTTTGATAATGTTGCATATGTAGTGTAGATCCTTGCTTGCGAGTACTTTGGATGAGTACTCACGGTTGCTTTGCTACCCCTTTTCCCCCTTCTTTCTTCTTTCTGGTTGTTGCAACCAGATGGTGGAGTCCAGGAGCCAGACGCCACCTTCGACGACGACTTCTACTACCACGAGGGTGCCTACAACCTCATGAAGACCGCGACAACCACGAGTAGTTAGGAGGTTCCCAGACAGGAGGCCTTGCCTTTTCGATCGATGTTGCTTTTGTGCTAGCCTTCTTAAGGCAAACTTGTCCAACTTATGTCTGTACTCAGATATTGTTGCTTCCGCTAACTCTTGTGTTTTCGAGCTTATGTATTCGAGCCCTCGAGGCCCCTGGCTTGTAATATAAAGCTTGTATTATTTTAATTTGTGTCTAGAGTTGTGTTGTGATATCTTCCCGTGAGTCCTTGATCTTGATCGTACACATCTGCGTGTATGATTAGTGTACGATTGAATCGGGGGCGTCACATATGGGCTGGTGCAAGCATCTCGGAGTTGGAACATTCACTTTAATGAAATGATCAATGCGTTTGGGTTTATGCAGACTTATGAAGAAGACTGTGTTTACAAGAAAGTGAGTGGGAGCTCTGTAGCATTTCTCATATTATATGTAGATGACATACTATTGATGGGAAATGATATATAACTTTTGGAAAGTGTATAGGCCTACTTGAATAAGTGTTTTTCAATGAAGGACCTTGGAGAAGCTGCTTACATATTAGGCATCAAGATCTATAGATATAGATTGAGACGCCTCATTGGTCTTTCACAAAGCACATACCTTGACAAGATATTGAAGAAGTTCAATATGGATCAGTCCAAGAAGGGGTTCTTGCCTGTATTGCAAGGTGTGAGATTGAGCACGGCTCAATGCCCGACCTCGGCAGAAGATAGAGAAAATATGAGTGTCATCCTTTATGCCTCAGCCATAGGGTCTATTATGTATACCATGTTGTGTACGAAACCTGATGTGAACCTTGCCGTAAGTTTGGTAGGGAGGTACCAAAGTAATGCTGGCATGGAACACTGGACAGCGGTCAAGAATATCCCGAAGTACCTGAAAAGGACTAAGGATATGTTTCTCGTTTATGGAGGTGACGAAGAGCTCGTCGTAAAGGGTTACGTCGATGCTAGCTTCAACACAGATCTGGATGACTCAAAGTCACAAACCAGATACGTGTACATTTTGAATGGTGGGGCAGTCAGCTGGTGTAGTTGCAAGCAAAGTGTCGTGGCAGGATCAACATGTGAAGCGGAGTACATGGCAGCCTTGAAGGCAGCACATGAAGCAATCTGGATGAAGGAGTTCATCACCGACCTAGGAGTTATTCCCAATGTTTTGGGCCCGATGACTCTCTTTTGTGACAACACTGGGGCTATTGCCCTTGCCAAGAAGCCCAGGTTTCACAAGACCGGGCATATCAAGCGTCGCTTCAACTCCATTTGTGAAAATATTCAAGATGGAGACATAGATATTTGTAAAGTGCATACGGATCTGAATGTCGCAGATCCGTTGACTAAACCTCTTCCACGAGCAAAACATGATCAACACCAGAACTTTATGGGTGTTCGATTCATCACAATGTAACTAGATTATTGACTCTAGTGCAAGTGGGAGACTGTTGGAAATATGCCCTAGAGGCAATAATAAAATGGTTATTATTATATTTCCTTGTTCATGATAATTATCTATTGTTCATGCTATAATTGTATTGATCGGAAACCTTAATACATGTGTGAATACATAGACCGTAATATGTCCCTAGTAAGCCTCTAGTTGACTAGCTCGTTGATCAATAGATGGTTGTGGTTTCCTGACCATGGACTTTGGATGTCGTTGATAACAGGATCACATCATTAGGAGAGTGATGTGATGGACAAGACCCAATCCTAAGCATAGCACAAGATCGTGTACTAAGAGCTTTTCTAATGTCAAGTATCATTTCCTTAGACCATGAGATTGTGCAACTCCCGGATACCGTAGGAATGCTTTGGGTGTACCAAACGTCACAACATAATTGGGTGGCTATAAAGGAGCACTACAGGTATCTCCGAAAGTGTCTGTTGGGTTGGCACGAATCGAGACTGGGATTTGTCACTCCGTATGACGGAGAGGTATCTCTGGGCCCACTCGGTAATGCATCATCATAATGAGCTCAATGTGACTAAGGAGTTAGTCACGGGATCATGCATTACAGAATGAGTAAAGAGACTTGCCGGTAACGAGATTGAACGAGGTATGGGGATACCGACGATTGAATCTCGGGCAAGTAACATACCGGTGGAAAAAGGGAATTGTATACGGGATTGATTGAATCCCCGACATTGTGGTTCATCCGATGAGATCATCGTAGAACATGTGGGAGCCACCCCACCGTGAGAGCGCAACGAAGCGCAAGGAAACACCCCGCATGTCGCGCCAGATCCACTCCTAGTTGTGCCTGCCTGCATATCTGCGACGCAAGGGAACCGGTCGTCGCTTATGAGCAGTCTCACCGCCGCCATCACCACAGGGGCCTCTGCAACCCATGCTGGCGACGACGGGGGAGGAGAGGGGAGGTGGGGCCGAGGGTTTATAGTGTTAGGGCGCCCCCGGTGTCGCTCCCCAAGTGGCACGGGTGCGAGGGAAAAAATACATGATATCCAAAAGTTGGCATTGAAGACTGATTCCCAATCAACTGTTAAGAAGATCAACGACGAAATAAAGGACCTATCAGCTCATGGGCCATTAGTGGTAGTGGTGAAGGACTTACTATGATCCTTTTAGGATTATAGGGTTGACTGGGTGTGGTGGTCGGCGAATAAAGCCGCACACGTCTTAGCTAGGGAAGGTTGCAGGAATAAACTCTGTAAAACGTGGTTTCAGGTACCTCCTGTTTTTGGCAAGAAAGTTTTTGATCTATTCACCAGTTGTCAAGGTAGTACAAAAGAGTACCCAAAGTAGAAATTACATTCAGGTTTGTAGAACACCTAGCGATGGCTACAAGCAGTGTAGCAAATTCGAAGGCGCCCCGCCGTCATCGCTCCTCATTGATCGAAGACGAGCAAACATTGTTGTAATAGACAGTGGGAAAGTTGTCGTGCTAAGGCCTCATAGGAACCAGCGCACCAGAACAACAACTGCCACTGATGAAGAGAAGTGTATATCAGAAGGACCAACCTGCAAACACACAGATGCCGGTGAACGAAGACCAGATCCAAGCAGATCCACCAAACACAAACGTTGACCGGGTCCCAAGAGATCCACCGAAGACACACCTGCATACGCCCTTCGACGACACTAGAAACACCGCCAGGATGGGGGCTAGACGGGGAAAACTTTATTCCATCTTTAGAACGTCGCTGCCTCGTCTTCCGGAACATGGCACAAACTCTAACAGGACTAAAAAAACACCTAAAACATAGCCCTTCTGCAGATAAGGGCCGAGATCCCGTGTCTCCATGGTCCTAGGACCATAGGAGTGAGGCGGACTAGCCGCGGTGCCCGGGAGAGGCAGTGAAAACCCTAGGTGTACGCCTTGGGTCGCAGGATCAAAAGGGTACGGCGTGGACGATCTTTATGGTTCCACATACCTTCTTTTTTTATGAGGGGAGGTTCCACGTACCTTTTTTTTAAACACAGTACATTCGCAAACGCTCATATATATATGCACATACACTTACCCTTATGGACGTACACACGCACAACCAGCGGCGGAGCCATCCTATAAGTGTGAACCCAACGGAATTTGCCTGCTACGTGCGTGTAGGTACTTATTTGATCACTTGAACCCGGTAAAAAATGGTCGCTGACCCCATCAAATAAAGGGCCTCACGTGGATGGCTAAATAAAGGGCCCAAAAAGCCCATAAGCAAATGTCGATTAGTCCATTCCGGCCTAGACCATGATTAGCCTAACAAAAAAACACACGCAGCCGAATGCATAATCCCTCATCCGTTCGTTTTCCAATTCACATCTCTCCTGATCGACTCTCCTCTTGCTCCGCGCCTCGGCCGCCGCACGCCGCCAGCAAGCAGGCTGCTGCAGATCCATAACAACTACAGCTGTGGCCCAAAAATTATGGTAACTAGATTACGTCGCCACATCTTCCCTTTTGTACATGTTCTATCTAGACTATTTGCCTAGTACGATAGTGTTTTTTTTTTTGCCCTAGGTTTTTTATTTGTTTTTCTCGATGGACTTTGATTGATCTAGGCTATCAAACAGTATTTTTCAAAGACAACTCTGTCATCAGATCCAAATATTTGATACAGGCATCTCAATGTCACCCATTAGACGTAGGTATGTCTTGCACTTTTCAGTTTTTAATTGAACATAATATGTGATATGTGATACTATATTTCTTATTGTTATATTGTTTATGGGTGCTATAATTTTTGTCGCAATTAGACTTTAATCTTCATAAATTAATATCAGGTTCTCATAAATAGTGAAACCCAATGGCCAAATTTTCTGGCTCTGCTCCTGCGTACAGCCTACACCTATGAGCACCTTCGAGAGACTGAGTCGGCCGTGAACATTTTAATAAACTACAACATATTCCGCTCAAATTAATGGTCGCGAAGATGATAAGTTTCTTTCATGCATAGTGATTTACTCCACTATATATATATTTGGATACAAAATTTTTATTTAGACCCCTGTGCACTTGAACAGAGGGAGTACGATTGTCTATCGCCGTCCTCGTCCGCGCACCTCACCCCGGCCACGTCGCCCTGCCCCTGGTCCACGCCCCTGGCCTCGTCGTGAGGACCCACCAATTCCCTCGTCAAGCACCGCCCGTCTTGCAGCCGGGGGCCGACGCGGGCGCCTAGGCCCTACGTGCAGTTTCTGCTTGATGTACCCGCCATCTTCCCCGGTCCCCGCCTTCCTGTCTCTCAGCAGCTTCGCGGCCATCTCGACAGCGGCATCGGCATCGTCGGTCATAAGCAGCCTCTCGGCGACCTCCGCCGGTGCCACCTCCACCTCCCGCAGAAGCGCCTCGATCTCCGGGAAGAGCCGGTGGTCTTGGATGCCGTGGTAGTTGGCCGCGAGCTCCCTGAAGGCGACGAAGCCGCAGTAGCCCATGTGGACGTGCATGTCCATCCGGCCAGGCCGGAGCAGCGCCGGGTCTAGCCGGTCTTTGTGGTTGGTGGTGAAGATGAGGATCCGCTCATGGCCGCTGCTGGACCAGAGGCCGTCCACCATGTTGAGCAGCCCGGACAGAGTGACCTGGCAAGGCAACGCACAGCTTAGTTAATAGGAGTAGGTGACAATCGATTTGGAAACCACAGGAAATGAAGTGGCAACTGCTCTTGTTGGACAAACAACAGTAGCACGGCAACGACTATAGAGTTGTCGCCTGTACAGTGACCCAGATCAGTGACTTGCTGGTACTTGAAGCAAACCAAATCAGTGCTGTCGTTTTCGTGTTCAGTGAGGGTGCGATACACAGTCACCCAGAGTTTTGTTTGATTGTTTCAATGTCGGAGTACAGAGTAGTACTACTACTGGCAAGAATCGATTCAAGAAAAAGAAAATAGTACTGGTAAGAATAGTCTAAAGGACTAAAGCAGTTTGTTCGTCGTCCATTGCAACTTGCAACATGAGTTGGATTAGTACTAAAACTAACCTTGTGATTCTTGGAAGCAGGGCTGCCCCCGTCGGAGCTTCCCGTCGCCTCTCTCCGTGGCGCCGTCGCCATGGCGCAGTCGACATCTTCGACCAACAATATGGACCTGTTCTTCATCCGAATCAGCAGTTTCCTCAGCTCGGTGTTGGACCTGACGCCGCCGACGTCGAGGTCATACACGTCGAAATGGAGGTGGTTGGAGATCGCGGCGACCAGGCTGGACTTGCCGGTGCCGGGCGGGCCGTGGACCAGGTAGCCCCTCTTCCACGCCCTCCCCGTCTGCCGGTAGTACTCCTTCCGGGTCAAGAACCTGTCCAGGTCGTCCACCACAGCCTGCCGCAGCGCGTCGTCCATGGCCACCGTCGCGAACGTCGAGGCGTTGCGGAGCCTCACTGTCCGCCACTTGCCCCACTCGTTGCTGTACAGCTTGGTCTGCCTCTGCTCCTGGGACATGGCCTCCACGCGGGCCATGACGGCCGGCAGGTAGGAGCCGAGCACCATGTCCTTGTGCTCCGCGTCGAAGCTGAGCTTGAACACCTCGCGCGCGTCCTCCGTGGCCCGCCGCCTGCCGGCGCCCCCGTCGTGCTTCCTGCTTAGGCGCCACGTGACCTTCGCCCCGTCGAACACGTCGACGACCGCCGTGCCGGGGCGCAGGGCGAGCAGGACGTGCTCCGCACCAGCCCCGCGAGGCAGGCTGGCCTTCATCAGCGGCACGAACGGTGCCGCGGCGAGGAGCGTGGAAACGTACGCCTTGGCCGCCAAGAAGACACGGTTGTACAGGGTGCCGTCGAACTCCTCGATGAGCACGGCGTGGCGCCGGGCGGAGGCTGGCGGCAGGAGGAGCAACGCGCCGAGGGCCGTGCCTGGGAGGACGTCGGCGAGCACCCGGCGCAGCAGCATGGCCGCGCCCAGCACGGAAGTTGCCGTCGTGACGGCGCTCTTGTACCGTTCCAGTGCTCTGCTGTTCGGGGATGTCATGGCCATGGTCGGCTCCAACTGACGCTGTAGCAGTGGGGGTTTGCTTAAGGTTTCGATCTTCTAATCAGGTGCTTGAGTTGGTTTCTATGGAGGAGTCGTGAAAAACGCAAGGTCGGTTGGAATGGGGATTGATGATTGACCATTCGCTGTGATCGGTGTTTGCAACTTCACAAAGGAGATTAGTAGGTTCCACGTGGAGACCACGGATGCGACCCCTTAACCAGGTGACTGGTTTCTTCGAAACTTCAATCGACCGCCCCACACCAGGGCGTCAAAAGTGGGATCCGGCTTGCCTGCTCCCTCCTCATGCTTTCATCCGTGTTCCCACTTTATTCTACGGCTGTCTTTTTTTTTTCCTAATCTAATCATTTCCCCCCATGATTTTAAGGGGGTGAGACGGTTCTTATTTTGTTCCAATCAAATTAAGTCACGTACCGCACGGATGGACACACGCGGAAGGAGCAGGCAAGTCTCGTCCATCAAGGCTTTGCTGGGCCACCAATTGAGCACGCCCTCGTGGCATTTTTTTCATGCACAGACGACTCCCAAGGCGACTAGGTTAGAGCGTCTCCAGCCGTTCGCCTCCCTAGGGCTTGAAATAGAGCTGCCTGGGGGCGCTCCCTGTCGGTGAAATTATCAGCATGGGGCGATCGGTTTCCCAACCGCCGCCCCAAGCTCACCCCAGCCGACGTTTTTTGAAAAATAAACTCGGTCAAAATTCGGCCAAACACGACACATATTCGGTCAAACTAGGTGATTTCATTGATATTTGTACATAAAAACTTAAAAACATATTTAAAAACATAACTAAAACTATTGCGCCATCGTCCGCTGCCCCTCCTACAGGCCGTAGAGCACGCCGAAGGCGCTGTTGTCGCCGCCGTCATCCTCCTCCTTCTTCACGCCGTCGCCGTCCTTGCTACACACCTGCCCTGGGGCGCCTTGGCGGACGAGTTTGGTTGGCGGCGGTGGTGCATCGTCGTCACTGTCCTTGAGGACGATGACGCCGGCCTCGTCGCGGCCGCGGCGCCGAGCGGCGATCTCCTCGAAGGCGCGGCACTAGCGCTCCGTCTCCAGCCAGACGTAGTCCTCGCGCGCCCACTTGAGGGCGGTCTCATCGGCGGCGGCCATGTCGTCGTACTCGCTCTTCACGGCAACGAGCCCCGGCTCCGTCTTAGACTTCACGAGACGGGAGGAGAAGGAACCATGGCCGCCCGAGCGACGTCTCCATGGGCTCGGTCTTGATGCTGGCGAGCGCCGGCGAACCGGAGGAGAGGGAGGAGGAGGACGACGACCCACATGCCATGCGCCTCGGCAGCCAAATGCTGCCGCTCCGGTGGGGGACAGGCGCCGAGGCTACCGGGTATTGGAGCGGCGGCTGGTTGCCGTCCTCGAGGTGCTTGAGGACATAGTGCAGCATCCGCCCAGAGACGCCCCACCACAGGCAGCGATCGTCGGGGTCAGCGATGGAGTGGCGGTGCGGCCGTCGCGTCGCATGGAGGGCGGCAGTGACGAGTCCGGCTACTCGTGGTTCATGGGGCCGGTGGCAGCGTTGGCCACAAGCGACGGGGAAGGGCGGGGAGCACCATTGCCCGCAGGCGTCGTCTGAGCGAGGCGTGCAGCGAGGGCTGCCCGACGCTCGGCACAAACTCGACGAGAGTCCACCATGAGAATAGCAGAGCGATGGCGAAACAACTGACGGAAGACAGGCTTCGACATGCCCCCTACCTGGCGTGCCAAATGTCGGATTCCGAGCTCCGTAGACCCAAGAAAGGTTCGAACTCTGGGGCATGTGTGAAGAACTCAACTTCTCTAGCTAGCCAACTCACTGCTCTCACGAACTCGCTCGATGAACTGGAAAGGAAATGGACACAACAGTTTGCCCAGGTTCCGACCACCTTGCGGTGTAAAACCATACTCCTGCTTTGTGGTGGATTAGCCTCGCGGGGGCTAAGGATGAACTAGTACAAGGACGAACAGCCTTGCGAGGTCTGCTCTATGGGTGGAATGAGCTCAAGGGGTTTGACCTCCGGGGGTCCAATCCCTCATATGGTGGTGGCTAGGCTATACTTATAGTGGCCTCGGTCCTCTTCCCCCAAAACTTAGGCGGGAAGGGATCCCACAGTGGCCAATTTTGAAGGGGGACAAGTAGTACATCTTATCCTGACGAAAGGTGGTCTTCGCCTGCAAAGCTTCTGGTCGTGACGTAATGGTGGGCTCAGCGATGACATACATCCTGCCGTTCTGGCGGTCGTGGTCTTGTTGCACGCAAACGGTAACCTTTGGTTGTTTCCTTAGGACTCTGCGCCTGTGCTTGCCTCCTTAGCACCAAAGAGGAAACTTGCCGCTCTGCGCCCACTGGCGCGCGCCTGGCCTTGGTCGCCATGGCTGGCGTCACCTCAGCCTCATGAGGTGGGTGCTTGCATAGAAATCTCCGCTCCTCAGGAGGCCACCTGGGGAAGCCGCTCCTTCGGGAGGTCTTGGTGTCGTCCGCCTCACGAGGCTTGGCCCCTTGCGAGGGTCTTGACTCGTCGTTGCTGAAGATCGGATGTACCAGGCCGTCAAGGGAGCCACGCCGTGGGCCGCATGTAGGCAAGTCTGGGTACCCTGGTTCCTAGAATGCCAACAGATGCACCTTATACTTTCTCTCAAAGTACTTAAATGCGTCGACTGCTCGGTACCGGCTCTTCCGTGCATACCAACAACACAAGTTGTACCACCACCTGGTCGTGCACGCTCTGCCATTCAAATCTCTGCTGGTCCGCTTGCATTCTAGTTCAGCCACTGCTAGTGTCATTGCAGGAATCGGCCGCGGATGGGAGGATCCCCGTTCTCATGCTTATTAAATCCAGCGTCTTGGTTGGGGCTATGTGGTGGCGGTAATGTCTCTTAGTAGGAATAATGTCTCTCACATTCTACCCTCGTCTAGATGGTGCATCTAGCATCGCTGGAGGGCGTGTGAAGGTTTGTCTCTGTCGAATCTCGCGGGATTCGGTAGGTGCTAGTCTTTGGTGGATCTGTTCGGATCTGGTCTTCATTTGTCTTCGTGTGGGTGTTTACATATTTGATCCTTCTGATCTATGACTTTCTTCATCGTCGATGATTGCTACTCTGGTACGCTGGTCCTATGGGGCTTTAGAGCATCTCTGGCAGACCCCGCAAACCAGGTCGTCCGCTAAAATAACCGCCGATTTACGGGATACATCCTTTATCACCGGCCCAAGCAGATCCGCCAAATCGGGTCATCCCAGATTTTTTTGGCGGATCCTGCATTCGTGAGCCCATTTCCTCCATATGTGTGGGAATCCCCTTGATTTTGCTGGATCCCCTTTCAGTTGGCGCGAACCACTTCCACCAGCTTCCATTTCCCGTCTCCTACCCCGATGTCGCCGCCCATCCGTCCTCCGACCTCGCCGTACGGCCGCGCCGCGCCAAAATTCAGGCGGATGAGCCACCATCGCCCCTGGGTGCGCCATACTATGGTACGCCTCTGCCGCCACCGCCGTTGGTCCGCCCGCCTGGGCCTCCCACGGCTCCCACTCCTCCTGCTGCCTCTCCAATTCCCGCCACCGCCGCCGCCCTCAAGAGGAAGCGGCAAGGGAGCCATCTCGTTCAAAGCGACGCACCCGGCGTGGCAGCATCGAGTGTCGCCCATGCTCCGGTTCCACGTCCCCCGCTCAAGAGAAAGAAGACCGCCTCGACCAGCCCTACCGGCGCGCGGGCGAAGCCTCCAAGGAAGAAGGCGATTGCGTCAAGGGGTCGGTCACCTCCTCCGCCTACAGCCGTCCCCGGCATCCACATTGACGGCCAAGCCGCCGGCCACACCCACAACGTGTTCGATGAAATGATCGGGGGGTAAAAAAAATCTCTTGCTTGCTTTGCATCGGTCATCTTCATTTTCGGCCTTTGGGAACACTTGATTGAGCTTTAGCCATCGACTTCTGTAGCCAAAATGTGCCCTACACATATACAGAGATGTTGGCCTAGAGCACGATGAATTTGAGTGCCCCTCTTGGCGATTTTGATGCATCATATGTTGAGGTCGATGCGGAGGTGCACGATGAGAATGAAGATGATGTGCAAGAGATCCTGGAGCCCGACTATGATACTCGGTTCAGGAGGACCGACAACTACACGGAGACGGAGGATGTGTGCTTAGTTAAAGCATGGGAAAGCGTCTCTCTTGACTCCATCACCGGCAAAGATCATACTTATGGAAACTATTGGCAAAGGATCGAACACAAATTTCATCAAATGATGCCATTCCCATCCGGCCGGAGCTTGGAAGGGCCTTCAAGGCCGTTGGGACACCATCAACAATGCTTGCTCCCGTTGGTACGGATGCTTGGAGCAAGTGCGGAGTGCAAAACCAAGTGGCTCCACTATTGGTGATTATGTGAGCATTTCATCTTTAAGTCCCTAGTCGCGTGCATAGGAAGATTATGAGCTCACAATTTTCTCAATGTTTATGTGTAGGATTGCATCGCCAATGAGTACTACAAGAAAATCCCGGCCTCCAATGACCGGTCATTCAATCTTCAACATTGTTGGAAATGGCTCCGGGATAATGAGAAGTGGAGGGTGAGGGACAAGGAATCCCCTCCAAAGAGAGGCATGAAAGTGGAGGTTGTGGATGATGATGATAGTGATGATGCACTAAGAGGAGGAAGAAACAAGGGCAAGACAGATGGAAACAAGAAGGAGAAAGCAAGAGTCAACGAGACTTCCGAGGCAATCGGTTTGAGGGATCAAATTGATGAGATGGCGAAGATGAAGGAGGCTATGCTAGCCAAGCATTGGGATGCAAAAGTTGCCATGGCCGATAAGAAAGAGAATCACAAGGAGGAGAAATGGCAAAAGAGATGTGCCTTCGAGGAGCGCAAGCTCTTCCTAAGGAGCAAAAGAGGAAGGACGAGATGACCGCCGAGGAGGACGGTTCATGATGATGAATCCGGAGGGCATGGACGCAATGGTAAGAGAATTTTGGGAGCTGAAAAGAATGGAGATCATGCTCCAGAGGAAGGCGGAGCTCCAAAATCTTATGGCCGGTGGTGGTGTTGGGTTTGTAGGGGGCTTTTATTTCGGCAATGGTGGTGGTGGCTTCGGCATGGGTGGTGGCGGCGGTGATGGTGGCTTCGGCATGGGAGGTGGTGCTTTGGCAAGCCAAGTGAATGGTGGTGATGGTGGTCGTGCTCAATTTTCTGGTCCAAGAATGATGGTGATGGTGGTGCGAGCTCTCCGGTTCAAGTTCATGGAGATGATGGTGCGAGCTCCCCGGTTCAAGTTCATGAAGATGGTGGTGCGAGCTCTCCGGTCAATTTGAATTATGGTGATGAAGGTGTTAGGGGCGGTGTTGGTGGCGACGTTCTTCGCAACATTGAGAATGTTGCTTGATTGATCTATGTCGTTTGAACATATTTTGCCTTGTTCTATTGTGCATTCATGAACCTAAACTTGATACCTCATTTGTTGCGCATGATTTTGGAGGTGATGAACTAGTATGATGATCAATTAGTCATGTATATATATGATGATGAACTTGTCTTAACGAACTTGATAAATATGTGCTTATTATTGTATTTGCGAGAAAGCGAGTCCTCCAACACGAAATAGATCCCGCAAACGCGTCCCGTGAAACATTTGTAAATAGGTCGAAAGTTTAATTGAGGGTGCGCAGATCTGGCGTCGCACTGCAGAGAGATCTGGTGCGGTTTGCTTTAGCTCCTCCTCCCCACTCGAATTTCCCCCCTTTTTACTCGTGGTGTACGTCTTTTTATCGGTCACAGAAAAAGAAAAGAAAAGAAAGGAAAAAGGGGCATCTTGGCACTTGGCACCACGGAACCCTTCATTGTTGCGATGTCGCCCCTGAACTGTCCGTCGATAGTCGCGGGCCCCCCGCACTGGTCGCTTTCGTGGCGTGTGGGGCAGTGGGCGTTCGTCATAACGACATAACCAATGGCTTGCATTGCAAAAGAAAAGAAAAGAAAAAAAATCAGAGGAGAAAAAAAAGAAGGGGAGGAGAAGGAGACAGCAGGCAGGGAGGGGGTCAGTCTTCTTCCTCTGTCCCTGTGCTGCTGCTGCCTTCGCGTCGGAGATTGCCCAAGTCTAGATTCGAGGAGGGCTGGCTCCCTCGCCCTCCCTCCCTCTCTCTCCCCTTCCCGTGGCTCCACTGTATCGGAATCCGCGACCGGCTCCGTTCCAAGCGGCCCTGGATTATTTTACGCAGGTTAGGTTTTGCTGCTGCCTCTGCTTCTACCAGTTACTAGTACTACTCATCTCCCTTGGTGTTCTCTTCTCTTCTGTTCTGTAGTGGAGCTCTACTTCATTTGACTTCGCTAATCCCCACACCCGATTTGGCTCCCCGCATTGCACACAACCGCCCCGCTTGCTGCCGCCCCCGCCACATGACCCCCCAAGATTGTTTGGCCATGAGCTCAAAGTTTCAGCTCACTGGCGAGAGAGACAATAGATGATGAACATGTGCGATGCGAGGGGGATACTGAGTGCTGTGGGACTAGGCCGTGCCTGACTTATGGTGGAATTCGTTAGGGTCTCTCAAGATTCTCGCCTCCTTGCGCTCATGTCTTCCTTTACCGCCGGTTTTCAGCTTGTGGCTAAGCAATGTCGCCAAGATTCGCCTCCTTCTTCCCCTCAAGTAATTCACCTCATTATTGCCTCCTCGGTGATTTGTTTCAGACCTAACCTCGCCCTTCAACTTGTCTAGAACAAAACCGCAGCTGCCAAACGGTTCCCACCTTTTGGATTTCACTCCTTGAGATTCATACAAGCTTGATTAGTTCTATTTCAAATGCTCAGTAATCAGTCCGCGTAGTTGGTCTAGCTGTTTGTGCTTCTAATTTGTTTCTGCCTATTTGAGCGATCCTGATCTCTGCCCAATTTGACTCTATGGCCTCTGCCAGTGTGCTAGTTAGAACATTGTACATACGGCCATCAAAGTTGTAAATGGCAAGGAATTGATTAAATTATTGCAGTACGAAATAGGGAGCAGGGCAAAATAATTGAAGTTCTACATTTCCTCGCAAAAAAGTAAAATAAAATTTGAAGTTCTACATTGGGGCTTTATTTGTTTTAGGACTACCTACATTGTTGAAATCGTTGTATCTATATACGGCCTCTTTCTTTAAGGAAGACCTTCTGTAACGTTTTTCCCATGTATCTTTTTATTTTGTTCCAACCAAATCATGTCACTGATATCTGCTGTAATTTCACAAACCATCTTCCTTTTATTATTCCACTGCTATTAAAGCTGTGATGGTGACTGCCTTAATATGTTTTTTCTGTCTCCTTTTTGGGGTATACTTCTATTTTTATATGCATAACGTGGTTTTATAAGAGCTTAGGTTTGTTTCTTATCCTGTGTTTGGTTATAGGGTCCTGATTTTGTTGCTGGAGGAATGTCCTCAGCCAGCTCTTCTCAGTTTCCAGCATCAACAGAGCGAGAATCTACAGCTGCTAATGATAATGCAATACCTCATGATCCAGGTGATAACAAGCATATTCTCGTATCGTATCATCTCTCTACACTGAACACCTAGTAAGTTGTAGCCATCTTCACCTGTCAATCTGATCTTCGTGGATTTTGTAGGTGCTGATTCTGCTGGACCAGCACAAAGCAGACTTTCGCTTCAGTTGGATCAGCGGTCATTACATTTTTCTGTTAATGCTTGGGTAAATGGCTTAAATGGACAGATGTACTTTGTCAGCAATTACTGTATCACATGTAATTTTTCTATATGTATGTCAACATCAATCCTTGCTGAATATCTTAGTCTTGTCTAAGTTGGTGCATCTCTTAAAAGTGTCAGATCCATCTCAATCTTGTACTCCACCAGATAACTATTTTTAGGCTTACTTGAATGGAGTGTAAAACAACAGCTCACTTCTGTAAGTGAGATTAATCAGACTAACTGCTAGTCCGAGCATATTTTGCTTTAGCCAAGCCTGCATGCTGGTCTTCATGAAAATACCTTCATCTTGACCCTTCATTTGCCTAATGGAAGTTTAGTTTCAAACAAAATCATAAGCGAATGGATGGTCAGGATTATTACAGAATTAGGCATATGTTAGAGCAGATTAACACAGTGTTTTAAGTTTTGTTTCGCCAAAACACCAGTAGTCAAGGATGATTGGTCCTTGGTTTTTGTACAAACAAGATCTTAGTGCCCTCCCTGCGTAAATTGAACTAAACCATCCATTTTATACTTTATAGTATCAGTTTCCCAACTTTTGATAGTACCTACGTTAGTCTGTGGAACGTGTAATCTTGTATGCTTTCTTTTAGCTTGCATGCATTATGATGAGCAACGGGAGATTTTTTGTTGATGTGTGCAAATCACATTTTCTTTATCATACACACTTCTTTTTATAGGTTCTTATTGTTGCGTTGATCGGCATCATTCCACTGGCAACACGACAACTGCAACTCAAGGGATATCGTTTGTCACTTCTTGGCACAACCTGTACCACAGGTTATGCCATATTTGCTCTTTATGGGGTCAGTAACATGAAATCGAGTGTGGTATTTACTTTTTTTTATTCTTCCTCCCACTTCAGATACCCTGCACAACTTAACTAACATTTACCCTTCCTATCAGCTACCCAGAGTAGGGAACACACAGGCTGTTCAGGCCTGGTGCCACCATGTAACTTCATCAAAGGATTTTATTCCATTCATGTACTGCCTTATGTTTGTTACATCTAAACTACACTTGAAGCGTAAGCATATGAAGTATTTAATCTTTTAGATCAAAATTTTCATGTTACTACCCAAACGTCTCAGCTTTCCTGCACATGATGAGTTAACCCTTTGTGGCAGTTGTTTTGGTACCGGTAATTTGCTGGGCACTTGAACATGTGGCCAGATTTCTACGGCGCCATTTTACCAATTCCTCTCTCTACAGGTAAAATGAACCTGACAGACTTGTAGGCACAACATGTTTTGCCTTCTATGCATACACAGTGCATGCTATCATTCCAGCTTTGCGCATAAAGAATCAATAGCTTAGGCATGATCTCCATACCCATTAGGTTATTATCTTGGCTTTTTTTGTTATATGCTTTCATCTCTCTGAGCCTCAACCCCTGAAAGTACTCTTTGTTGCCTTTTTGTGCAATGGCTAACAGACCACATGAGCAAGCCCTGGTCCATCAGTAGTCAAACACAAAATAGAAATGTTTTGTTTGTATTAAAATTGCATGGTAACAAGCCGATAAATGCAGAATAGTCATTTTGTATGAACTGAATCTGCTATCAGTTTACAATATTTTGCCCGTTGAACATGCTGGCAAAATGGATTATAACTGTCGTGTTGCTAATTTGTAGGGCATACCTGGAGCCGCTTTGCACATGGGTGGAGGCAAACACAACTGCAGTCAACTTTCTGATTGCAAATGCAGAGATTTTGTTGGGCTTTCTTATGATCTTATCCCTGTTCTCGTCAGTAGGCCTGCCTTGTTCATTGTCATTAACTCCCTTCCAGTGGCCACTTAACCTTGCATTTATATTTTTCTTTTACTTTTGTAGGAAACAACGCAATGCTATGCAAACATTCATGTACTGGCAGGTTAGTTTCTGATTAACATCGATTGGCTTCGCCAAATGATCTTTCTTGTTTACTGTTAACTGGGTTGTTGGCTTTTTCACACATAATACTATGATCTGTAAATTCTACCATCACACTAAAATTGTCCAATCAGCTTTTGACAATAGTAAGCTCTCACTGAGTTCTACAACACATTAAACATTTATCACACTTACTTTTGTAATGCGTTTGTATTGACCCGCATATCACCTATACTGGTATAATTACAGTAGGATACTGGCCTGGACCGCAGGAGGGGGGATGGTACCTCGTCGGCAGTCGGGCCTCAGGGGAAGGAGGACTCAAGGAGGGAGAATTGGGATTAGATTGGTTTATTTTTTGTTTGGTTGTTCCTCATGGCCACGTCCTATTACGTAGGGATGTCCACAAACTCCTTTAATATAAGGGAGGGGAAGCTGATTACACGGAATCCTAAGAGCATCTCTAGCAGATCCCATAAACAGATCACCTGTAAAAACAGTATACAGGACCCTCTAAAACGAATTTACGGTACCTCGAGGCATTGGGCAGAACAGATCCCGTAAACTCGTACCGTAAAAGTTTTTTCTTCCTTTTCTCCTCACGCTTCTTCTTACCCGAGACGCACGTATGGGCGAACTCGAACTCTGGCCGGCCAGAACGGCGCCGCTCCGGCCCGTAGCCTGCTCCGGTGACACTCCGGCCAGCCACCGGCGAGCTCCTCCGCCTGCTCGCTGCTCGCGCGCGGCGTCGCAGGCCCCCTGCTCCGGCATTGACCGGTTTTACAGGATCCTCAAAAAACGGCTCAAATCCTTCATATATGATGGATGGAAGCTCTAATATACGGTAACCTGCAATTTTTTTATGGGATATGCTATTTTACAGGATCTATTCGGTACGTTTTTTTCAGCCTGTACCGTAAATCTGTAGGTTTGACCACTTTTACGGGATTTGCTAGAGATGGCCTAAGAGCATCTCCAACCGGACCCTCCATTTTGTCCCTATATGTCCGGTCGGACAGCCCAGACAGGAGAGAGAAGGAAAAACGTCACCCAACCGCACCCCTCAAATCGCCCTCATATGTCCGGGCTGTCTGCGAACCCTCAATATGAGGGTGTCCGGGCATGTCCGAGCTGTCCACCATGGCCCAACCTGGATGTAACGCCCCGGCCAAACCCACCGGTTCCTGTCCGTTGTGCCTGGCTACCACCTAGGATCTAGATTGGCTTCACAGACCAACACTAGTCTTTCCTGTGCACTTTGTCACGCACCAGGGATCAACTTCCTGGTCGGTCACTCATCCTCAAATTGCTCCAAGTCAAGCACGCTTAACTTTGAGAATGGGCTCCCGGAAAAGATAGCGCACCATGTTGATATAAGTAGTCTATCATTCTTATTAAGCCAGGATGTCACACTGGACCACCTTTTCTATTTCTTTGTTCTTTCTTTTCTCTTTCTCTCTCCATCCCCACCAATCATATGCATGCATCCGGACAATTTGAGGGACACGATTGCTCGGGCGGACAATTGAGGGTTCAAAGCAGGCGCGTCCGGGGACGGACCAAATTAGCCCATTCGGGTTGGACATGCTCTAACAATAGGAAATTACTTTACTAATTTCTTAGTTGAGAAAGGAAATAACTAGGCTTTATCAGCTGTCTAAGCCTCTAAGGCCCTGTACAATGCAAGACGCTTAGGGGAAGTGCTTAGATAAATAAACCAGTGTTTCTCTAAGCACCGGTGCTTATTTGTACAGGGTAGACGCTTAATTAGGCGTCTCTCCTATACAAATAGGCACCGGTGCTCCAGAAAAACCCGGTTTATTTTACTAAGCACCTAGCATTGTACAAAGCCTAAGGCATCTCTCTTGCCGCCCATCCTTCTGGAGCATGGGGCTTGCTGAAGCCCATGTAAGGGTACACACATGACAAATATATGGGAAATAGTCCAGAATTAATATCTTCCAGCAATCTAAAGAGACTAGTCAAGAAATTTCTACAATGGCTGCACTAAGCCACCAACTTGACTAAACACTGCCGCTTCCTTTTAGAAAAGGACCTAGGCAATGGGTGTTGCTTCTGTTAATCTGTTGAAAACTCAGTTAGATTGGTTGTATAGTCAGGACTGTTGTATGCCCAAAAATAGCAGTATAGCGCGTAACTGCTTTTGGTTAGTGAATTTTAAACCTGGGAAGTGGTAACCCAGCATCTTAGGCTGCGAGACTTGCATGTTAATAGAGCCAGACAATGTCTTTTGTGGTACCATCAGCTGCATTTTATAATATTTTCATAAAGGCCCTATTAGTATTCATCTACTTAGCCCAAGTAACATTTTGTTTTGTTTAAGGACAAAAGAGGAATTTGCATGATATTTCACCTGTAATTCAGATTATAGACGAACTTATTACTATATTAACAGAATACTTGTCTTGGTGAATTCATATCTCACTCTGGTTATCCGGAAATTGCAGTTGTTGAAGCTAATGTATCATTCTCCTTTCACTGCTGGCTATCACAGAGCTATCTGGCTAAAAATTGGCCGGACAGTTAACCCTTACATCAGCAATTACACCCCTTTTCTTCATGACCCGATAAACGCTGGTATGAGATGGTGGTTCAGGTAGACTGGATATGGTGCCGGTGGTCATGTAAAGGAATATAAATGTTTTTGGTGACGTTTCACAGTTAACCCAAGAGATTTCTTTTTCTTAGCAAAGATGCAGCTTGTGAGTGACTTGTTATTAGTCTCTTTTTTTGCGATATTGAGCTGATGATAGCTAGTGATGAGTAGTAACTCTTGTAATTTACTCCGTGATTGTAGAACTTAGTCAAGATCTTAGAGACTATAATCTGTCTGCCATGAAGTGAAAAGCGGAAGTGACGTACTGTTGTGTAATTCATCTCTTGTGGAACCAATAGTATTCACCTACACTATGACCAATCTGTGATTACCAGGCATTGGTGCTTGCTTTTTTCTGGATTTATTTCGGTCCTTCCGTGATGTGCATTCAGTGGGAGGAGACGTTCCTGTGGACTATGAAGGCGACTGTGGGAGCTTTTAGTCAAAGTCATTCGTTTTTGAGTTGGAATTTCTTTTATTTGCTGTAAATTAGACAACCAAAGTGACTGCTGATGATTCACTTTCATGAGCTTGTATTGGTTAGTCTGGGCTCCGGATATGTGCCCTCACTCCATCAGACGCATCCATCACACAAAAAGTTTAGAGTGAAATGACTTGGCCAGAGCGATAAGAGAGATCAATTTCGACCGAAGGAAGGTGGTAATCAAGAACGACCCCAGCCTTTTTATTTCCTGACTCAACAAAAACGTGTTTCCTGGATCTAAGTTCCTAACCAACAGCATACATAAAAACTGCTTACTACATACTACTAGTCTCAGTGCATATTCAGCCCACTGAGCTCTTAACCAAATTTAGATCCCCGAGTTTTCGTCAATGCCATTCCGTTATTCCTTACCAACACCTTGATAGCTGAGGCAAATTGGTTATGTTTGCCCCGAAGTGGGCTTGAATCTGGAGTCTGAGATTCACCACACCACCCCATCATGAAAATTTCATAGTCTATATCGAGCACCAAACATCAAGTTACCCCTAGTTCTGTCCACATCCATTGGTTCTCCTTGAATTCACTTCAGCAGCCCAGCTCTTGCCAATCTCTGTCTGGAACTTGCCTGCAATAACATGTTTGAAAAGTATATTTAGCAAAAGGAAGCAATTTCAACTTTTTACGGTCTATATGGTTGATCAATCACATTACCAGCAGTCGAGAGAAAGAACTCATCTAGCACTTTTCCATGCTCTGCAATTTTCAAGATGTGCAGAGTCAGCATAAATGGATCAGTACATTACATATGTGCAGAAGAGGAAGATGGCAACATATGCACGCAGGATTGATACATTGCACAGTGCTGGAAGCAAAAACAAGTTTGGCCGTATGAATCAAGTAGTTTCCTGTTATTGTCCACAAGGTAGCAACAGATTCGAACTATGTTCTTGCCGAAGCTAGGTATACATGAGTTTAGCTAGACTTTACTATTATCAATATCAAAGGATCACAAAGATGCAATAAGAACATGATGATTTAGACGCATATTATTGATAAGGGCAGGTTGTTTCAGAATAAAGAACCAATGCACACCGTGCCAGAGTTCGTATATATGGGAAAATTATTTAAAATTAGCAAGTGACTCATTCTTTGAATGTAGACAAATCAACTATGGCAGAAGTTAATACCCTTCTCATACTCTAACGCTTGAAGAATCATTTCCACCTGAAACAAAAAAAAAATAGCAACAGATGAAATAAGCTGGACCAAACAGAACATAAAAACAAAGAAAACAAAACAGAATGTGCATCAGAGTAAACCATAACAATACACATGAACATGTTTGCATCAGACAAAACTTTTGGAGAAAATCCGTTAAATAACTTAAATGCTTTCAAGTGCTTCGCATGTCTGGAAGGAAACCCAAACTAAAGAAACTTGCATGGCAACAAGAAATGATAACCCTGATATATATGATACAAATTAGACAACACGTGTAAAGGAAAGCAGAACCAATATTTATTAACAAAGAATGAAGTTAAGAAAATAATGGCAGGCTTACTTTATCAAAGTCCTTTACGAGATTGGCTTCAACAGAGGAGTTGTTTTCGTATTCTTCCCACAGCCCCTTAATTTCCTCAGCTAGAAAACGGTCAATTATATTAACACAATGTTATCGAACATTCATTTAAGAGCTGAAAATTCTTGTCACAAATGGAGACATACCTGTTGATCCACCACCAAGAACTTCACACATTTCATTTAGAGCTTCTTGCTCACGCCTGCTTTTTTCTGCTTTAGGTATGCCGTCAGATGGAGTGATGTCGCCAACAATAGCTGTTAATAAAATAAGGTATAAGGTATGAATAGTTGAAAAGCACTTGGTTGAAAACTGAAAGATGCTAACAAAAGAGCAGGTGAAGGACAGCACACAGAATCAACAAGTAAATATAAATATGTTTATTGGCCTACCTTCAGCAATGTCGTGAACGATAGCTATTTTGATACACCTGTTACAGCAAAATAAATGTTCCTTCAGCAGCAGGTAGAGTAGTAATGATTAATGAAAATGGCACCTAAAAATGTCACTTTAATATCAGTATTAAAAGGGGGAAACATAGAAAACTTAACCTTTCTCGATTTACAGCAGGTAGGTCATCAGCGATCAAAGCCATCAGGGCCATACGATACATGTGATCAGCAATAGACTCGGGACCCTTGATGCTGTGATTTATCCAGCCTTTCCTTTTAGTGGTCTGTGGTAAGAGCAGAGCAAGGAACAACCAAATAAACCTCAGAATAGTGCAATATGATGGATACCATCTCCAGCAGATCCCTAAAAACACCACCCCACCCCACCCCTTTCTAAAAATTCACTTTGGGGCTCCCTCTGTTCAGGTAAAGCCTTTTTCGTGCACCTCCTCGAACAGACTAGTACCTAATAAAACCCACCCCTCTTTTGTGTATACACACTTACATGTCAGGGGGTGAATTATTATTTTTCCTACCCACTCCATTAGCAGTGCCCTGCACCACCTTCCGGTTGTCCATCGCCTTGCTCTGCCCTACCTTTGGGATGCTCTGGAGCACGTTCAACAGCGCTGCAGCTCGAAGCAGCCGTGTTGCCACTTGCAGCAGCCAAGCTCGGCCCACGTGGAGGGGAGGCAACGTGGGGACAGGGAGCCATAATAGCACATGAAGTAGCTCTAGCAGCGGGCACAGGACGGCAGCGCACACATTACGGATAGGCGGTGGCTGTGCAGAGGGGACAGAAGGCGGTGCACCCTGGAGAAACAGGTGGCAGGGGTGAGGAGGGGATGGTGCAGTGGTGGACGGAGCTCTGGTGGTGGCAGATAGCTGGGGAAGGCAGCGCGCAGCAAGAGGCAGCAATGGCCCTCAGCCACTAGGGGCTGAAATTTCAGCTCACCAAGGGAGGGGGCACCCCTACATGTAGGAGGTTGGGCCTGGTTTTTAGTTGGCCGCCTAAATTTTTTAGGCATTGGCAGCCATATAGGGGATCTGTTGGAGGAAGAAATACTCGACTATTGAGAGCTTTTATGTAGTGGATAGGTGATCTGCTGGAGATCTGGGGGCATGAAGGCATGAACTGAAAACGGAGTCCATGTTCAGGCACTACACATCATATACTGCTTATTAGACATTGTTAGCTGAGCAGCCATAGTGAGACTTCATGAATCACCAATTCACTATACGAGTTGATCGTTTCAAAAATTGCATATATGAAGCCCTGCTCGGATCGAGTATCGTTTTTGTGTGCTCCCCGGTATTTAGCTCAAGTTAGCAAAGGTGTATCAAAATTATAGGTATACTCTTTTGGCTAGGACCTAGGAGTATCACTAATCTGATGGTACAGCACGTAATGCCAGCAAAGGAAGGAGCAAGCATGGCGTGGTTTACCTTGAGGCTATGGCAGAGAGTGAGGAAATCGATGGCCGAGGCGGCGGACGAGGCCGCGGAGGACGCCGGCGAGGGCGGCGCGACTGCCGCGGCGTCTAGCGGCGCCGGCGGCCGCCTGGGCAGGGGCGATCCGCCTGGTCCAGGGCTCCCGGAGACAGCGCGGGCACCACAAGCGAGGCGCCTCGGAGGGAGGATACGCGGCGGTGAGCGGCGGAGGAGGCCGCGCGCGGGAGGGGCGGGTAGCCGCGAGCTAACGGCCATCGGAGGGAGCGCGGTCGCCGGGTTGGAGGGGATCAGTGGAAAAGGCGGAGGAATCGGCGGGCGGCGGCGGCTTTGCTTTCCTTCTCCTCTTGTGCCGTCCTTTGCTCGCCCCTCCTGCTTCTGTGGAACAGGGCAGACGGCAGACGTCGAGTCGAATCGGACGCCCACGCTGTCGAACCAACCTTGCCCCTCGTCATCATCCAGCCGTCCGTGTTGTCACTGATAGGCAAAATTTCGTGTTTTGACTTTTTTGTCTTATTTAAGGATCTGACCCATGTTTTCTTTTTGAAATATGACTCTTTTGCCTATCGCAGGGTCCTGGCGGTAGGCCCCACAACCTACCGCCGTGTGCCGTGGCGGTAGGTGACGGCACGGCGCCTAACGGCCGTTAGCTCTGACTGACGTGAAAAAGGGGCCTACCGCCAGGGACCCTGGCGGTAGGCTTCTAACACCTATCGCCAGGGTCCTGATTGTAGGCTTCTAGGGTGGATAAGGTTGGGAGGAGGGACCTTTGCCCCCCACCCATCCACACACACTCATTCAACACACCCCACACCTCACCTCTCCACCGAGTTCAAGATCCTCTCAAATCTCTCTCATTTGCTTGACATTTCTCCGCTGGATTCGTAGCACTTTCATCATCCAAGGTACCTCTCTCAGTTCCCCTCATTTTGATTGGTTAAAATCTTGGTTTTGTGCGCATTAGCTCATAACCTCTCAAACCCTAGTTCATCATTTTGGTGTGGTCAAATCAATTAGTATGATGCATTTGGGGTTATGTTTGCTTATGTATTATGTGCCTGGAATTGTTTGTAGAATTGTTTGTGTATCTAGATCTAGTGCTATGATTAGTGGTCATCTTTGGGGTTATGGTTAGGCTTAAGAAAATAATGAAGATCAAGATCACCTTAATAGTAACCAAGTGTTGTGGTCCATTTGATTTATTTTGTTGATTGTCATCTTAAACCCGTATATTTGGTATGGACATTGTAGCTATGAGTCTGGGTGTAGTGTGTGAGCAAGTTGTACCGGAGCGACAGCATGGTATGACGAGGGAGCTTGAAGCATGGTTAAAGTATGATGATGCAAATGTGGCCATGATGGATTTTAGCAAGTATTACATTATCAAGGAACCTTGTGTTCCTAAGGAGAAAAAAGTCTACCGGAGGCTTGTGAAAGAAAAAAAGAAGATGCTTCATGAGCTCCATGAGATGGAATATGCTTGCAGACATGTTTTGGCAATGGAGGTTGGGTTCTCTGTCAACAAAGAAGAATTTCGGGAGCTGGACTTGACAAACCCGGACATGTCATTGGATGGGCAATCACTCAAGGCGTGTCAGAGATTCCGGACCGCCGTGCTCGATGGGGCTGGTTCCGCGAAACGAATGGTGTGTTCGAGAATTGGGCGGGATCCTCGCATTTTCAACTGAAGCCTAATCGTGAGCGTGGCGAACAAATTGAACGTCTTATACGTTTTAGAGCTATTTTTAGGTGTAGAAAATGTATTGCTCGAGCTTGAGCTTGTAGTTTGAACTCATGTCATTCGAATCGGTAGATGCTTTAAGTCATTTGAACAAGTTTCATTTGAATCAGTAGATGTTTTAAGTCATTTGAACAAGTGTCATTTGTGGATGTAATGAACTATGCTCAATTATGTATGTATTTGCTACTTGATCATTTCTGGATGTCATTTGTGGATGTTTAGTTCATAGAAGTTTGTAAAAAAGGGGTGAAATAACCCTACTTTGAGGGGTTGGCACCCTACCACCAAGGGGTTTGGCGGTCGGGTAGCCAACCCTACCGCCAGAAAACCCCCAAGACCGGTCACAACATCTAAATGAGGGGGGTTGGAACCCTACCGCCAGGGGGTCTGGCGCTAGGGTAGCCAACCCTACTGCCAGAAAAGCCTTCATATCGGCCACAACAATTTGCTGCACCCCCGCCAGACAACCCCCAAGATCGGTCACAGGAAGCTACAGGCAAAGGGGAGAACCCTACCGCCAGACGGCCTGGCGGTAGGTTAGAAAGCAAAGCAGCCACTCTGTTTTTCGTTCTTTGTTGATTTCACACGGTGCACAAAAAGTTTATGACATAAATTCATGACAAATAACAAAGAAATTCAAGACAAAGTTTGGTCTACGAGATAGTTTTGATGACAAATTCATTACAAATATCAAATTTAGTTTTACGAGGTAGTTCACGACACATGGCTTCTTGCCTTAGTAGTACATAGTTCATGATAAATGTGGCATGGCTTCATCCGGTTACATGACAAGTCCACCGAAGCGAAGGCCCTACTGAGTCATACGAGGCCATTTCCCCTTCTTGTCATGTGCCTCATCCTCCTCTTGCACCTCGTGAGCCTTTGCAAGCCTTCTTGCCCTCTCCTCCTCACGAGCAAGCTTCGCTTGGCGTGCCCTCTCCTCCTCTCGTTTCTTCCACTCCAACCTCTCCTTCTGGCGATGCTCCTCCTCCAAACCTCTTCGAAACGATGACCAAAAGGACCAATATCATGCCCCCAAACCTCTCCTTCCCTCCGTCCATGACTTCTTTCGCTCGGTGGAAACCTTCACCTTGCAAACATCTCCACACCAACATGGTGGGATTTTCACATCTTTCTCCTTCACCTTGTCCAAAGATGCGTTGTCCCACTTGTTCGGCATGTCTTCTTGATTAGCACACGGTGGCCTCGTCATGGAAACGGATGAAGCCATGCCTACAACAATTAAAGATGATAAGTCAAACATATGAACACATTGAAATGTAAAGAAGCAAACAATTAAAGATGTTAAGCAAATATATCAATAAATTGACATGAAAGAAGACAAGTAGTACCATTCACATTATTTCAACCATCCGGATTTAGCAACACATCAATAGGCCTTCCTCTATCAACCCGACGTGTCCTTGAGCCACCCGATCCACGACACCCTCTAAGACTAGTCCTTCCTCCACGGCCCCCTTGAAGACTAGTCCTTCCTCTGCGCCCCACTCCAAGACTAGTCCTTCCTCCACGGCCCCCTCGAAGACTAGTCCTTCCTCCTCGTGTGTCGGCGGAACCTCCTCTACCGCCATGTGTTTGACTAGTGCTCGTGTTGGTTTTGGGTCTTTTCGTGCATCTCCTAACATTGTGTTCCGCCTCATTGCATTCTCCCCAATTGTTGGTGTTCGGTGCCTCCATTAAATGACCAGTACCAAATTACTTCATTCCGGTGTACCAGCTAGATCATCCATGTCACTCCTGAATCTCTTCTTTCTTCTTCTTCCCCTCATAGGCACCATTAGTGCGGGATCTGGCACAATGTGTGCGCCATCATACTCAGGCCACTATGATGGATCAAGGAAAGGATTAAACCGAGGCACCCACGTCAACCTCATTCGTTCCAATGTGAACTCGTGCAACCGCACTGTTGTACCATCGGATACGGGCAAGCTTCTCGCCCGTGTTGCATTCATCACATGCGAGCAAGGCCAATGATACTTGTGTAGCCTCTCACACTAGCACCACCATTTTTTGATGTGCACCTCGTACGCAACTCCACCGTGGATGCACCGTCCCTTGTTGTCGCACCCGGCTCATCCATTTGATAGATCATTTCTTTTCATTGTATTTGATCACTTGTTGGTGGGAAGACTTGCGCGCTTGATGCAACAACCAATCCTGAACCTTGAATGGATAGTCCATCTTTTCGCCAATCCACTTGGCCGCGATTTTGGAATGCTTTAGGAAGTACTCGTTGAGCTTGATGAAAGTGTACTTGAGTATTGCGGTGACCGGCAAGGAATGGACACCCTTCAACACATTGTTGAAGCATTCCACCATGTTGCTTGTCATGTCCCCATATCACATACCTCCTTCATTGTAAGCGCGTGACCACTTTTCTTTATCCGGCTCGTGCCTAGTAAAGAATTCTTCCCCCCTTTGTTCTTCCCCAATTCCTTGAGGAGTTTATCATATCGGCTTTTGAATGTGTCGGTGTTGAATGCAACACAAACATGGGTAAGGTCTTTGCAAAACTCCTTGCTCTTGCATGCCCGGTAAAAGTTTGCCACAAAGTGTATCATGCACCAACGGTGTTGAAGCTTTGGAAGACCTGGAATATCAACGTCTATTGCTTTGAGAATCCCATGATGGTGATCCGAGATGATGCATGCCTCTCTCTTGACAATCACTTTTGTCCTCACATACTCCATGAACCACATGTGTGAGTGGCAACACAACTCTTCAACACCCACTGCCCGGTTTCTTTGATTTTTCTACCACGGACCTTCCAAGGGCAACCTTCTTGGTCACATATGACTGTGTACCAAACATTTTGATTGGAATGGCCAACAACAAATGGCCTATGGTTCCTAATGGTGTAGTCACACAACCATATCTTGAACTCTACCAAAGAACCAAACTTGATGCCTTTCTTCAACTGAGCATTCTCATCCTCATTTTGTGGTCGAGGATCATCGACCTTGGGGCACGGTGTTGGCTCAAACAACCCCAATATCATCCCACCGTCAACAACGGCCTTGTCCGCGAGACTCACATCCCTAAACAACAACGACCCTCTTTCCTTGCCGGTCACCTTTTCTTGTAGATTTGATTTTCTTGCACCGTCAACCTATCCTCATCCAATTCTTCCTCCGGACCCTCGTCATCCGAGCCATACCCACACATACGGTTATAAGGGAGGGTACGGTCCATGTCTTGTTGCCGCACAATGACATCCAAGTTACGTATGGGATTGTAATGAATCTATTCATTCTCCGCGTAAGCATCCTCTTGAGCAACAATAGCATCATCATCAACATGACCACTAGCATCTTCTTGAACAAGAGAAATAGCATCAAGTCGAAGTACTATGGCTCTAGCATTGATATGATCTTCATTGGGTTGGCTACTTGGTGGTTGGCTAGAACAATTGGGGACATACACCTCGGCACTACCATCATGTATTGGGGAGGATACATTGCGGTTCAAATAAATTTGCAAGGGAGGAGGAGGATCAACCTCTGTGGCAAATATCTCAAGAGACTTGTCTTGTGATGCATCTACTTTGTCCTTGTACACATTCCAATGCAATTGGGAGGTGATGGTGATGGAGTCATGTACCTAGGGTAGGGTCACAGACCTGATCTAAGTACCCTGCCCAAGGACACCCTTAGAAGAGGTCACCTTCCAGTCGACCAACGAGGGACTCACTCGACTGACTTGAAGGACTCGACCACGAAGACTCACTCGACTACCAGGAGTTCAAAAGGCACTCTGCACTGCAACGGCCTGTAGTTAAGTAGACTTTATGGTAGTTAAGACACTTTATGTGGGACGTTACCAGTAACGCCCCGGACTTAATGTCCCTTAAACCCTTCATTACGTGGGCTGGCTGGGGTCCTGGCGCACTCTATATAAGCCACCCCCCTCCACAGGTAGAGGGGTTCGGCACCCTGTAACTTGTATACATATAATCCACTCGACCGCCTCTGGGCTCCGAGACGTAGGGCTTTTACTTCTTCCGAGAAGGGCCTGAACTCGTACATCCCCTGTGTTTACAACCTCTCCATAGCTAGGACCTTGCCTCTCCATACCTACCCCCCACTCTACTGTCAGGCTTAGAACCACGACAGTTGGTGCCCACCGTGGGGCAGGTGTTTTAGCGATTTTGTGGGGAAGTTGCGATTCTTCCGAGTACTTTCATCATGGTGGCTGCTGGAGTTTTGGTCGGGGGTCGAGAGATCCGTCTCGGCGCTCTCACCTTCATCGCCGACGACTCCGCCTGGCTCCAGGAGGCTCCACTCGACGTTGATGCGCTCCCCGTCCGCGGTGCGACGCATTTTCGCGCATGTGTCCGCGACGTCCTGCTGCGGCAACCGTCGACCCCGTATCGGTCGACTCCCCCATCGGCCACCCTCCCGGTCTTCCGCCAGCGCAAGCGCTCGGGCCGGTCGAGGCTTCAGCGGTGGGCGAGGCACGCGGTGGCTCGCCAGTCGGCCACCACCCAAGTTGCGGCAATCGAGCCCGACGAATCTCTCTACGACTTGTTCGATCTGTCGACTGGCTCCGTAGAGACCGCATCCGAGTGCGATAGCAGTGATCCAGCGGCGGAAATCCTGATGGTCGACGGGCCCCGCAGTCCCCCTGGCTTCGCCCGTGATGGTGGAGCAGTCGACGGAGGCGACCCCGCACGAGACCATGAAGAGTACCAGCCCGAGCCACTCGACTCTCTGCAAAGAGAGGAGCTTCGCCGCAGGGACGTGGATGCCCTACGTACTCCCATCGCGGGAGAAACCCCCGAGGCTCGCGCCTTGGAGGAGGCACGCTTGGCCAATTTGGCCGAACGCACTCGACTGGAGAATCTTCAGCGAGCACTCGACGAGCGCGCGCGGCAACGAGTTCCCGACAATAGTCGACGTCAACTCTTCCCGCCGACTCAGGTATATCGAACCCCAATCCAGAATTTAGCAGCTGCGACCCGTATAGCAGAGTCTATCCAGCCTTCTCAGTCGGAAGCTGGCAGAGGCTTGATGCAGATCAGGGATCTGCTCCGGGCAGCAGGAGATCAGAATTCGGCCGTGTCGCAGTCGCGCAACAGAATTCACAGTCGATCCGTCGCTGCGAATACGGTTCAGTCGGCTCACAGCCCCAGATCGCCTCCGCGGCGTGAAGGGCGCGAGAATCGGCGAGACCAATATGGTGACCGACTCGACCGAGATGATAGGCGTCGAGTGCCCAATTCCCCTCCGAGGGGTGGGTCTTACACTCCTCGGCAGCAAGATGACAGGCGTCAGCTCAGTGCGGGGCGAAGAGTTCCAGTCGACCCCAGAGAACCAGGCTTCGACGCGCGATCCATTATCGTGCAAGGTTTGGTCGACCGAAACAGAGCCCATCGAGGTGGACTCGACAGAGATGCGCCCACAAGCAGTCGAGTGCATGTTTCTGGTCCTGAATGTTTCAGCAGAGCTATCAGAGCCGCAGTTATCCCTCCCAATTTCAGGTTGGCAACAGGAGTCAGCAAGTTCACTGGTGAGTCTAAGCCTGAAACTTGGCTCGAGGACTACCGAGTGGCAGTTCAGATTGGTGGTGGAAACGACGAGGTGGCCATGAAGCATTTGCCTCTCATGCTGGAAGGTTCTGCCAGGGCATGGTTGACTCAATTACCTCCTAGCAGCATTTACACTTGGGAATATCTGTCCCGAGTGTTCATCAGAACGTTTGAAGGAACTTGCAAGCGACCAGCTGGACTGACAGAGTTGCAAGTCTGCGTGCAGAAGACCAATGAGACTCTCAGAGAGTATATTCAGAGATGGATCACTTTGCACCATACTGTGGAGAATGTGTCTGATCATCAGGCAGTCTGCGCCTTTAAAGATGGCGTCAAGAACAAAGACTTGAGTTTGAAGTTTGGTCGAACTGGTGACATGACCTTGAGTCGGATGATGGAGATTGCTACCAAGTACGCCAACGGTGAAGAAGAAGACCGACTCCGAAGCGGCAAGCACAAGCCGAGTCAGTCGAAAAAGGGAAACACCAGTCGGAAACAGAAGCGGAAGGCTGAACCGGCAGCTCCTGGAGAGGCTCTGGCCGTGATTCAGGGAAAGTTTAAAGGGAAACCAAAAGGATCCTGGAACCCTAAGAAGGTAAAAGATAAAGAAGGGAACGACGTGATGGATATGCCGTGTCACATCCACACGAAGAAAGACGAAGAGGGGAATATCATCTACCCGAAGCACACCACTCGCCAATGTCGACTCCTGATCCAGCAGTTTCAGGGAAAACAGTCTAATAACAAGGAGAAGGAGTCGGACAAGGCCGAAGACAAGGAGGACAGTGAGGAAGGATATCCGCATATCAACTCTACTCTGATGATCTTTGCAGATGTGGAGAGCAAGAGTCGATTGAAAGTTATTAACCGTGAGGTGAACATGGTTGCCCCAGCAAAAGCAAATTATCTGAAATGGTCCCAAACACCCATCACCTTCGACCAATCTGATCACCCAACTCATATTGCCACCCCTGGGAGGCAAGCTTTGGTGGTCGATCCAGTTGTTAAAGGCACTCGACTGACAAAAGTGCTTATGGACGGTGGTAGTGGGCTGAATTTGCTGTATGCAGACACACTGAAAGGAATGGGCATTCCAATGTCCCGACTAAGCACCAGTAACATGAGCTTTCATGGAATTATACCAGGAAAGAAAGCCGAGTCACTCGGCCAAATAGCTCTGGACGTGGTGTTTGGCGATTCGAAACATTTTCGCAAAGAGAAGTTGACGTTCGAGGTCGTGGATTTTCAGAGTGCATATCATGCCATTTTGGGGAGACCAGCTTATGCACGGTTCATGGCTCGACCATGTTACGTGTACCTCAAATTGAAGATGCCCGGCCCCAAAGGAGTGATCACTGTCACCGGTGATCGGAAAAAGGCAGAAGAGTGCTTCCAGAAAGGCTCAAAGATTGCTGATTCCCAGGTGACAGCGGTCGAGTTCGAAGAATACAAGCAAAACGCAGATCCGAGTGACTTGCTGCGATCCAAGAAACCCGCCACAGAGTCTGCATTTCAGTCGTCCGGTGAGACGAAGCCTGTTCACATTCACCCGACCGACCCCGATGCAGCTCCGACCCACATCTCCACAACACTCGACCCGAAATAGGAAGAAGCGCTCATCCAGTTCCTCCGTGAGAACTGGGACATTTTTGCATGGAAGCCCGCTGACATGCCAGGTGTTCCCAGGGGACTGGCTGAGCATCGCCTAAGAGTCGACTCATCCGCAAAACCAGTCAAAGAGCATCTTCGGCGGTCCGCCGTCCAGAAGAGAAAAGCCATTGGTGAGGAAGTGGCTCGACTGTTGGCGACAGGATTTATCCGAGAGATATACCACTCCGAGTGGCTCGCTAATGTCGTCATGGTTCCTAAGAAGGACAAATCACTCCGAATGTGCATTGGTTTCAAGCACATCAACCGGGCCTGCCCGAAATATCATTTTCCTCTCCCTCGCATAGATCAAATTGTTGACTCGACCGCGGGATGCGAGAGACTGTCTTTTCTAGACGCCTACTCCGGGTACCACCAGATCCGTCTGTATGGACCCGACGAGATAAAAACAGCTTTCATCACTCCATTCGGGTGCTTCTGCTATATCACCATGCCATTCGGCCTCAAGAATGCCGGAGCCACATTTATGCGAATGATTCAGAAGTGTCTACTCACTCAAATCAGTCGGAATGTGGAAGCGTATATGGATGATATCGTCGTCAAGTCACGAAAAGGTTCCGACCTGCTCGCTGACCTCGCCGAAACATTTGCCAACCTCAGAAGGTATGATATCAAGCTCAATCCATCAAAGCGCACATTTGGAGTTCCTGGTGGCAAGTTACTCGGTTTTCTCGTTTCCGAACGAGGAATCGAGCTAATCCAGAGAAGATCGGCACTATTCTCCGAATGAAACGCCCTATGCGAGTGCACGATGTCCAGAAGCTTACTGGATGCTTGGCCGCATTAAGTCGATTCATCTCACGACTCGGTGAAAAGGCATTGCCTCTTTACCTACTGATGAAGAAGGCAGACAAGTTCGAGTGGACTCCAGAAGCTGATGCAGCGTTTGCCGAGCTAAAAGCTCTGCTCTCCACCCAGCCGGTGCTTGCTGCTCCAATCAGCAAAGAGCCTCTGCTGCTCTATATCGCAGCCACAGGACAGGTCGTCAGTACTGTGCTTACGGTCGAGCGGGAAGAAGAAGGAAAAGCTCTCAAAGTTCAGCGCCCAATGTATTATTTGTCTGAAGTCTTGACTCCATCCAAGCAGAGATATCCTCATTATCAGAAGCTTGTGTATGGAATATACATGACCACAAAGAAGGTTGCTCATTATTTCTCTGATCATTCCATCACAGCCGTCAGCGACGCTCCACTATCAGAGATTTTGCACAACAGAGATGCAACTGGTCGAGTAGCTAAATGGGCGATTGAACTTCTTCCCCTTGATATCAAGTTTGAAGCAAAGAAAGCCATTAAGTCCCAGGCAATAGCAGATTTCCTCGCCGAGTGGATTGAACAGCAGCAGCCGACTGAAGTTCACTCGGAGCACTGGACCATGTTCTTTGATGGCTCTAAGATGTTGAATGGTTCCGGTGCTGGGGTTGTCCTGGTTTCCCCTAGAGGAGATAAGCTCAGATATGTGCTCCAGATTCACTTTGATTCCTCCAACAATGAGGCAGAATATGATGCCCTCTTATATGGGTTGCGCATGGCCATTTCACTCGGCGTCCGTCGCCTGATGGTTTATGGCGACTCGGATTTAGTGGTCAACCAAATGATAAAGGAGTGGGACGTGAGAAGCCCAGCCATGACTGGATACTGCAGTGCAGTGAGGAAGCTGGAAAAGAAGTTCGAGGGGTTGGAGCTCCATCATATACCCCGACTGAAAAATCAAGCAGCTGATGATCTAGCAAAGATAGGTTCCAAGAGAGAAGCCATTCCGAGTGGTGTGTTCTTGGAGCATATACACACTCCGTCAGTCAAAGAAGATCCTTTCACCGAAGAAGCTCCACAGCCCAAGAGTGCCACAGATCCGACTGAGGTTGAAGTCCCAGCGGTGGTCGACTTGATCATGGAGGTCTTGGTGGTCATTCCCGACTGGACAGTTCCATATATCGCGTATATCCTGAGAAAAGAGCTTCCGGAGGATGAGGAAGAGGCTCGACAGATCGTCCGTCGATCTAAGGCCTTTACCGTAATCAAGGGACAATTATACAGAGAAAGCGCGACTGGAGTTGGTCAGAAGTGCATAACACCAGAAGAAGGTCGACTCATCCTCAATGATATCCACTCGGGGACCTATGGCCATCATGCGTCCTCTCGGACCATCGTGGCCAAAGCATACCGAGCCGGATTTTACTGGCCAAAGGCGAATGAGATGGCAAAGGAGATAGTGGATAAGTGCGAGGGATGTCAGTTCTACTTGAATATGTCGCACAAGCCTGCATCAGCCCTGAAGACCATTCCACTCGTCTGGCCTTTCGCAGTATGGGGGTTGGACATGGTCGGTCCTTTGAGAACAGGGCGAAGTGGCTTCACGCATGTACTGGTGGCAGTCGACAAGTTCACCAAGTGGATCGAGGCTAAACCAATCAAGAACCTTGACGCCGGTGCTGCTGTTAGCTTCATCAGAGAACTAATATTCAGATATGGAGTCCCGCACAGCATCATTACGGATAATGGGTCGAACTTTGACTCGGAGGAATTCAGAGATTTCTGTAACTCTCAAGGCACACGAGTCGACTACGCTTCAGTCGCTCATCCGCAGTCGAATGGACAAGCAGAGCGAGCCAATGGCCTGATTCTCAAGGGACTGAAACCCCGACTGATGCGTGATCTCAAGCATGCAGCTGGAGCTTGGGTCGACGAACTTCCCTCGGTGCTTTGGGGACTGAGGACCACACCTAATCGGTCGACCGGAAGAACTCCATTCTTCTTGGTCTACGGAGCTGAAGCAGTCTTGCCGAGTGATCTCCTCCACAATGCTCCTCGAGTTAAAATCTACAACGAAGCAGAAGCTGAATAAGCGCGGTAAGACGCAGTCGACCTTTTAGAGGAAGAAAGGGAGATGGCTCTGATCCGGTCGACCATCTACCAACAAGATTTGCGCCGTTTCCACGCCAGAAATGTGAAAGGTCGAGCCTTCCAAGAAGGAGATTTAGTTCTCCGAGTGGATCAGAAGAAACAACACAAGCTTGCTCCTTCTTGGGAAGGACCCTTCATCGTCACCAAAGTTCTCCACAACGGGGCGTACCGTCTCTACAACGTCGAGCATAATATCGACGAGCCCCGTGCTTGGAACGCGGAACTACTCCGCCCATTTTACACTTAAGTTTTATCACTCGGATGAGTTGCAATAAAGTACTTCTGTAGTTCATGGACCTCAAAATAATAGTGTCATAGTTCCTCCATAATTTTTGTCACTTTTTATTTTGTCCAATAAAATCCCCCCTCAGTGGGTGACTTAGCCGCGAATCCGTTCCGCCTAAGTTTGTAAAAAATCCTACCGAGTGGTGAGCCAGACTCCCACTCGGAGGCTTAGCTGCGAATCCGTTTCGCCTAAGTTATGAAAATCCTACCGAGTGGTAAGCCAGACTCCCACTCGGAGGCTTAGCTGCGAATCCGTTTCTCCTAAGTTATGAAAATCCTACCGAGTGGTAAGCCAGACTTCCACTCGGGGGCTTAGCTGCAGTCCAAGTACTCGCCTAAGTTATCAAAAATCCTACCGAGTGAAGAGCAAACCTCTCACTCAGGGGCTTAGCTGCAGTCCAAGTACTCGCCTAAGTTATGAAAATCCTACCGAGTGGTAAGCCAGACTTTCACTCGGAGGCTTAGCTGCAGTCTAAGTACTCGCCTAAGTTATCAAAAATCCTACCGAGTGAAGAGCAAAC
>NC_041385.1:433794748-433804984 GCF_002162155.2 Triticum dicoccoides | reverse complement strand
CCAAGTACTCGCCTAAGTTACCGAAATCCTACCGAGTGAAGAGCAAACCTCTCACTCGGGGGCTTAGCTGCAGCCCAGTGCTCGCCTAAGATATAAAAATCCCACCGAGTGAAGAGCAAACCTCTCACTCGGGGGCTTATTTGCAGCCCAGTGCTCGCCTAAGATATAAAAATCCTACCGAGTGAAGAGCAAACCTCTCACTCGGGGGATTAGCTGCAGCCCTGTGCTCGCCTAAGTTATCAAAATCCTACCGAGTGAAGAGCAAACCTCTCACTCGGGGGCTTAGCTGCAGCCCAGTGCTCGCCTAAGTGGACTAAGGAATAAGTCGACTGCAGTAAGCGTCTTGCTTTGGGCTTGCAAAGACATTTTCGAGCCAAAAGTAATCTTATTCAAACACCAAATTCAAGTTGGGATCGATACCAAAAGGAACCGAAAGTGCTCAGGCACTAGACCTGTTAAAGTTTATCGGTTACAACTCCACTCGGCATACTGAGGCAAATTTAAAGCGTCGAGCTTAGAAGAAGTTTTTTACCCCTCCTGTGGAGGGCTGGAAGGTGCAACAAACTCATCAAGATCAATTCCATCTGCGATCCGAGTGGCAGCCGCAAGGAAAGTTTCCATAAAGGACCTGAAGTCGTGTTTCTTGGTGTTGGCCACCCGGAGGGCCGCCAGCTTCTCTTCTCGCGCATCTTTGCAGTGAACTCGGGCCAGACACAGAGCAACATCTGCACCGCACCGAGCCGAGGACTTTTTCCACTCCTGCACTCGACCAGGGATCGTGTTCAAGCGAGCCATCAGCGACTCGAGGTCATTCTGAAGTGTCTCCCCGGGCTAGAGCGTCGAGTCGATGCGAGATGTGGCGACCTTCAGCCTTGCAAGATAGTCCACGACAGCTGCAACACGGGACTCCAGTCGGAAAACATTCATGGCAACTTCGTCGTTCACCGGAGAATTGACGGGGTCGAGGTTTGGTTCCAGCCGGCTAGTTTCTTCTTCAAAGTTTTGACAAAATTCTGCAAGGACGATCACCGAGTCAAGGCGATGGTCGAATGGAAAAACCACGATTGGAAATGATTACCGAGCATAGAGGTTTACCTTCAAGCATAAGGAACAACTTCTTGGAAAGACCACTCAGGAAGGCCTCCAGATCATTTTTCTTCCCAGTCAACTTACTGACTTGGTCGGTCAGGGCAGCTTTATCAGTTTTCAGTCGACTGACTTCCTTGTTGGCGATCCCAAGAGCAGCTTTCAGATTGGTATTGTCTTGTTCAAGCTTGGTGATTGAAGCTAACTTCTCGTCAGCAAGCTTGATCTTCTCAGCTAATTCAAGGTCTTTTTTCTGTTGGGCCTCCCTTACCTTACCTACAAATTACAGCAAGATCAGATTTTGAAACAAACGAAGGGAAAAAGCAGTCGCCAAGGTCTCACCAAACATACCTTCGGTCTCCTCCTTTGCCTTCGTCAGATTCTCCTGAACCAGCTTCAAATTCAGCTCGAGCTGAATGTGCTTGTTTTCCAGCTCAGAGTAGCGAGCCACAAGATCAGAGGAGTTCTGCGAAGAACCAATCGACTAAATGTCAAATATAATTCACTTCCGAGTGAAAAAGGAAAAATCATACGTTTCTAAGACTACAGCCGAATACAAGCATTCGACCGTAGTCTCGGGGACCACACCCAGTGGGTGCACTCAGCGTGCCCCCACTAATCCTATTGAAGATAAAGTCGACCAGTCGACCTCAAAAAAAAGATGATGTATTCTTTAAAGACTGTAATCGACTACAAGCAGTCGACCACAGTCTCGGGGACTACACCCAGTGGGTGCACTCAGCGTGCCCCCACTAATCCTATTGAAGACAGAGTCGAAGCCTAAGGACGACTGCCAGCAGTCGACCTTAGCCTCGGGGGCTACACCCAATGGGTGCACTCAGCGTGCCCCCACTAATCCTATTGAAGACAGAGTCGACCAGTCGACCGACTTTCGAAATCCATTCACCATAGTCGAATGACGGAAAGACTAAAATTATAAAGCCTAAGGCCGACTGCCAGCAGTCGACCTTAGCCTTGGGGACTACACCCAGCGGGTGCACTCAGCGTGCCCCCGCTAACACGGAGTCTAAATCGACACACCCAGTGGGTGACTACCGTGGATGTTGGAAAGAAAAGTTTTTGATAGCATATCTTAACAGAACAGGCGATGGTCGACTGACCTGAACATTGCTTTGAAGGGCGGAACTGGCGTCGTAAGCTGCCTGGCTCGCATCCCGGATGGTCCTTAACTGCTCCATCATGATCCCTGCCTGGCGTATCGCCTCCTTCGCGGCGCCAGCTTGGTCCTGTGGGACGTGGTGCATCGTGAAGAGGGAGGGCTGCTGAGCACTCGTCAGTGGATCTGCGAAGGACACAGTGTGTCGAGTGGTGTTCTCCTCCTCCGCAACCAGAGTCTCAGGCGCCGTCACGTCCTCGGGCACCCTGCTGGCAGACGTTTTCCTACTCCTTCTGTGCTTCAGCGGTTCCTCATCTTCATCATCATCTGGGAGAGTGATAACAACATTGGGTGGAGCTACAGAGAAGAATCAAGATTATAGATCATAAGTCAGTCGACTAAAAACGGCGTTAAGAGTATAGTACCTGGTTTTGAGGTTGCTGTGTCCTCCATCTCATGGTCATCAGCCCGGGCTGAGGTCTCGGAAGTAGCAGCACTGCAACTCCAAAGAATCAGTCGACTAACCCCAGCGCCAGCCAGAGATAAAGTTCGTACAAAATAAGAAGACTTAAGCAGCGCGATTACCCTGATATGGTGGGGATGGACACCTTCATCTTCGGCAGGAGCTTGGTCGGCTTTGACGGAGCCACCCTGAGCTGCTTCGACGCCTTTTCAGTCGGCGCCGAAGAGGTGGTCCGAGGGCGCTTGGTCGACTGTGCAGCGGTCGCAACCCCCTTGCCACGTTCAGTCGCAGGGTCGTGGACAAGCTTCGACCGCCTTTCCGAGCGCGGTGGTACGACCTCCTCCTCCTCTTCTTCCTCGTCTTCAGCATCATCTTCATCACCGTCATCGTCGTCATCGTCATCATCATCCTCAGCAACGTCCGAGTCCCACTCCTCCTCCTGGCTCTCGCCCCCACTCGCTTCACCCTCCTCAGTCGGAGCCTGTGCTCCATTGGGCATCGAGTACAGCTCGGTGAGGGCCTGATAGACATCAAGACAAAGATCAATCGACCGATTGGCAGAATAAACAGAAATGAATATGACAAGAACACAGTGGGGAGCAGAGCAGGCATACCTTGTTTGGATCACTGTGGTGGTCGAGTGGAGGAATCCTTCTGGCTCCGCGTGGGTTATCCTTGTTTCCGGTAACGGCGGCCATCCACCTTTCCAGAGTGGCATCGTCGACTGCTTCTGGATGGACCCGAGTCTCATCCTCAGTCCCACAGTACAACCACATGCAATGGCTCCGGAACTGAAGGGGCTGGATGCGACGCCTAAGGAAAACCTCCAGGAGATCCATGCCCGTCACTCCCTCCCAAACCAACTGTACTACGCGCTCCATCAACATCTTCACGTCAGCTTTCTCCTCCGGAATCAACTTCAGAGAGGAGGGCTTGTTCACTCGGTCCATGGTAAACTGAGGGAGTCCACTCGACTGCCCCGGTGTCGACTGATCCTGGCAGTAGAACCAGGTCGACTGCCAGCCTCTGACTGACTCGGGAAATGTCATGGCTGGGAAGGTGCTCTTGTTCCTCACCTGGATCCCCAGGCCCCCACACATTTGGACAACTCAGGTTCTTTCGTCGCCTGGGCTCGCCTTCTTCACGGTCTGAGAGCGACACGTGAATATATGCTTAAACAAACCCCAGTGCGGTCGACAGCCCAGAAAACCCTCACACATGGACACGAATGCGGCAAGATAGGCGATAGAATTCGGGGTAAAGTGGTGGAGTTACGCTCCAAAGAAGTTCAAGAAACCACGGAAGAAAATACTCGGCGGCAAAGAAAATCCGCGGTCGACATGGGTAGCCAGCAGCACGCACTCACCTTCCTCCGGCTGGGGCTGCCATTCTTTCCCCGGAAGCCTTGCAGCTCCATGAGGGATCAGGCCCTCGTTGGCCATGTCGAGGAGGTCCTTCTCCGTGATGGTCGACTGGATCGAATCTCCCTGGACCCAGCCCTTCGGCAGGCGGGATCTAGACGAAGACCCGCTGCGGCTGGTGGATCTCCCCTTCGCCTTCTCCGTCGCCGACGTCTTCTTCGCGCGTTCTAGCGCCGCCGTCTTCTCCTTGGCCATGGTTGCCGGTGAGACGCGTGGGGAGAAGTTGTGCGGAGGCGAGAGCGAGCGCGTTGGGCGGAGACGAAGGGAGCAGAGAAAGAGAATGCTGAGGCACTGTTCAAAAAACCCTCGCCGGGCGCATTTATAAGGTCCCTTCCGAGTGGATGACAGGTGGGCCCGATCTATCTAATCATATCCTGGAACAGTTATGCAGGCGGGATACGTGGCGAAGAAAGCGGCGCGGGGATCGAGGCGTCCATGTCCCGTCCCATCCGAACGCCGCGGTCCGCTCCGCTTCACGCGTTTCCCCAAATTTCGCATCCCGCGGAATCCGCGAACGGCAGATCGGTCTGTCAGGCGCGGGATTTCCTGCGATCCGTCGCTCGGAAATCGTCGAAGCCCGAAAGATCACTCGACGAAAGAAAAGAATGGATCGAGTCGATTGAAGACAAGTTGCTCACTATCGACGAAGAGATTCTTTGGTCCAGAACAACGCACGACCAGTGTGTCGTGGTTCTAAGCCTGACAGTAGAGTGGGGGGTAGGTATGGAGAGGCAAGGTCCTAGCTATGGAGAGGTTGTAAACACAGGGGATGTACGAGTTCAGGCCCTTCTCGGAAGAAGTAAAAGCCCTACGTCTCGGAGCCCAGAGGCGGTCGAGTGGATTATATGTATACAAGTTACAGGGTGCCGAACCCGTCTACCTGTGGAGGGGGGTGGCTTATATAGAGTGCGCCGGGACCCCAGCCAGCCCACGTAGGAGAGGGTTTAAGGTGAGTTAAGTCCGGGGCGTTACTGGTAACGCCCCACATAAAGTGTCTTTACTATCATAAAGTCTACTTAATTACAGGCCGTTGCAGTGGGAGTGCCTCTTGACCTTCCGGTGGTCGAGTGAGTCTTCGTGGTCGAGTCCTTCAAGTCAGTCGAGTGAGTCCCTCGTTGGTCGACTGGAAGGTGACCTCTTCTAAGGGTGTCTTTGGGCAGGGTACTTAGATCAGGTCAGTGACCCTACCCTAGGTACATGACCCCATCATTAGCCCCCGAATGGATTGAGGCTTCGAGTGAGGAAGGAGTTGATGTTGTTTCCGATTAACTTTTGCACACTGGTCGTGCGTTGTTCTGGACCAAAGAATCTCTTCGTTGGTAGTTTGCAACTTGTCTTCAGTCGACTCGATCCATTCTCTTCTTTCGTCGAGTGATCTTTCGGGCTTTGACGATTTCCGAGCAACGAATCGCAGGAAATCCCGCGTCTGACAGACCGATCTGCCGTTCGCGGATTCCGCGGGATGCGAAATTTGGGGAAGCGCGCGAAGCGGAGCGGACCGCGGCGTTCGGATGGGACGGGACATAGACGCCTCGATCTCCGCGCCGCTTTCTTCGCCACGTATCCCGCCTGCATAACTGTTCCTGGATATGATTAGATCGACCGGGCCCACCTGTCATCCACTCGGAAGGGACCTTATAAATACGCCCGACGAGGGTTTTTTGTACAGCGCCTCAGCATTCTCTTTCTCTGCTCCCTTCGTCTCCGTCCAGCGCGCTCGCTCTCGCCTCCGCACAACTTCTCCTCGCGCGTCTCACCGGCAACCATGGCCAAGGAGAAGACGGCGGCGCTGGAACGCGCGAAGAAGGCGTCGGCGACGGAGAAGGCGAAGGGGAGATCCACCAGCCGCGGCGGGTCTTCGTCTAGATCCTGCCTGCCGAAGGGCTGGGTCCAAGGAGATTGGATCCAGTCGACCATCACGGAGAAAGATCTCCTCGACATGGCCAACGAGGGTCTGATCCCTCATGGAGCTGCGAGGCTTCCGGGGAAGGAGTGGCAGCCCCAGCCAGAAGAGGGTGAGTGCGTGCTCTTGGCTACCCATGTCGACCGTGGATTTTCTTTGCCGCCGAGTATTTTCTTCCGTGGTTTCTTGAACTTCTTTGGAGCGCAGCTCCACCACTTTACCCCAAATTCTATCGCCTATCTTGCCGCGTTCGTGTCCATGTGTGAGGGTTTTCTGGGCTGTCGACCGCATTGGGGATTGTTCAAGCATATATTCACGTGTCGCTCTCAGACCGTGAAGAAGGCGAGCCCAGGCGACGAAAGAACCCGAGTCGTCCAAATGTGTGGGGGCCTGGGGATCCAGGTGAGGAATAAGAGCACCTTCCCAGCCATGACTTTTCCTGAGTCAGTCAGAGGCTGGCGGTCGACCTGGTTCTACTGCCAGGATCAGTCGACGCCGGGGCAGTCGAGTGGACTCCCTCAGTTTACCATGGACCGAGTGAACAAGCCCTCCTCTCTAAAGTTGATTCCGGAGGAGAAAGCTGACGTGAAGATGTTGATGGAGCACGTGGTACAGTTGGTTCGGGAGGGAGTGACAGGCATGGATCTCCTGGAGGTTTTCCTTAGGCGTCGTATCCAGCCCCTTCAGTTCCGGAGCCACTGCATGTGGTTGTACTGTGGGACTGAAGACGAGACTCGAGTCCATCCAGAAGCAATCGACGATGTCACTCTAGAAAGATGGATGGCCGCCGTTACCGGAAACAAGGATAACCCACGCGGAGCCAGAAGGATTCCTCCACTCGACCACAACAGTGATCCAAACAAGGTATGCCTGCTCTGCTCTCCACTGTGTTCTTGTCATATTCATTTCTGTTTATTCTGCCAATTGGTCGATTGATCCTTGTCTTGATGTCTATCAGGCCCTCACCGAGCTGTACTCGATGCCCAATGGAGCACAGGCTCCGACTGAGGAGGGTGAGGCGAGTGGGGGCGAGAGCCAGGAGGAGGAGGAATGGGACTCGGACGTTGCTGAGGATGATGATGATGATGACGATGATGACGGTGATGAAGATGACGCTGAAGACGAGGAAGAAGAGGAGGAGGAGGTCGTACCACCGCGCTCAGAAAGGCGGTCGAAGCTTGTCCACGACCCTTCGACTGAACGTGGCAAGGGGGTTGCGACCGTTGCACAGTCGACCAAGCGCCCTCGGACCACCTCTCCGGCGCTGACTGAAAAGGCGCCGAAGCAGCCCCGGGCGGCTCCGTCGAAGCCAACCAAGCTCCTGCCGAAGATGAAGGTGTCCATCCCCACCATATCAGGGTAATCATGCTACTTAAGTCTTCTTATTTTGTGTGAACCTTGTCTCTGGTTGACCCTGAAGTTAGTCGACTGATTCTTTGGAGTTGCAGTGCTGCTACTTCTGAGACCTCAGCCCGGGCTGATGACCATGAGATGGAGGACGCAGCAACCTCAAAACCATGTACTATATTCTTAACGCCGTTTTTAGTCGACTGACTCATGATCTCTAATCTTGATTCTTCTCTGTAGCTCCACCCAATGTTGTTATCACTCTCCCTGATGATGATGAGGATGAGGAACCGCTGAAGCGCAGAAAGAGTAGGAAAGCGTCTGCCAGCAGGGTGCCCCAGGATGTGGCGGCGCCTGAGACTCTGATTGCGGAGGAAGAGAATACCACTCGACACACTGTGTCCTTCGCAGATCCACTGACGAGTGCTCAGCAGCCCTCCCTCTTCATGACGCACCACGTCCCAGAGGACCAAGCTGGCGCCGCGAAGGAGGCGATACGCCAGGCAGGGATCATGATGGAGCAGTTAAGGACCATCTGGGATGCGAGCCAGGCAGCTTACGACGCCAGTTCCGCCCTTCAAAGCAATGTTCAGGTCAGTCGACCACCGCCTGTTCTGTTAGGATATGCTATCAAAAACTTTTCTTTCCAGAATGTATAGTAGTCACCCAGTGGGTGTGTCGACTTAGACTCCGTGTTAGCGGGGGCACGCTGAGTGCACCCGCTGGGTGTAGTCCCCAAGGCTAAGGTCGACTGCTAGCAGTCGGCCTTAGGCTTTATAATTTAAGTCTTTGCGTCATTCGACTATGTCGACTGGATTTCGCAAACTGGTCGACTGGTCGACTCTGTCTTCAATAGGATTAGTGGGGGCACGCTGAGTGCACCCACTGGGTGTAGTCCCCAAGGCTAAGGTCGACTGCTGGCAGTCGGCTTTAGGTTTTATAATTTAAGTCCTTGCGTCATTCGACTATGTCGAATGGATTTCGCAAACCGGTGGGGGCACGCTGAGTGCACCCACTGGGTGTAGTCCCCGAGACTGTGGTCGACTGCTTGCAGTCGATTACAGTCTTAAAGAATACATCTCTTTTTTTTGAGGTCGACTGGTCGACTCTATCTTCGATAGGATTAGTGGGGGCACGTTGAGTGCACCCACTGGGTGTAGTCCCCGAGACTACGGTCGAATGCTTGTATTCGGCTGTAGTCTTAGAAACGTGTGATTTTTCCTTTTTCACTCGGAAGTGAATTATTTTTGACATCTAGTTGATTGGTTCTTCGTAGAACTCCTGTGATCTTGTGGCTCGCTACTCTGAGCTGGAAAACAAGCACACTCAACTCGAGCTGAACTTGAAGCTGGTTCAGGAGAAGCTGACGAAGGCAAAGGAGGAGACCGAAGGTATGTTTGGTGAGACCTTGACGACTGCTTTTCCCCTTGTTTGTTTCAAAATTTGATCTTGCTGTAACTTGCAGGTAAGGTCAGGGAGGCCCAACAGAAGAAAGACCTTGAACTAGCTGAGAAGATCAAGCTTGCTGACGAGAAGTTTGCTTCAGTCACCAAGCTTGAACAAGACAATACCAATCTGAAAGCTGCTCTTGGGATCGCCAACAAGGAGGTCAGTCGACTGAAAACTGATAAAGCTGCCCTGACCGACCAAGTCAGTAAGTTGACTGGGAAGAAAAATGATCTGGAGGCCTTCCTGAGTGGTCTTGCCAAGAAGCTGTTTCTTATGCTTGAAGGTAAACCTCTATGCTCGGCAATCATTTCCAATCGTGGTTTTTCCATTCGACCATTCCCTTGACTCAGTGATCGTCCTTGCAGAATTTTGCCAAAACTTTGAAGAAGAAACTAGCCGGCTGGAGCCAAACCTCGACCCCGTCAATTCTCCGGTGAACGACGAAGTTGCCATGGATGTTTTCCGACTGGAGTCCCGTGTTGCAGCTGTCGTGGACTATCTCGCAAGGCTGAAGGTCGCCACATCTCGCATCGACTCGACGCTCTGGCCCGGGGAGACACTTCAGAATGACCTTGAGTCGCTGATGGCTCGCTTGAACACGATCCCTGGTCGAGTGCAGGAATGGAAGAAGTCCTCGGCTCGGTGCGGTGCAGATGTTGCTCTGTGTCTGGCCCGAGTCCACTGCAAAGATGCGCGAGAAGAGAAGCTGGCGGCCCTCCGGGTGGCCAACACCAAGAAACACGACTTCAGGTCCTTTATGGAAACTTTCCTTGCGGCTGCCACTCGGATCGCAGACGGAATTGATCTTGATGAGTTTGTTGCACCTTCCAGCCCTCCACAGGAGGGGTAAAAAACTTCTTCTAGCTCGACGCTTTAAATTTGCCTCGGTATGCCGAGTGGAATTGTAACCAATAAACCTTAACGGGCTTAACGCCTGAGCACTTTCGGTTCCTTTAGATATCGATTCGAACTTGAATTTGGTGCTTGAATATGATTGCTTTTGGCTCAAAATGTCTTTTGCAGGTTCAAAGCAGGGCGCCTTTACTGCAATCGACTTATTCCTTAGTCCACTTAGGCGAGCACTGGGCTGCGGCTAAGCCTCCGAGTGGAAGTCCGGCTTACCACTCGGTAGGATTTTTATAACTTAGGCGAGTACTTGGACTGCAGCTAAGCCCCCGAGTGAGAGGTTTGCTCTTCACTCGGTAGGATTTTGATAACTTAGGCTAGCACTGGGCTGCAGCTAAGCCCCCGAGTGAGAGGTTTGCTCTTCACTCGGAAGGATTTTGATAACTTAGTGCTAGCACTGGGCTGCAGCTAAGCCTCCGAGTGAGAGGTTTGCTCTTCACTCGGTAGGATTTTTGAAACTTAGGCGAGTACTTGGACTGCAGCTAAGCCTCCGAGTGAGAGGTTTGCTCTTCACTCGGTAGGATTTTTGAAACTTAGGCGAGTA
>NC_041385.1:433787065-433794481 GCF_002162155.2 Triticum dicoccoides | reverse complement strand
AGGCGAGTACTCGGACTGCAGCTAAGCCCCCGAGTGAGAGGTTTGCTCTTCACTCGGTAGTATATTTGAAACTTAGGCGAGTACTTGGACTGCAGCTAAGCCTCCGAGTGAGAGGTTTGCTCTTCACTCGGTAGGATTTTTTACAAACTTAGGCGAGCACAAGGCTGCAGCTAAGCCCCCGAGTGAGAGGTTTGCTCTTCACTCGGTAGGATTTCGATAACTTAGGCGAGTTCTTGGACTGCAGCTAAGCCCCCGAGTGGAAGTCTGGCTTACCACTCGGTAGGATTTCGATAACTTAGGCGAAACGGATTCGCAGCTAAGCCTCCGAGTGGGAGTCTGGCTCACCACTCGGTAGGATTTTTACAAACTTAGGCGAAACGGATTCGCGGCTAAGTCACCCACTGAGGGGGAATTTTATTGGACAAAAATAAAAAGTGACAAAAATTATGGAGGAACTATGACACTATTATTTTGAGGTCCATGAACTACAGAAGTACTTTATTGCAACTCATCCGAGTGATAAACCTTAAGTGTAAAATGGGCGGAGTAGTTCCGCGTTCCAAGCTCGGGGCTCGTCGATATTATGCTCGACGTTGTAAAGACGGTACGCCCCGTTGTGGAGAACCTTGGTGACGATGAAGGGACCTTCCCAAGAAGGAGCAAGCTTGTGTGGTTTGTGCTGATCCACTCGGAGAACCAAATCTCCTTCCTGGAAGGCTCGACCTCTCACATTTCTGGCGTGGAAACGACGCAAATCTTGTTGGTAGATGGTCGACCGGATCAGAGCCATTTCCCTTTCTTCCTCTAAAAGGTCGACTGTGTCCTGCCGCGCTTGTTCAGCTTCTGCTTCGTTGTAGATTTCAACTCGAGGAGCATTGTGGAGAAGATCACTCGGCAAGACTGCTTCAGCTCCATAGACCAAGAAGAATGGAGTTCTTCCGGTCGACCGATTAGGTGTGGTCCGCAGTCCCCAAAGCACTGAGGGAAGTTCGTCGACCCAAGCTCCAGCTGCATGCTTGAGATCACGCATCAGTCGGGGTTTCAATCCCTTGAGAATCAGGCCATTGGCTCGCTCCGCCTGTCCATTCGACTGCGGATGGGCGACTGAAGCGTAGTCGACCCGTGTGCCTTGAGAGTTACAGAAATCTCTGAATTCCTCCGAGTCAAAGTTCGACCCATTATCCGTAATGATGCTGTGCGGGACTCCATATCTGAATATTAGCTCCCTGATGAAGCTAACAGCAGTACCGATGTCAAGGTTCTTGATTGGTTTAGCCTCGATCCACTTGGTGAACTTGTCGACTGCCACCAGTACATGCGTGAAGCCGCTTCGCCCTGTTCTCAAAGGACCGACCATGTGCAACCCCCATACCGCGAAAGGCCAGACGAGTGGGATGGTCTTCAGAGCCGATGCAGGCTTGTGCGACATATTCGAGTAGAACTGACATCCCTCGCACTTATCCACTATCTCCTTTGCCATCTCATTCGCCTTTGGCCAGTAAAATCCGGCTCGGTATGCTTTGGCCACGATGGTCCGAGAGGACGCATGATGACCACAGGTCCCCGAGTGGATATCATTGAGGATGAGTCGACCTTCTTCTGGTGTTATGCACTTCTGACCAACTCTAGTCGCGCTTTCTCTGTATAATTGTCCTTTGATTACGGTAAAGGCCTTAGATCGACGGACGATCTGTCGAGCCTCTTCCTCATCCTCCGGAAGCTCTTTTCTCAGGATATACGCGATATATGGAACTGTCCAGTCGGGAATGACCACCAAGACCTCCATGATCAAGTCGACCACCGCTGGGACTTCAACCTCAGTCGGATCTGTGGCACTCTTGGGCTGTGGAGCTTCTTCGGTGAAAGGATCTTCTTTGACTGACGGAGCGTGTATATGCTCCAAGAACACACCACTCAGAATGGCTTCTCTCTTGGAACCTATCTTTGCTAGATCATCGGCTGCTTGATTTTTCAGTCGGGGTATATGATGGAGCTCCAACCCCTCGAACTTCTTTTCCAGCTTCCTCACTGCACTGCAGTATCCAGTCATGGCTGGGCTTCTCACGTCCCACTCCTTCATCACTTGGTTGACCACTAAATCCGAGTTGCCATAGACCATCAGGCGACGGACGCCGAGTGAAATGGCCATGCGCAACCCATATAAGAGGGCCTCATATTCTGCCTCATTGTTGGAGGAATCAAAGTGAATCTGGAGCACATATCTGAGCTTATCTCCTCTGGGGGAAACCAGGACAACCCCAGCACCGGAACCATTCAACATCTTAGAGCCATCAAAGAACATGGTCCAATGCTCCGAGTGAACTTCAGTCGGCTGCTGCTGTTCAATCCACTCGGCGAGGAAATCTGCTATTGCCTGGGACTTAATGGCTTTCTTTGCCTCAAACTTGATATCAAGGGGAAGAAGTTCAATCGCCCATTTAGCCACTCGACCAGTTGCATCTCTGTTGTGCAAAATCTCAGATAGTGGAGCGTCGCTGACGACTATGATGGAATGATCAGAGAAATAATGAGCAACCTTCTTTGTGGTCATGTATATTCCATACACAAGCTTCTGATAATGAGGATATCTCTGCTTGGATGGAGTCAAGACTTCAGACAAATAATACACTGGGCGCTGAACTTTGAGAGCTTTTCCTTCTTCTTCTCGCTCGACCGTAAGCACAGTACTGACGACTTGTCCTGTGGCTGCGATATAGAGCAACATAGGCTCTTTGCTGATTGGAGCAGCAAGCACCGGCTGGGTGGAGAGCAGAGTTTTTAGCTCGGCAAACGCTGCATCAGCTTCTGGAGTCCACTCGAACTTGTCTGCCTTCTTCATCAGTCGGTAAAGAGGCAATGCCTTTTCACCGAGTCGTGAGATGAATCGACTTAATGCGGCCAAGCATCCAGTAAGCTTCTGGACATCGTGCACTCGCACAGGGCGTTTCATTCGGAGAATAGTGCCAATCTTCTCTGGATTAGCGTCGATTCCTCGTTCGGAAACGAGAAAACCGAGTAACTTGCCACCAGGAACTCCGAATGTGCACTTTGATGGATTGAGCTTGATATGATACCTTCTGAGGTTGGCAAATGTTTCGGCGAGGTCAGCGAGCAGGTCGGAACCTTTTCGTGACTTGATGACGATATCATCCATATACGCTTCCACATTCCGACTGATCTGAGTGAGTAGACACTTCTGAATCATTCGCATAAATGTGGCTCCAGCATTCTTGAGGCCGAACGGCATGGTGATATAGCAGAAGCACCCGAATGGAGTGATGAAAGCTGTTTTTACCTCGTCGGGTCCGTACAGACGGATCCGGTGGTACCCGGAATAGGCATCTAGGAAAGATAATCTCTCGCATCCCGCGGTCGAGTCAACAATTTGATCTATGCGAGGGAGAGGAAAATGATCTTTCGGGCAGGCCCGGTTGATGTGCTTGAAATCAATGCACATTCGGAGTGATTTGTCCTTCTTAGGAACCATGACGACATTAGCGAGCCACTCGGAGTGGTATATCTCTCGGATAAATCCTGCCGCCAACAGTCGAGCCACTTCCTCACCAATGGCTTTTCTCTTCTAGACGGCAGACCACCGAAGATGCTCTTTGACTGGCTTTGCAGATGAGTCGACTCTTAGGCGATGCCTAGCCAGTCCCCTGGGAACACCTGGCATGTCAGCGGGCTTCCATGCAAAAATGTCCCAGTTCTCACGGAGGAACTGGATGAGCGCTTCTTCCTATTTTGGGTCGAGTGTTGTGGAGATGTGGGTCGGAGCTGCATCAGGGTCGGTCGGGTGAATGTGAACAGGCTTCGTCTCACCGGACGACTGAAATGCAGACTCTGTGGCGGGTTTTTTGGATCGCAGCAAGTCACTCGGATCTGCGTTTTGCTTGTATTCCTCGAACTCGACCGCTGTCACCTGGGAATCGGCAATCTTTGAGCCCTTCTGAAAGCACTCTTCTGCCTTTTTCCGATCACCGGTGACAGTGATCACTCCTTTGGGGCCGGGCATCTTCAATTTGAGGTACACGTAACATGGTCGAGCCATGAACCGTGCGTAAGCTGGTCTCCCCAAAATGGCATGATATGCACTCTGAAAATCCACGACCTCAAACGTCAACTTTTCTTTGCGAAAATGTTTCGAATCACCAAACACCACGTCCAGAGCTATTTGGCCGAGTGACTCGGCTTTCTTCCCTGGTATAACTCCATGAAAGCTCATGTTACTGGTGCTCAGTCGAGACATCGGAATGCCCATTCCTTTCAGTGTGTCTGCATACAACAAATTCAGCCCACTACCACCGTCCATCAGCACTTTTGTCAGTCGAGTGCCTTCGACAACTGGATCGACCACCAAAGCTTGCCTCCCAGGGGTGGCAATATGAGTCGGGTGATCAGATTGGTCGAATGTGATGGGTATTTGGGACCATTTCAGATAATTTGCTTTTGCTGGGGCAACCATGTTCACCTCTCGGTTAATGACTTTCAATCGACTCTTGCTTTCCACATCTGCAAAGATCATCAGAGTGGAGTTGATATGCGGATAACCTTCCTCACTGTCCTCCTTGTCTTCGGCCTTGTCCGACTCCTTCTCCTTGTCCTTAGACTGTTTTCCCTGAAACTGCTGGATCAGGAGTCGACATTGGCGAGTGGTATGATTCGGGTAGATGATATTCCCTTCTTCGTCTTTCTTCGTGTGAATGTGACATGGCATATCCATTACGTCGTTCCCTTCTTTATCCTTTACCTTCTTAGGGTTCCAGGATCCTTTTGGTTTCCCTTTAAACTTTCCTTGAGTCACGGCCAGAGCCTCTCCAGGAGCTGCTGGTTTAGCCTTCCGCTTCTGTTTCCGACTGGTGTTTCCTTTTTCCGACTGACTCGGCTTGTGCTTGCCGCTTCGGAGTCGGTCTTCTTCTTCACCGTTGGCGTACTTGGTAGCAATCTCCATCATCCGACTCAAGGTCATGTCACCGGTTCGACCAAACTTCAAACTCAATTCTCTGTTCTTGACGCCATCTTTAAAGGCGCAGACTGCCTGATGATCAGACACATTCTCCACAGTATGGTGCAAAGTGATCCATCTCTGAATATACTCTCTGAGAGTCTCATTGGTCTTCTGCACGCAGACTTGCAACTCTGTCAGTCCAGCTGGTCGCTTGCAAGTTCCTTCAAACGTTCTGATGAACACTCGGGACAGATCTTCCCAAGTGTAAATGCTGCTAGGAGGTAATTGAGTCAACCATGCCCTGGCAGAACCTTCCAGCATGAGAGGCAAATGCTTCATGGTCACCTCGTCGTTTCCACCACCAATCTGAACTGCCACTCGGTAGTCCTCGAGCCAAGTTTCAGGCTTAGACTCACCAGTGAACTTGCTGACTCCTGTTGCCAACCTGAAATTGGGAGGGATAACTACGGCTCTGATAGCTCTGCTGAAACATGCAGGACCAGAAACATGCACTCGACTGCTTGTGGGCGCATCTCTGTCGAGTCCACCTCGATGGGCTCTGTTCCGGTCGACCAAACCTTGCACGATAATGGATCGTGCGTTGAAGCCTGGTTTTCTGGGGTCGACTGGAACTCTTCGCCCCGCACTGAGCTGACGCCTGTCATCTTGCTGCCGAGGAGTGTAAGACCCACCCCTCGGAGGGGAATTGGGCACTCGACGCCTATCATCTCGGTCGAGTCGGTCACCATATTGGTCTCGCCGATTCTCACGCCCTTCACGCCGCGGAGGCGATCTGGGGCTGTGAGCCGACTGAACCGTATTCGCAGCGACGGATCGACTGTGAATTCTGTTGCACGACTGCGACACGGCCGAATTCTGATCTCCTGCTGCCCGGAGCAGATCCCTGATCTGCATCAAGCCTCTGCCAGCTTCCGACTGAGAAGGCTGGATAGACTCTGCTATACGGGTCGCAGCTGCTAAATTCTGGATTGGGGTTCGATATACCTGAGTCGGCGGGAAGAGTTGACGTCGACTGTTGTCGGGAACTCGTTGCCGCGCGTGCTCGTCGAGTGCTCGCTGAAGATTCTCCAGTCGAGTGCGTTCGGCCAAATTGGCCAAGCGTGCCTCCTCCAAGGCGCGAGCCTCGGGGGTTTCTCCCGCGATGGGAGTACGCAGGGCATCCACGTCCCTGCGGCGAAGTTCCTCTCTTTGCAGAGAGTCGAGTGGCTCGGGCTGGTACTCTTCATGGTCTCGTGCGGGGTCGCCTCCGTCGACTGCTCCACCATCACGGGCGAAGCCAGGGGGACTGCAGGGCCCGTCGACCATCAGGATTTCCGCCGCTGGATCACTGCTATCGCACTCGGATGCGGTCTCTACGGAGCCAGTCGACAGATCGAACAAGCCGTAGAGAGATTCGTCGGGCTCGATTGCCGCAACTTGGGTGGTGGCCGACTGGCGAGCCACCGCGTGCCTCACCCACCGCTGAAGCCTCGACCGGCCCGAGCGCTTGCGCTGGTGGAAGACCGGGAGGGTGGCCGATGGGGGAGTCGACCGATACGGGGTCGACGGTTGCCGCAGCAGGACGCCGTGGACACATGCGCGAAAATGCGTCGCACCGCGGACGGGGAGCGCATCAACGTCGAGTGGAGCCTCCTGGAGCCAGGCGGAGTCGTCGGCGATGAAGGTGAGAGCGCCGAGACGGATCTCTCGACCCTCGACCAAAACTCCAGCAGCCACCATGATGAAAGTACTCGGAAGAATCGCAACTTCCCCACAAAATCGCTAAAACACCTGCCCCACGGTGGGCGCCAACTGTCGTGGTTCTAAGCCTGACAGTAGAGTGGGGGGTAGGTATGGAGAGGCAAGGTCCTAGCTATGGAGAGGTTGTAAACACAGGGGATGTACGAGTTCAGGCCCTTCTCGGAAGAAGTAAAAGCCCTACGTCTCGGAGCCCAGAGGCGGTCGAGTGGATTATATGTATACAAGTTACAGGGTGCCGAACCCCTCTACCTGTGGAGGGGGGTGGCTTATATAGAGTGCGCCAGGACCCCAGCCAGCCCACGTAGGAGAGGGTTTAAGGTGAGTTAAGTCCGGGGCGTTACTGGTAACGCCCCACATAAAGTGTCTTTACTATCATAAAGTCTACTTAATTACAGGCCGTTGCAGTGCGGAGTGCCTCTTGACCTTCTGGTGGTCGAGTGAGTCTTCGTGGTCGAGTCCTTCAAGTCAGTCGAGTGAGTCCCTCGTTGGTCGACTGGAAGGTGACCTCTTCTAAGGGTGTCTTTGGGTAGGGTACTTAGATCAGGTCAGTAACCCTACCCTAGGTACATGACCCCATCACAGTGTGCAAAGGTTAATCGGAAACAACATCAACTCCTTCCTCACTCGAAGCCTCAATCCATTCGGGGGCTAATGATGGAGTCATGTACCTAGGGTAGGGTCACAGACCTGATCTAAGTACCCTGCCC
>NC_041385.1:433770249-433786708 GCF_002162155.2 Triticum dicoccoides | reverse complement strand
AGGTCACCTTCCAGTCGACCAACGAGGGACTCACTCGACTGACTTGAAGGACTCGACCACGAAGACTCACTCGACTACCAGGAGTTCAAAAGGCACTCTGCACTGCAACGGCCTGTAGTTAAGTAGACTTTATGGTAGTTAAGACACTTTATGTGGGACGTTACCAGTAACGCCCCGGACTTAATGTCCCTTAAACCCTTCATTACGTGGGCTGGCTGGGGTCCTGGCGCACTCTATATAAGCCACCCCCCTCCACAGGCAGAAGGGTTCGGCACCCTGTAACTCATATACACACAATCCACTCGACCGCCTCCGGGCTCCGAGACGTAGGGCTTTTACTTCCTCCGAGAAGGGCCTGAACTCGTACATCTCTTGTGTTTACAACTTCTCCATAGCTAGAACCTTGCCTCTCCATACCTACCCCCACTCTACTGTCAGACTTAGAACCACGACAGATGGGCATACTCTTTAATCGGGACTTTACTCCCAATCCAACGTCATGCCTCCTAATAAGCTTAACCTCGGCATTTGGTCATTCCAATGTAAGACGCTTCTCACTTTCACTACAAGATCATCAAAGCTTGGACTTGTGTCGAAAACCATAGCCTCTTCCCCTTCATCGTCATTTCCAATCATAAATGTCGTCTTGTCCAAATAATGAACATTTACGAGCTTATGCGTCTAAGAAAAATGCAAACAATAAAGTCATCCATATATGTCATCCAACCAATTCAAATGGAGCAATAACATAATTTATGCACACATTGGACAAATAACTTCTATTCATAGTAATTTCACCTTAACCTTAATCCTAACCCTAACCATAACTATAATCCTAACCCTAACCCTAACCCTAACACTAACCCCTCACATTACCACTATAACCCCTAACCCTAGGCAAGCACAAGCACAAAGATAGCCATAAATGCATCATAAATGTGACATAAATGCATCATAAATGTGACATAAATGCATCATAAATGCACACAACAAGATCAACACCTAGGGTTTGCAATAATTTGAGCTAAAGCACACAAAAACAAGATTTCAAGCAATCAAAATGAGGGGAAGTGGGAGAGGTACCTTGGGGGATGAAAATGCTCCGGATCCGCTGGTGAAACCTCAAGCAAATGGAGTGGATCTAGGGGGTGTTTGGGTGGGGAAAAAAGAGAGGGGGGAACTGACCACGGGGGAGAAGAAGAATGGGGAAGAAGAGTGTGTGGGGCCCACACACCAGCCCCTCCCAACCTTATCCACCCAAGGGCCTACCGCCAGGGGACTTGGCGGTAGGTTTTAGAAGCCTACCCCCTTTTCCACGTCAGCTGCAGCTGACGACCATTAGGCGTCGTGCTGTCACCTACCGCCATGGCACACGATGGTAGGTTGTGGGGGCCTACCACCAGGACCCCTGGCGTTAGGCAAAAGGGTCAAATTTTAAAAAAAATGTGGGTCAGATCCCGAAATAAGATAGAAAAATGGTCAAAACACGAAATTTTGCCTCACTTATACCTACCCCTGGTGCCTCGAGACATTTGGATCAGTTGCATCGCAGAAGTTCCACAACAGTTGTGTGAAATTGGAAAAGGCAAGTTCCTTTTTTTTCATTCTTTTGATTTTGATTTCAGAAACATTTGGTAGCCTGCATTAGGTTCAAGCAGGCGACGCGCGATGCAGTTGTGATTCGTTTGATTGCCTCCAATCGGTCGTTTGTCCATGTCAGGCTCAAGCAATGCAACTCGAGGCATGTGGGCGTCGGAGGTTGCATGCGAGGAGCTACACTCGAGACGTCGCGTTACTTCGTGAAATGCAGCCATAACTCCCCTCATCCTTTTCTCACCGCTCACTCTCCCCTCTCTCCCCTCTCACATCAACGGCGGCGAGCACGAGATCCGGAGGGCGAGCATCGGAGCGAAGATCTATATGGTAAGCACCGGCCTCATCACTTCACCTGCAGGCATTCGTCAATGGAGGTAAGCCCTCTATTCCCGATCAAATCGATTTATCATGCCCGCATTCGATTTATGCATTGCACACTAGGCATCCAATCTACCTCCTAGATCCGATTAGGCACTCGATTTAGGCATACCCGATTAGGGATTCGAGCAGTTCGAACGGGATTGAGTAAGATTTTTACCGGGGGAGGGTAAATCGAGCTTACATCCATTGACGTCCATCCCAACAAGCACTACATCCTAGCCGCAGCGACCCTGAAGGAGCAGGGACCGGCGGGAGCCTTGAGGCTTGTAATCGTTGACCTCCAAGGGCAGGGTACGGTCGTCTGGCTCAGGCGTCATGACAACCATCTCCGCCGTTTTGGCATTGTCAGCGTCCCGAGGCTCGATCGGTTCGTCATCGGCATCATCCACCATCTCCTCCTCGTCGTCGTCCTCCAGAACGATGGTGGTCGGTGCCACCGTGACGTCCAATCGGTCATGAGTAGCCCTGGCAAGCTTGTACTTGGCCCATCTGGCTCTCTGACCTGGATCGGCCGACTCGACCTCATCCATCGCCCACGGAAGTATGTCCACTGATATAGCGTCTTTGGTTGGGTTAGGATACAACCTCTTTAATTCATTTTCATCGTCATCAACAACATAATGTCTGCCTCTTTATGCATCTCATCAATGCTCTTGAACTGAGAACACACCTCCATGGTCTTCGCAAACTTGGTGCAATCACGGAGCGAGCACCCAAGGAGGAATGCCCTCCATCCGATGCCGTTAGAGAAGGGGTTGGGGATGGTGCTCATGGCGGTGGAGAGAGAGAGAGAGAGAGAGAGAGAGAGAGAGAGAGAGATGGAAGAGGAGACGGTAGAAGACACACACACAAGGGTATGGTTGGAAGAGGTAGTGGAGTGCAGTGGTGAATAAATAGGGCTTTTCGAGGTAGGTGGGTGGGATGAATGAATGTTGATCTTTGCTCAGCAGCTATGGTAACTGTGGTCAAAAAATTTCCGCATACCTTCAATGATTTTGCTCATATGCATTTTGTCCCTCCATTGACCTTCATTCATCATGTTCATAATGCAGATCGACCAGGCTATTCTGGGGAGCTTCAAGGGCAAGGAGGTGGTTGTGGCCGACAAGAAGGGCAAGGAGGTGGTTGTGGCCGATAAGAAGGGCAAGGCGGTGGTGAAGCTCGGCAGCGCCCCTAAGCGTCCGAAGAACTACGACCATTTTCATGAGAATGCCAGCCCAACCCACTTTTTGCAATGTCATACTTGCACCCAAACTGGGGTGTCTACCGATGCCACTTGAGTTCACCAATCATTTCATTGCAGCCAGGCTGGGAAGGATGCAGACAAACACATATGTTAGGGGGCAAAGATCGGTGCAGGTTACCAACGACGCCCAATACAACACAGACGTTTACATGAACACGTAGAAGGAGCCGAGAGCTCATCTGAGGTATGCTCGGTTGGTAAAGCAAGTTGCATTCCAAACGGGAAATATGTTCTTTATTCACATTCTGCAAGTAAACATATATAAACTGCAATAGTACAGTGTGTCCGCTTCAGACCACGCGACGGTAAGACCACCTGTGACCTTCCCCCTGTCAGACTCAACTAAACTCCGAGCTTGATTCTAGGGCATGCCAGGCATTAGGGTTCGCACAAGCCATACATACAATGATGAGATGAAGCGGGCATTTACTAAATTAGCCATGACTGACGTGATTAGTAAAGTGCAGTAGTAGTATTACACTAAGATTCTAGATCACCAATCAGGTGACACCGTCAGACCAGACCGTCAGGGGCCTCGGTACTGACGGAAGCAGGCGAAGCACCCCTGCGACTGGTCTATCGGGATCATGCCGCCGCCCTTGGACGTGTCGATGGCCTCTATCATGGCCACCACCTCGGCCATCTCGGGCCGCTTGTCGGGGTTCGCGTCCCAGCACCGTTTCATCACGTTCGCCAAAGCGCTCGGACAGCACCGCGGTATCTCCGGCCTCAGGTTCTGCACACCAACGATGCTTTTTGTATTATTATGTTATGTTTTCGGTGGTTCAGAAGACGTCAGAAACAAGAGCCTGGCAACGCCACAAGGGAAGGAAACATTTTTTACCTGGCGGACAACGGCAGAAGTTACTTCTGAGAAGCTAAGGTCAGGATATGGCATGTCGCAGCAGTATATCTCCCATAAGCAAATCCCAAAGCTATAAACATCGCATTTCCTATTGTAAGGATGACCATTCAGGACCTGCACATAGATAGATGCCGGCATTAATAAGCCAACATGATGCCACTAGCATGCTCCCTCCGTCCCATATTAGTGGTCGCTCAAACAGATGTATCTAGCATTGAAATACATTTAGATACATCCATTTCAACGAAAACTAATATTGGATGGAGGTAGTACTATCCATTGCTCCAAAGGCGAAACAAAGAAATGCAACATGGCCCAACTTAGACATATTTGATACTTTGGTCTAATAAATAGGGTAATATTACCAGATGGTTAATACCTCAGGTGCCATGTAACCAAGTGTGCCCGTTTCACCAGTCATGTCACTAGGGTTTGAAGCCTCGACTCGAGCAACCCCAAAATCAGCAATTTTCACGGTTCTTGTTTTGTCGAGAAGCATGTTTTCAGTCTTCACGTCACGATGCACTATCTTCTCCGAGTGAAGATAGCTTAATCTATTCAAACATACAGGTAGCAATGAGACCTTCCCAAACTGTAGGGACATCACAGAAGAACTTCGCAGAAAACGATCAAGAAGAACAAAACCAAACAATTACCCCCTGGCAAGGTCAAGAGCTAGTTGGACCACAACTTTAAAGGCTAGCTTCCTTCTCCTATTTTTTATCAGGAAATTTTTCAGTGCACCACCAGCAAGGTACTCAACAACAACGCAGCAAATATTACTCGGCATGCCAAGATGCCCATGTTCTGTCTGTACATTTAGATCTCTTGCACCCATTATAGCCCCAATAAACTGTCAGTCGAAGTTCAACATATTGTTAGGACAGCCAGTTGAAAAGTATAATAAATCTACATTCACAAAGGGAATATATAAAATAATAATAACTCTTTATAATCCACAATGACATACATTATCAAACTTGTCATATGCTACACCAAAATAGGAGCACATCAACCCGTATTACCAAAATCAATTTTTCCACTAGCGTTGAGAAAGTCAATTAATATTCGGATTATACAAAGGTTCTAATGTTCTTGTCATGGGTCACATAACCTTAATAACAATTCATTTATCCGGAAGAGAAAAGCATGTAAACTTTGGTAATGTCTGTCATGCCTTGAATTAAATTATGGGAACTTCTTTTACGGGAATTATATGACAACTAAGAGCATAAAACAGCTAGCAATAGTCAACTACTTGTCATTACGATGACACATAACTAGCTAGCCATGGGAACATAAGTCCATCGCCGAAAAAAGGGAACATAAGCGACGCCAAAGGGATAACTGGCCACATAATTCAGCATATTGTTGTAGTATGTGGATCGTGCATGTTAAAACAAGGTTGCCCATGTGGTTATGCTGGACCATATTGGAGAACACTTTCAGCATGTGACCTTGCAGTCATTGTTTCATGAAACAAACATGGATGGAAATTGATTTGATGTGAACTTTATCAGCAAAATTTACCTATGAAATTTGAAAGGGCGGGAAGAGGACTTCTTCAGCCAAAGCCTACCTTCGTAACATTTGGATGATCAAGCTTATGCCACACAGCGACCTCTTGTGCAAATGCTGATCTTAGTGCGGTAATTTCTTGTTCTGATCTATGACCATCCTCCCCCCAGTCAAGCAACTTCACTGGAACACAGAGTTAAATAGTTGTTTTCAAAATGAAAGTTGCAATAGTAAGTTTAGTTTTGCTCATACTGAGACATGGCAGGCAATGTGTACTGCTATACTAGCGAAATTCAAATCTCAAATAGTAGATTAGCAGTTGCTAAGGACCAAAGGTGACGCATTATTCATGAACAAAATGCGTTCAGTGCATTGAGAAGAGTATTGGCTCTCATGTTGAACAGCAACTCTTTACAGAAAAAAAAAATCTTTAAAGAGTCTATATCAATACTAGCTACAGCTTCATGTGTTGTGTGGAAAACCAGATCAAAGAGATTCCACTTTAAGGCTTAACATGCAAATGAAAGACAATGGCAGATTCAAATGTCTGAGCCAGCCATGGAATGTGATAACTGACAAACTATTCACTGGTTTCAGCAAAAATAAAATTAAAATGCAGTAGAAAAACGGCAAAACGAGCAAGTCAATAACTTCAATGAGTTAGTAACTGCTTTGACACATATGCTATGGTTTTCCAGTTGCATTTTATGAAGCTAAGTGAGGATTTTATTGTTTTTGCAACAGACCGAATTGAATTTCCTGGTGGCACGATGCAGCAGGTGATAAAGTTGTGGACAGGCAAGCACGTTGCATTTGCTTAGTCCCGTGTCATGTGATTATGCCTGGTGAGAGAGTGCAAAACCAGACGTTCTGGCTCAGATGCTTCTCAATTCCTGGTCCCTGAAAAGTACCAGGTGCGTTGCAAGTTGCAACCTTTTTGCCTAAAGGACCAGCTGCTCTGATTTGTTATCTCCAACTTCTAGGGGCTCATCATAAGGCGAGCACATGAATCATGCCTACTAATAAAACTTTAAGTTGGTTGGTTCGAATCACATGAGGAAGGTTACACAGAAAAGGCGGGCTTAGCAACCCCAAGTCACGGAACACACCGTGGAATCCAGGAAAGGAGAGGCATCAACTTTAGCAATTTGCTGACAAGGAAACGCACTGGTGACATGACCGGCGAAAATAACTCGGAAAAGTAAATGGCATTGCCGTCGATCGATCAACTCATTCCGCATTCTGCATCCTAGGCCAAAAAAATCGAGGACGGGGAAGAAAATAAAGAAGCAATGTTTACCAAGAACTTGCAAAACGAATGATGGATCAGAAACAACAAGTATCTAACGCGACCAACACTAAGTGGCACTGTAATTTCATCGAGCAGCTTACGGGCACTGAAATTGGTAAGTAGTGTACGCGTAAATGTGAAGTTGAGATGGTACGATACCGGCAACGTCCTGGCCGTCATAGACGCCGCGGTGGACGGTGCCGAAGGTGCCGCGGGCAATGACGCCTTTGATGACGAGCTTGGCGGGGTCAACCTCCCAGTCCTCGCGGCGCCGGCGCTGCTGCGGCGGCGGCTGCGGCTCCCCCAGCCTCGCGGACCCGCCTCGGCGGCTCCCTGGCTGCGCCAGGGCTGGCTCGTCCCGCTCCTGGCGGCTGAGGTGGCGCTCCAGTTGCTCGTCGAGGCTCTTGAGGTCGATCTGGTCCGCCCGCACGAACCCCGCGTCCCCGCTCCCGCCGCCGCCTGCGCCTGGAAGCCTCATGCTTGGAGCACGCCCGAGGAGTCGGACACGCGGCGAGGTTCCGGCGATCGGATGGGTGGGCGTCTGGTGGTACGGATGCCGCGGCGAGGAGCAGTCTGTGGACTATGGTGGCCTGGCTATGCTATAGGCTAGCTGATGGCGAGGCAGAGGTGGCTCGTATTCCTGCGCGAGGCTCCATGTGAGCGCATGGAAGTAGGCAGGCACGGGGGAAGTGACCAGCAGCGAGTGAGGAGGAGAGGACTCGTGTCGTGGAACCCACCGGAAGTCCTTGGGGCATGTACTACCTTTTTTTTTTAGTGAAAAAGCCTTCGTTGCAAAACTTCCTCCAAAGACACTAGTTTCCCCTCTTCCTCCTTGGCCCCTTGCGCGGGCGGCTCCGGAGGTAAAACCCTAGCCCTGAGCGCCTCTTTCTGTGAATTCCTGTCCGGCGCAAAACATGATGCAAAATGAATATATCAAAGTGATATGAGAATGTATTTTGAGACTTGATAAGGGTTTACACTCAACCGTGACTCAAGGCATATTTGTCTCTCAAAACCCCTCGATACCCCGTGCCCACAGGCTCGTGCACACAGGGCCCCCGTGCCCACGGACTCTCTAGTGTGCACGGGACCCCGTGCACATGGGGTGTGCGGTTTAGGGCCCCTAAAAGGTGGGGCGCGGGGGAGTTAGGGTTCATTCCCACCCAATTGCCCCCCCCCTCACCCCTGGACGCCTCAAGAGTCGCCGTCATCGCCTCTAGCCTCTTTGGCGCCTCCTCGCGCCATGGAGCCTTACCCCTTCGTGGATTTCTTCGAAGATGGGCTCCTCCTCCGGTACTGACCCCATCTTCTCCACCCTCCTTTGTTTTCCTCCATGGATGGGTTCTTTGAGTTCTAGACTTTCCTAGTTTACTAGATCGGGTCTCGCCATTCTATCATAATTAAGAGTAAAACTGCGTAGAACATTCGCAGGGATCCTCTAGCCGCACCCACTCCCATATATTTGATCTAGAAGTGGTTGTCGCTGAACGACCCCCTGCCCACGGGGCCTGTACCATGCGCACGAGGGCCCCGTGTGCATGGGACCCGTGTCCATGTGGCTCTGGACCCCGTCCGCATGGGGTACACAGAGAGGTTCTGCCCAGTTTTCTTCTTGATTCACTCCTTGCCACTTCATCTAGCACTTTGCACTCATCCTCTTGCATTTGTTGTTTTGGTTGGATGTTTTTTCTCAGACTCCGCTGACAAGTGCTCTAAAGCAGGAGATGTTCAGTTCACCGCTGCTCGCCGTCAGCCGTCAGATGGTCTTGGTCAAGATTCTCAGTCTGTTGGTCGTGTTCGTCGTGCTGCCACTAAACAACCTGTGATAGATGCTTCTGAGGACACTTATGAGGAGTATGACTCCATTGAGGATGCTCAATATGATCAAAATGCATAGGCTGAGGCTGAGTTTGTTGATGACGATGAGGAAGAGGGGGAGTCAAGCCCCAGTAGTCAGCCTATTGATGGTGGACGTGATCTCCAGAGCGTTCTGCTTGCCAGTTGGACCAAGCCAGAGATATGGGCTAGCAGGCAGGCTCATCCGTATGTGGCTTCTACCGGTAAAGGCATGGACCCGAGATTCAAGAATGAATTCCAACACAAGAAATATATCGGCTTCTCATGACAAAAGGAAAGAAGTTTGCCCCACACAAGCAAGTGAATGTGGAGTGCCTCCGTGACAACAATCATCTTTATCCAGGAGTCTATGCAACTATTGGCAGGTTGGGTCTCATTCCATTTGTTACCTTCAACCATCCATATAATTACGCACTTTTGGGCGGGTCTAATGGCCACGAAGAAATATTTCTTCTCTTATGGATCCTTCTCAATTAAGGACGGCCCGGAAATTAGATCCTGGGAGTACAAGTGGCTAGGAAATGCCACACTCCGGGAACAATATCCAGCTCTATACAACATTGTGCGTCACAAGGGTGATACTATCGCCACAGTAATGCAATCATTTCTGCCAACTGTGACGCTCAGAAGAGATTTAATTGGACCCAGACTCTGATCGTGGTACATCCTGCTCCAGCGGTTTTCCACTGTGCAATTGTCACATGGTTCTGATATATTTCGATGGAACCTACATGGAATGGACAATTCTCAGTGGAGTCTATGTATAGAGCATTAATCCAGTCTGACGTGCCAGTTGATAATAACAAGAAGATTTGGAAGATGAAGATACCTCTTAAGAATAAAATCTTTGCATGGTATCTTCGTCGTGGAGTCATTCTTAGTAAAGATAACCTTATTAAGCGAAATTTGATGGAAATATGCCCTAGAGGCAATAATAAAATGGTTATTATTATATTTCCTAAATCATGATAAAGGTTTATTATTCATGCTAGAATTGTATTGACCGGAAACTTAAATACATGTGTGAATACATCAACAAATACCTCGTTGATCAAAGATGGTTAAGGTTTCCTAACCATAAACATGTGTTGTCAATTGATAACGGGATCACATCATTAGGAGAATGATGTGATGGACAAGACCCATCCGTTAGCTTAGCATATTGATTGTTTAGTTTATTGCTATTGCTTTCTTGATGTCAAATACATATTCCTTTGACTATGAGATTATGCAACTCCCGGATATCGGAGGAATACCTTGTGTGCTATCAAACATCACAACATAACTGGGTGATCATAAAGATGCTCTACAGGTATCTCCGAAGGTGTTTTTTGAGTTGGCATAGATCGAGATTAGGATTTGTCACTCTGAGTATCGGAGAGGTATCTCTAGGCCCTCTCGGTAATACACATCATAAGAAGCCTTGCAAGCACAGTGACTAAGAAGTTAGTTGCAATATGATGTATTACGGAACGAGTAAAGAGACTTGTCGGTAACGAGATTGAACTAGGTACGAAGATACCGACGATCGAATCTCGGGCAAGTAACATACCGATAGACAAAGGGAATTACGTATGTTGTCATAACGTTCGACCGATAAAGATCTTTGCAGAATATGTAGGAGCCAATATGGGCATCCAGGTTCTGCTATTGGTTATTGACCAGAGAGGTGTCTCGGTCATGTCTACATAGTTCTCGAACCCGTAGGGTCCACACACTTAACGTTCATTGACGATATACTATTATATGAGTTATATGATTTGGTGATTGGATGTTGTTCGGAGTCCCGGATGAGATCACGGACATGATGAGGAGCTCAGGAATGGTCCGGAGGTAAAGATTGATATATAGGACGATGATATTTGGACACTGGAAGAGTTTCGGGATGTACCGGGTAGAAATCGGGTCACCGGAAGGGGTTCCGGACACCCAAGGAGGTTAATGGGCCATATGGGCCAAAAGGGGGGACACACCAGCCCACAAGGGGTTGGCGCGCCCCTCCTAGGCCGCAGCCCTTGGGGAGAGAAGGAAAGGGGGGAGTCGGCCTCCCCCTTCCTTTCCTCTCCCCCCTTTCCTTTCCCCTCTGGCAAATATGGTAAGGGAGCGCCACTAGGGAAGGACCCCAAGTAGGATTCGGCTTACTTGGGGCGCCTCCTTGGCTTCTCCTCCCTCCCCCCACCTATATATATGTGGGAGGGGGCGCCAAACAAACCCATGACAATTGCTTAGCCGTGTGCGGTGCCCTGATACGTCCATTTTGCATCATGTTTTCCTACTGTTATTTATGATGTTTTATGCACAATAATGCTCTTTGGAGTAATTCTTATGCATTTTATCTCATAATATGCAAGGTTCACACAAAGAGGGAGAATACTGACAGTTGGAAATCTGGACCTGAAAAAGCTACGTTAGGCTACCTATTCTGCAGAACTCTAAATGAGATAAAACTTCACGAGGAATTTTTATGGAATAAATAAGAATTATTGGAGCAAATAACTACCAGAGGGGTCCCATCAGGTGGGCACAACCCACCTGGGCACGCTAGGGAGCCCAGGCGCGCCCTGGTGGGTTGTGCCCTCCTCGGCCCACCTCCGGTGCCCATCTTCTGGTATATAAGTCATTTTGACCTAGAAAAAATTAGGAGAGGACTTTTGGGATGAAGCGCCGCCGTCTCGAGGCGGAACTTGGGAAGGTGCACTTTTGCCCTCCGGCAGAGTGATTCCGCCGGGGGGACTTCCCTCCTGGAGGGGGAAATCATCGTCATCATCATCACCAACAACTCTCCCATCTTGGGGAGGGCAATCTCCATCATCATCTTCAACAACACCATCTCCTCTCAAACCCTAGTTCATCTCTTGTGTTCAATCTTTGTATCGGAACTATAGATTGGTACTTGTGGGTGCTAGTAGTGTTGATTACATCTTGTAGTTGATTACTATATGGTTTATTTGGTGGAAGATTATATGTTCAGATCCATTATGCTATTTAATACCCCTCTAATCTTGAGCATGATTATCATTTGTGAGTAGTTACTTTTGTTCTTGAGGTCACGGGAGAAATCTAGTTGCAAGTAATCATGTGAACTTGATATGTGTTCGATATTTTGATGATATCTATGTTGTGATTCCCTTAGTGGTGTCATGTGAACGTCGACTACATGACACTTCACCATATTTGGGCCTAAGGGAATGCATTGTGGAGTAGTTATTAGATGATGGGTTGCGAGAGTGACAGAAGCTTAAACCCTAGTTTATGCGCTATTCCGTAAGGGACTGATTTAGATCCAAAAGTTTAATGTTATGGTTAGATTTATTCTTGATACTTTTCTCGTAGTTGCAGATGCTTGCGAGGGGGTTAATCATAAGTAGGAGGTTTGTTCAAGTAAGAACAACACCTAAGCACCAGTCCACCACATATCAAATTATCAAAGTAGCGAACACAAATCAAACCAACATGATGAAAGTGACTAGATGAAATTCCCGTGTACCCAAGACCACTTTGCTTATCATAAGAGACCGTTTTGGCCTGTCCTTTGCCTCAAAAGGATTCGGCTACCTTTCTGCACTTTTGTTACCATTACCGTTACTTGCTCTTTACAAATTATTTTGCTACCAAACTACTCGTTACTTATAAATTTAGTGCTTGCAGACATTACCTTGCTGAAAACCGCTTATCATACTCCTCGTTGGGTTCGACACTCTTACTTATCGAAAGGACTACAATTGATCCCCTATACTTATGGGTCATCAAGGATCTTTTCTAGCGTCGTTGCCAGGGAGTGAAGCGCTCTTGGTAAGTGGAAATCGGTAAGGAAAAATTATTACTACGTGCTGAAATTTATTGTCACTTGTTACTATGGAGAACAATCCTTTGAGGGGTTTGTTCGGGGTATCTTCACCTCGACCGAAACCACAATTAGTTACCCCTCAACCTACTGCACCTACTGAAAATATTGGTTATGAAATTCCTTCGGGTATGATAGAGCAACTGTTAGCTAATCCTTATGCAGGAGATCGAACCGAACATCCTGATATGCACTTGATATATGTGGATGAAATTTGTGGATTATTTAAGCTTGTAGGTTTACCCGGAGATGAAGCTAAGAAGAAGGTTTTCCCTTTGTCTTTGAAGGGAAAAGCATTAGCATGGTAGAGGCTATGCAATGATATTGGATCTTGGAATTGGAATCAATTGAAATAGAAATTTCACCAAATTTTTTATCCTATGCATCTTGTTCATTGTGATCGGAATTATATATATAATTTTTGGCCTCGTGAAGGAGAAAGTATCGCTCTAGCTTGGGGGAGGCTTAAGTCAATGTTATATTCATGCCCCAATCATGAGCTCTCAAAAGAAATTATTATTCAGAATTTTTATGCTCGGCTTTCTTGGTGATCGATCCATGCTTGATACTTCTTGTACTGGTTCCTTTATGAAGAAGACTATTGACTTTCAGTGGGATCTTTTAGAAAGAATTAAACGCAACTCTGAAGATTGGGAACTCGACGAAGGTAAAGAGTCAGGTATTAAGCTCAAGTATGATTGTGTTAAATCTTTTATGAATACTTATGCTTTTCAAAAGTTTAGCACTAAATATGGACTTGACTCTAAGATAGTAGCCTCTTTTTGTGAATCATTTGCTACTCATGTTGACCTCCCTAAGGAGAAGTGGTTTAAATATCACCCACCTATTAAAGAAGAAATTAAAGAACCGATAATAGCTAAAGATGAAACTAATATTTATAATGTTGATCCAGTTGTTCCTACTGCTTATATTGAAAAACCACATTTCCCTGTTTAGGATAAAGGAACACGCTGAAGTTTCAACTATGGTCAACAAAAGTTATATTAGAACTTCCAAACCTGCTGAACAAATCAAAGTAGAACCTAGTGTCGCTATGGTTAAAGATCTCTTGGTAGAAAATATAGATGGGCATGTTATTCAGTTCTGTGATGAGCTGCTAGAATTGCCAAACCTGATGAAAAAGATAAACATAGACCCGTTGTTGGCATGCCTGTTGTCTCAGTTAAAATAGGAGATCACTGTTATCATGGTTTATGCGACATAGGTGCTAGCATGAGTGCTATTCCTTTTACCTTATATCAAGAAATTATGAATGATATAGCACCCACTGAAATAGAAGACATAAAAGTTACTATTAAACTTGCTAATAGAGACACCATCACATCACTTGGGATTGTTAGAGATGTTGAAGTCTTGTGTGGGAAAATAAAATACCCTACTGTTTTTCTTGTTCTTGGTTCCCCACAAGATGACTTTTGTCCCATTATCTTTGGTAGACCTTTCTTGAACACCGTTAATGCTAAAGGATTGTGAGAAACAGACTGTGGGTGTTAGTTTTGGTGATGATTCTAATGAGTTTAATTTTTCCATGTTCAGTAGAAAACATCATAAGAAAGAGTTGCCTAGTGAGGATGAAATAATTGGTCTTGCTTCTATTGTTGTGCCTCTATTGATCCACTAGAACAATATTTGCTAGACCACGAAAATGATATGCATCTGCATGAAAGAAATGACATAGATAAGATTTTCTTTGAACAACGTCCTATGCTTAAACACAATTTGCCTATTGAAACTCTAGGAGGTCCTCCTCCACCTAAAGGTTAGCCTGTGTTTGAATTAAAACAATTGCCAGACACTTTGAAATATGCTTATATTGATGAGAAAAAGATATATCATGTTGTTATTAGTGCTAGCCTTTCAGAACATGAAGGAGAAAGATTATTGAAGGTTCTGAAGAAGCACCGAGCTACCACTGGATATATCTTGATGATTAAAAGGGCATTATTCCCACTCTCTGTCCGCATAAAACGAACATGGAACATGATGTTAAACCCTTTGTTGATCACCAACAACGTTTAAATCCTAAAGTGAAAGAAGTGGTAAGAATTGAAATATTGAAGCTTCTAGAGGCAAGTATAATCTATCCTATAGCTGATAGTAGATGGGCAAGTCCTATTCATTGTGTCCCTAAGAAGGGAGGTATTACCGTTGTCCCTAATGATAAAAATGAACTTATTCCACAAAGAATTGTCACTTGCTACAGAATGGTAATTGATTTTAGAAAATTAAATAAAGCTACTATAACAGATCATTACCCTCTACCTTTTATTGATCAAATGCTAGAAAGGTTGTCAAAGCACACACATTTTTGCTTCCTTGATGGATATTCCGTTTTTTTCTCAAATACCTATATCATAACCCGATCAAGAGAAAACCACCTTTACTTGTCCTTTTGGAACTTATGCTTATAGACGTATGCCTTTTGGTTTAAGCAATTTTAGGATCGAAAGTAGGTCTAGAGGGGGGGGGGGTGATTAGACTACTTGACCAAATAAAAATCTAGCATTTTCCCAATTTTAAGTCTTGGCGGATTTTAGCAACTTAGCACAAGTCAAGCAATCAACCTACACATGCAATTCTAAGAGTATAGCAGCGGAATGTAAATCATTGCATACGAAGGTAAAGGGAAGGGTTTGGAGAAGGCAAACGCAATGTAGACACGGAGATTTTTGGCGTGGATTCGATAGGTGGTGCTATTGTACATCCATGTTGATGGAGACTTCAACCCACAAAGGGTAACGGTTGCGCGAGTCCATGGAGGGCTCCACCCATGAAGGTTCCACGAAGAAGCAACCTTGTCTATCCCACCATGGCCATCGCCCACGAAGGACTTGCCTCACTCGGGTAGATCTTCACAAAGTAGGCAATGTCCTTGCCCTTACAAACTCCTTGGTTCAACTCCACAATCTTGACGAAGGCTCCCAAGTGACACCTAACCAATCTAGGATACACCACTCTCCAAAAGGTAATAGATGGTGTGTTGATGATGAACTCCTTGCTCTTGTGCTTCAAATGATAGTCTCCCCAACGCTCAACTCTATCTCACTAATTTGGCTATGGTGCAAAGCAACTTGGGGAAGGCTAGAGATCAAGATCCTTGTGGTTGGATTGGAATGTCTTGGTCCCAACACATGAGTAGGTGGTTCTCTCTCAGAAAATGAGTAGTGGAAGTGTAGGCAAATTCTGATGGCTCTCTCTTGAATGGAGAAGGGGGTGGAGGGGTATATATATAGCCTCCACACAAAATCTAATCGTTGCACACATTTGACCCAACTCGGTCAGACCGAATAGGTGAACTCGGTGAGACCGTGTGACGCCCGGATAATCAAGCTACAGTAACCTCTGCTAATGATGCCTCATCACCACTCTTACTGTTGTAAACCTCGCGATGATTCAATCTCGTTCGAATTCAAATTTCAAAATCAAAGCAAACAATAAAAGTTTTTCAAAATTTAAAACAAAAGTGTTCGGGAGATGCCATATTTTACATAAGTCAATATGGTGTAATAAACACAATTTTATAAACTGCCTAAGTATTTTAAAATAAATAAAAACAGAAAAGGAAAATAAATAAAAGAAAGAAACTAACAAAAAAAAAAGAGGGAACCCCCTCCCACGGCCTACTGGCCTCGTTGGCCGGCCCATTCGGGCGCAGGCCCAACCGGCCACCCCCTCCCCTTATCCATTCCCCCCCGAAACCCTAACCACCCCGTCACCCACTTCCCCTCCCCACGACGCCACTCCCTCTCCCCCCTCTCCTCTCGATCCCATCTGGATCGGGGAGAGGCCTGACCCCGTCGCCCGTCCCCGCACGCCTCCTCCCCCCCTCCACCCCGCGCG
>NC_041385.1:433762111-433770061 GCF_002162155.2 Triticum dicoccoides | reverse complement strand
CCCCGCGCGCCCCCCTCCTCTCTCCCGATCTGGATCGGGATCCAGGGGAGGCCACCGCCGCCTGGAACCCCCGACTCCACCGCCCGACGCTCGCCACGCCAATCGCCGCCCGCGCCACCTCGCCGGCCGCCTCGACCGCACCTCCCTCGCCGCACGCCTGGCGCCGCCCGAAGCTCCACGGATCTCGCCGGAACGCTCCCTCGCCGAACTGCCACCCGCTCCGCCGAATCTCCCTCGTCGGCCCTCCCCGACCTCCATCACGCCCACTGCCCCGTTCCCTGCAGGCACCTGGTGAGGCCCCGGCCCCCTCTCTCTCCCTCGCCTCGACGTGCGTCCCGTGCATGCACTCACGTGGCCCCGTGCTTCGCGGTCACCGCCCCGACCTCACCCCCGTTCGCCACCGCCCGCGGTCACCGCGCCCCGGCCCGCGCTCGCCGTGGCCACCAGCCTCCCCTGCCTTGGCGACCTGCCGAGTTCGCCGCGCCCGCCATCCCCCCCGCGCGTGCCCACGCTGGAGACCCTGGCCTCGGCTCCGACCGCGCTCCCACTCGCCCTGGCCTCGCCCGCAGCCCCCTTCCGTGCTGCTCCCGCGCCCGCGGCCGGCCATGGCCTCGCCCCGATGTGCCTTGCCAGGCGGGCTGGTGCCCGTCGCCCAGCGACCGCTCGGGTGCGCCCAGCGCCAGCGCCCATTCGGGTGGCGCCTGCACCCAGTACCCGGCGCCCGCTAAGGCCCCTGGGGCCTATGACAGATGGGCCCCATGCCCATAACGTTTTATAAAAAAAAGGAATTAAAAATAAAAATAATAAATAAAAAATGATTTAATAAAATTAATTATTAATTAATTAATTATCTAATGAATTAATTAAGTTAATTAATCTGGTTTAATTAATTTAATTAACTAGTTAGGTTAATTAAATAGTAATTAAATTAACTAATCTGTAATTAACCTAAACAGAGAATGACAGGTGGGTCCCACTAGACCCACATGTCAGGTTGACCAAGTCAACTCTGTTGACTGCTGACGTCAGCATGACATCATGCTGACGTCATAAATCCATTTTTCGAATTAATTAAATAATTAATTAAATTCCAGAAATTAATAAAATCTTTAGAAAATCATATCTTTTAATCCGTAACTCAGATTAAAATATTTTCAACATGAAAGTTGCTCAGAACAACGAGACGAATCCGGAAACGCAACCCGTTTGACAGCCACACATCCCTAGCGTAGCAAACATGCAACTTTTCCCCTCCAGTTCATCTGTCCGTAAACGCGAAACATCGGGAATACTTTCCCGGATGTTTCCCCCTTTCGCCGGTATCACATAATACCGCGTTAGGACATACCTAGCACCGCATATTGCCGCGTCTTGCTTTGTGTTGCATTTGATTGCTTTGTTATTTATTGTGTTCCCCCTCCGTTACTCCTTTCCGGTAGACTCCGAGACCGCTGCCGATGCCCGTGTGTTCGACTACATCGAAGATGACCCCTCCTTGCCAGAGCAACCAGGCAAGGCCCCCCTTTGATCACCAGATATCGCCTACTCTTTTCTCTATACTGCTTGCATTAGAGTAGTGTAGCATGTTACTGCTTTCCGTTATTCCTATCTTGATGCATAGCCTGTCCTTGCTACTACTGTTGTTACCATTACCTGCTATCCTACTGCTTAGTATAGGATGCTAGTGTTCCATTAGTGGCCCTACACTCTTGTCCGTCTGCCATGCTATACTACTGGGTCGTGATCACTTCGGGAGGTGATCACGGGCATATACGATATACTTTACACAGTTACATTACCTGTGATACTGTTCGGAGATGGGGGCTGAAGGGGCAGGTGGCTCCATCCCGGTAGAGGTGGGCCTGGGTTCCTGACGGCCCCCGACTGTTACTTTGTGGCGGAGCGACAGGGCAGGTTGAGACCACCTAGGAGAGAGGTGGGCCTGGCCCTATTCGGCCTTTGCGGATATTTAACACGCTTAACGAGATCTTGGTATTTGATCTGAGTTGGCTACGAGCCTATACGCACTAACCATCTACGCGGGAGTAGTTATGGGTATCCCGGCGTCGTGGTATCAGCCGAAGCACTTCAGACGTTAGCGACGGAGCGGCACGCGCCGGATTGGAACGTAAGCCTGCTCTTGTATTAAGGGGGCTAGTTCTGCTTCCGGCCGCCCTCGCAACGTGCAGGTGTGCTAAGGGCGATGGGCCCAGACCCCTGTGCGCTTAGGTTTAGACCGGCGTTCTGACCTCTCTGTTGTGTCTAGGTGGGGCTGTGACGTGTTGATCTTCCGAGGCCGGGCATGACCCAGGAAAGTGTGTCCAGCCAAATGGGATCGAGCGTGTTGGGTAGGTTGGTGCACCCCTGCAGGGAAGTTAATCTATTCGAATAGCCGTGATCTTCGGTAACAGGACGACTTGGAGTTGTACCTTGACCTTATGACAACTAGAACCGGATACTTAATAAAACACACCCTTCCAAGTTCCATAGACAACCCGGTGATCGCTTTTCCACAGGGCGACGAGGAGAGGATCGCCGGGTAGGATTATGCTATGCGATGCGATTGGAGATGCTACTTGGAGATGCTACTTGGAGGACTTCAATCTACTCTCTTCTACATGCTGCAAGACGGAGGCTACCAGAAGCGTAGTCTTCGACAGGATTAGCTATCCCCCTTTTATTCTGGCATTCTACAGTTCAGTCCACCGATATGGCCCTTTACACATATACCCATGCATATGTAGTGTAGCTCCTTGCTTGCGAGTACTTTGGATGAGTACTCACGGTTGCTTTCTCCCCCTTTTTCCCCCTTTCCTTTCTTTCTGGTTGTCGCAACCAGATGCTGGAGTCCAGGAGCCAGACGCCACCGTCGACGACGACTACTACGCTGGAGGTGCCTACTACTACGTGCAGGCCGCTGACGACGACCAAGAGTAGTTAGGAGGATCCCGGGCAGGAGGCCTACGCTTCTTTCGATCTGTATCCCAGTTTGTGCTAGCCTTCTTAAGGCAAACTTGTTTAACTTATGTCTGTAATCAGATATTGTTGCTTCCGCTGACTCGTCTATGATCGAGCACTTGTATTCGAGCCCTCGAGGCCCCTGGCTTGTATTATGATGCTTGTATGACTTATTTATGTTTTAGAGTTGTGTTGTGATATCTTCCCGTGAGTCCCTGATCTTGATCGTACACGTTTGCGTGCATGATTAGTGTACGATTAAATCGAGGGCGTCACAAGTTGGTATCAGAGCCGACTGCCTGTAGGAATCCCCCTTCCACACTCCTTGGCCGAAGTCGAGTATAGACATTGCAAAAACTTTTACTAACTTGGCTGTGTGCCTTACGGGCCCACGTCGCCATCGGGTGGTATTAGGATCTTTTATTCCTCGTCTATACTCTGGGACTCTGATCTCTCTACTATTCGGGTTAAATGAATTTGCTAACTCTAAGATTAGGATCTCGTGATCGCATCCACCCGAAGAGCCCCTTATTGCAGAGGATCGCCTGCTACATCAGAAGATTCCGAAGATACTCTCTGATGTTCTCTCGAGACTTGTGCCCATCACTTGGCTATTCCTGACCACCGATTAATCCGCATGGATAACTACTTACACTTGCCATTCTTACGATCATCCCCCATTGATCTTGTTATTACAAGATACCCCGAAGTTTTCTCTATTGTTCCGAGAATACTTTGCGCCTACTGCCTAGCAGTTCTTTGCCACATGAATACCCCTTCGAATAAATCCTCGCACTTGTCGAGTATCCGCTCATCCCCAGTTGTTCATGTGTTTCACAAAAGTCTTCGAAATAATATTCGGTCTTCCGAAAATCCTTTGGGGCCTTTGGCTCTTGAAATTCTTGCTTGCTTGCATTATGGATAATCCCATAAGTCTCGTAGTCATATTGACATTCATTGTCATTACCATTTTGAGTCTGTTGACTCAATATGTTTGCGAATACACGCAATCATCATTGATCCTTATAAATTACTTTTCCGGCTGAGCTGCCATTCTTTTAACTGGAATTGGTTCTCGACCAATCCAATTGTCGTTGATTGTACCCTAAGGCTATTCAACTTATCCGTCCCTAATCAGAGCATTGCTTTTGATCCCTTGATTTGGAAATCATAATTCCTTTGCATTTGACAATTGAGTTAGTCAGTTGTTTCTATAATCTGATCTCCTTGCATTCTTCTTCCTCTAGTTGAGTACCAATACTCGTATCAGATCCTTTGTGGACCATCAAGTCCTTTGTTGGATTGTTATCCGACAGTGTCCTTCACATTTGATCACCTTGTGAGTTCTTCCCCTGATACATAATGCCTTTGTTAAGTTGTATCCTCTGCTTGGCCAACCATGCTCTGCTTTCGGGCTTGTGTTATTTACTCTTGAAACTTGTGGTATATGTTTCTAAGAAGCCCCTATGGGTTGAACATATGCCTTCTCTAAACCGTGTGAACCCGAAAGTTTTCACGAGTCATACTCTTCTGGTGCTTCACCAGATAAAATTTCAACACTGCAACTTCATCGAATGTGAGAAGTGAATGAAAGGTTATGCATTGGAGAAGTGGGAGTCGACCTTGAACTTGTGTTCATGCCCATGGACACGATGTAGATCTTATCATTAAAGCTTCTTTTAAATAAATTATTCCTTTGGTATAAGTTCATCTTATATCTAGGATCTGGCCTTTTGCAAGCGTGGTTCCGACCATGATTGTTCTTCTTTGATCTCATTTCTCGGACAAGTTAAAACAATTGTCTTCTATGGATCAATACACCAGTCCAACCTTTACTTTGATCTTGTGTCGAGTATTACCCCCCTGGTATCTCGAGATTATCATGGAACTGCATAACTCCTTATGAGTTCTTCATCAAGTGCTACCTTCCCACTGATTCCAATTTTTCGCGGGCTCTGAGTTATTGAACACTCAAAGACACCGATAACTGAACCGAGTCCGCTCTTCGGTTCAACAACCCTTCAGTAAGCTTCTATAAGTATGAGTTTGTACCCGATCACGCCATTCCTAGCCTGTTTGGCTATATCATTGTCGTGACGATTCTAACTGTGCTACCTGGTCCTTATTCTCGGAGCACCAATTTTCGACGATGAACTAACCTTACGTCGATCCTCATCGTCATATCATTTCGCCTTGAACAACAAGCTTGGTTTCGAGTTTGTGTCGTACCCTTGGTTCCAATAACCTTTCACTTCATCATTACTTGACTTGATGTCGTTACCGATCGATTACATCTTCATGAACTCTCGCGACAAAGGTGTCGTGATCATCAACATTCTGAGCTCATCCAGGATATCAATTGAATTCATGATGAGAAATACCATCCTTGCCCTCGATGAATTGTATTATCGTCGATCACTTTATTGCCCTCCCACCAACACAAGCTTGTTCATGTTTGGTGTTATACCTTGAGTTCCTTGCTATCCAGCAATTGTTCTTCTTTACCTTGGAGTATTACCATCCTTTATGTCAAGAATGTTCTGAGATTTGTTCCACCTCTTGAGGATTCTTGACATAGAAATACTTCTCACCATCACCATTCTTTCTTGGTCCCCGTGTTAATTCCAACAAGTGAACGGTGTTGTTTGGATTCTTTCCTTCTAGCAACCCTATTTTTTTGAAGTTAATGGTCGAAAGTTCATTCTTAGGCTATTGACTATTGAATCACCATTCTGACATTAGTCGTGCAACCCAACCCATATTTCGGGTGCACCTTTCAACCAATGTTTAATTGTGTATGTTTTCCTCGAGCATACATCATTATACCATTTGATCTGACAAATGTCATCTTCTTGTTCACATTATTGTGGAAATCCATCTTTTGAAAATCTCAATGAATTGTCGCTGAGTCAATCAGCCACCTCCTCACCTCTCCTTGGTTTAATGATGAACTATTGTTTCAGGAACCCGCTCCCATAGTTCATTTCCCGAGAATCTTGCAATGCCATTTCAACGATTTGTGTTGCGCCTTTTCTTCTCGGACATCCTGAGTCTAAGGCATCATGACACCAATTGGATCTGAATCTTGGTCAGATATGATGGTTGGGACAACTTTCCAGGAGTTATGTTGTTTGTCCTTTGATGACCTGGTAACATGATGTCATGCATAGCACCCCCCCTGGCTGGACGACCTATCATTATGATTTCTTTTGCAAGGATAACCATTCCTCCTGGAGGAAGTGGTAGGACTTATTTTATAAGTTACTCCTGATGGATCATTGGTGTATCCGAAGTCGGGCCCTTGATTGAAACACCATATCATTGCTACCTGAAGCATGTCTGTGGTACTCCGTTCATCACCAAGAACATTTGAAGCACAATGCTAAATTCTCTTTATCGAATATCCAAACACCGTTGTATGGGTAATGTCATGAAATTTTTCTCCCCTTACCTAAAATGGTTTTCTACCTACTATCCTGTCATGGATATCATCTGCTTGTCCTTGGGAAGGATATACCCCTGGAAAATGTGTTTAAACACATTTTTCCTTTCCATTGATCTGGTTAAATCCGATAATCATATCTTCCTTTCCATTGTTTGGTTTAACCTTTCTTGTGATCTATGAGATCTAAGCAGTAATATTCTCCTACTTTTGTAAACACCTCGGTGTACAATGCTGTCAGAAAGACCCTGTTATTTTGGTGATGACATTCCGGTAACCACCGATGGACGAGAACTTTGCCTATTGGTCCGCCTCGTTCAACGAGCAGGAAGATGGTTCTCTTCGTCCCTCGCCCTTGGTACCGACATTGTTGCTGACATAACTGCTAGGCTATCCTCTAACATGCCTTGCTTACATGATTGTGCAAGACGTCATTGCCTTTCCTACTTTTAACCCACATGGTGGGCCCATAACCCCCAGTTCCACAGGATCGAAACCTGACCCTCCTGTACCCCCTTTCCCAAAGTCAATACTCACGCTTGGCTTCGTGTGTAATTCGCGAGCCACCTTCCTAGTGATCTATTCTGGAAACAGATGCAATATTCAATCTCATTGCTTTGGACCCCTTTCGCGTGTTGTTTCAGACATTGAACGATCGCCTACCCGTTTGAAACTTCTCATGGTACCTTCTTACTTTACTCTCGATAATTTCTTAAGTATCTATTCGAGAGTTACTTCTACCACATTCTCTCAGTTATCTGCTAGGTAGTTGACCTTGAAGGTCCGTTCTTCAGTAGTTACCCCTTATCATTATCGTAAGTACGATGGAGTTCCTGAAGAAAGGACGACAACCTCATCATGATGCATTGATGCATAGGAATGAAGACATCAGCGCTATGGATCGACCACTTCGAGAAGAGCAACCAAGACCGAGAAGAATCGTTAGAATTTCGTAACCTATTCTTCCCCCTTACTCCCCTCCTAAATCTCGGGATGAGATTTCTTGTAGTGGAGGAGAATTGTGACGCCCGGATAATCAAGCTACAGTAACCTCTGCTAATGATGCCTCATCACCACTCTTACTGTTGTAAACCTCGCGATGATTCAATCCCGTTCGAATTCAAATTTCAAAATCAAAGCAAACAATAAAAGTTTTTCAAAATTTAAAACAAAAGTGTTCGGGAGATGCCATATTTTACATAAGTCAATATGGTGTAATAAACACAATTTTATAAACTGCCTAAGTATTTTAAAATAAATAAAAACAGAAAAGGAAAATAAATAAAAGAAAGAAACTAACAAAAAAAAAGAGGGAACCCCCTCCCACGGCCTACTGGCCTCGTTGGCCGGCCCATTCGGGCGCAGGCCCAACCGGCCACCCCCTCCCCTTATCCATTCCCCCCCGAAACCCTAACCACCCCGTCACCCACTTCCCCTCCCCACGACGCCACTCCCTCTCCCCCCTCTCCTCTCGATCCCATCTGGATCGGGGAGAGGCCTGACCCCGTCGCCCGTCCCCGCACGCCTCCTCCCCCCCTCCACCCCGCGCG
>NC_041385.1:433692626-433761433 GCF_002162155.2 Triticum dicoccoides | reverse complement strand
CGTGCTGCTCCCGCGCCCGCGGCCGGCCATGGCCTCGCCCCGATGTGCCTTGCCAGGCGGGCTGGTGCCCGTCGCCCAGCGACCGCTCGGGTGCGCCCAGCGCCAGCGCCCATTCGGGTGGCGCCTGCACCCAGTACCCGGCGCCCGCTAAGGCCCCTGGGGCCTATGACAGATGGGCCCCATGCCCATAATGTTTTATAAAAAAAAGGAATTAAAAATAAAAATAATAAATAAAAAAATGATTTAATAAAATTAATTATTAATTAATTAATTATCTAATGAATTAATTAAGTTAATTAATCTGGTTTAATTAATTTAATTAACTAGTTAGGTTAATTAAATAGTAATTAAATTAACTAATCTGTAATTAACCTAAACAGAGAATGACAGGTGGGTCCCACTAGACCCACATGTCAGGTTGACCAAGTCAACTCTGTTGACTGCTGACGTCAGCATGACATCATGCTGACGTCATAAATCCATTTTTCGAATTAATTAAATTCCATAAATTAATAAAATCTTTAGAAAATCATATCTTTTAATCTGTAACTCGGATTAAAATATTTTCAACATGAAAGTTGCTCAGAACGACGAGACGAATCCGGATACGCAGCCCGTTTGATAGCCACACATCCCTAGCATAGCAAACACACAACTTTTCCCCTCCAGTTCATCTGTCCGAAAACGCGAAACATCGGGAATACTTTCCCGGATGTTTCCCCCTTTCGCCGGTATCACATAATACCGCGTTAGGACATACCTAGCACCGCGTATTGCCGCGTCTTGCTTTGTGTTGCATTTGATTGCTCTGTTATTTATTGCGTTCCCCCTCCGTTACTCCTTTCCGGTAGACTCCGAGACCGCTGCCGATGCCCGTGTGTTCGACTACATCGAAGATGACCCCTCCTTGCCAGAGCAACCAGGCAAGCCCCCCCTTTGATCACCAGATATCGCCTACTCTTTTCTCTATACTGCTTGCATTAGAGTAGTGTAGCATGTTACTGCTTTCCGTTATTCCTATCCTGATGCATAGCCTGTCCTTGCTACTACTGTTGTTACTATTACCTGCTATCCTACTGCTTAGTATAGGATGCTAGTGTTCCATCAGTGGCCCTACACTCTTGTCCGTCTGCCATGCTATACTACTGGGCCGTGATCACTTCGGGAGGTGATCACGGGCATATACGATATACTTTACACAGTTACATTACCTGTGATACTGTTCGGAGATGGGGGCTGAAGGGGCAGGTGGCTCCATCCCGGTAGAGGTGGGCCTGGGTTCCCGACGGCCCGCGACTGTTACTTTGTGGCGGAGCGACAGGGCAGGTTGAGACCACCTAGGAGAGAGGTGGGCCTGGCCCTGTTCGGCGTTCGCGGATATTTAACATGCTTAACGAGATCTTGGTATTTGATCTGAGTTGGCTACGAGCCTATACGCACTAACCATCTACGCGGGAGTAGTTATGGGTATCCCGACGTCGTGGTATCAGCCGAAGCACTTCAGACGTTAGCGACGGAGCGGCGCGCGCCGGATTGGAACGTAAGCCTGCTCTTGTATTAAGGGGGCTAGTTCTGCTTCCGGCCTCCCTCGCAATGTGCAGGTGTGCTAAGGGCGATGGGCCCAGACCCCTGTGCGCTTAGGTTTAGACCGGCGTGCTGACCTCTCTGTTGTGTCTAGGTGGGGCTGCGACGTGTTGATCTTCCGAGGCCGGGCATGACCCAGGAAAGTGTGTCCGGCCAAATGGGATCGAGCGTGTTGGGTAAGTTGGTGCACCCCTGCAGGGAAGTTAATCTATTCGAATAGCCGCGATCTTCGGTAACAGGAAGACTTGGAGTTGTACCTTGACCTTATGACAACTAGAACCGGATACTTAATAAAACACACCCTTCCAAGTTCCACAGACAACCCGGTGATCGCTTTTCCACAGGGCGACGAGGAGAGGATCGCCGGGTAGGATTATGCTATGCAATGCAATTGGAGATGCTACTTGGAGATGCTACTTGGAGGACTTCAATCTACTCTCTTCTACATGCTGCAAGACGGAGGCTACCAGAAGCGCAGTCTTCGACAGGATTAGCTATCCCCCTTTTATTCTGGCATTCTGCAGTTCAGTCCACCGATATGGCCCTTTACACATATACCCATGCATATGTAGTGTAGCTCCTTGCTTGCGAGTACTTTGGATGAGTACTCACGGTTGCTTTCTCCCCCTTTTTCCCCCTTTCCTTTCTTTCTGGTTGTCGCAACCAGATGCTGGAGTCCAGGAGCCAGACGCCACCGTCGATGATGACTACTACGCTGGAGGTGCCTACTACTACGTGCAGGCCGCTGACGACAACCAAGAGTAGTTAGGAGGATCCCGGGCAGGAGGCCTACGCTTCTTTCGATGTGTATCCCAGTTTGTGCTAGCCTTCTTAAGGCAAACTTGTTTAACTTATGTCTGTACTCAGATATTGTTGCTTCCGCTGACTCGTCTATGATCGAGCACTTGTATTCGAGCCCTCGAGGCCCCTGGCTTGTATTATGATGCTTGTATGACTTATTTATGTTTTAGAGTTGTGTTGTGATATCTTCCCGTGAGTCCCTGATCTTGATCATACACGTTTGCGTGCATGATTAGTGTACTATTAAATCGGGGGCGTCACAGACCGATTCAGTTCAAAATGTGAACGTTAGGATTCTCTGTGGGACCGACATGATCAACTCGGTGGGATCGATGTGCTAGGGTTAGGGCAAAACCTCATCTCAGTGTGACCAATTGCATGGACTCCGTGGGACCAATTTCAGCAATGAGCAAACAGAGTTGTCCTGGTAAACTTGGTGGGACCGATCCTCCTTTTGGTGATACCGAAACATTGCAAAAGGGAAACAGAGAGTTTGCATTACGAACTCGCTGGGACCGAGATGTTATGAAGGGAAATAGAGAGTTTGCAATCCCATCTCGGTGAGACCGAGATCCTTATCGATGAGACCAAACTGATTAGGGTTTCTGGCTATGGCTATGTCAAAAGAACTCGGTGGCGCCGGATGGATCAAATCGGTGGGGCCGAGTTTGACTTTTGGTTTAGGACATATTTGGAATTGAGAAAGTGGTTGAGGGCTTTGGAGCATATCACTAAGCATTTTGAGCAAGTAGGCCATTAAGGAACACCTCATCCCCTTTTAATCGTATTGGCTTTTCCTATGGACTCAATGTGATCTTGGATCACTAAAATAGAAATGAAGAGTCTTGAGTTGTTGCCAATATTTGTCCTTATCATTTTGTGGGGTCCACATCTCTAGTTCATGTCATTGCCAATCATTGAACTTTTTGAAATAATCAACTTGAATGGATATTAGTTCAATGAACTATATGTTGTTATGAATTACCAAAACCACCCAGGGATTAGTTGCACTTTCAATCTCCCCCTTTTTGGTAATTGAAAGTGCAACTATCCCTGGGTGGTTTTGGTAATTCCTAACAACATATAGCTCATTGAGCTAATGCTATTTCAAGATAATTATTTCAGGAAAAGCTCAATGATTGGCATAGCATGGATGAGACAAGTGGACCCCTCAAAATGCTAAGGACAAAGGATTGGCTCAAGCTCAAAGCACAAGACTCTACATTTTCCATTTTAGTGATCCAAGATCACATTGAGTCTATAGGAAAAGCCAATACTATCAAGAGGGGATGAGGTGTTGCTTAATGAGTTTTTTTGCTCAAAGTGCTTAGTGATATGCTCGAAAAACCCTCAACTACTTTCTCACATCCACATATGTCCCAAACCAAAAGTCAAACTCAGCCCCACCGAAACTGTCTATCCGGTGCCACCGAGTTCTGTTGACATAGCCACTGCCATAAACCCTAGTATTTTCGGTCTCACCGATAGGGATCTGGGTCTCACCGAGATGGGATTGTAATCTTTCTGTTTCCCTTTGTAACGTTTAGGTCAAACCGAGATGATCGATCGGTCCCACCGAGATTGCAATGCAAACTCACTGTTTCCCTTTCGTAATGTTTCGGTCCAACCGAGATGAGCGAATCGGTCCCACCGAGTTTGCCTCACCAACTCTTTGTGTGTCTATTACCAAAATCGGTCTTACCGAGTTTGTGTAATCGGTCTCACCGAGATTACATTATGCCCTAACCCTAACCGTATCGGTCCCACCGAAATTCCTAACAGTCACATTATTTACTAAATCGGTCTGACCGAGTTTCACGATTCGGTCCCACCGAGTTTGGTAAGTTGTGTGTAACGGTTAGATTTTGTGTGGAGGCTATATATACCCCTCCACCCACTCTTCATTCATGGAGAGAGCCATCAGAACATGCCTACACTTCCAACATACATTTTCTGAGAGAGAACCACCTACACTTGTGTTGAGGTCAAGATATTCCATTCCTACCACATAAATCTTGATCTCTAGCCTTCCCCAAGTTACTTTCCACTCAAACCTTCTATCCACAAGATCCAAATCCTGTGAGAGAGAGTTGAGTGTTGGGGAGACTATCATTTGAAGCACAAGAGCAAGGAGTTCATCATCAACACACCATTTGTTACTTCTTGGAGAGTGGTGTCTCCTAGATTGGCTAGGTGTCACTTGGGAGCCTCCGACAAGATTGTGAAGTTGAACCAAGGAGTTTGTAAGGGCAAGGAGATCGCCTACTTCGTGAAGATCTACCCTAGTGAGGCAAGTCCTTCGTGGGCGACGACCATGGTGGGATAGACAAGGTTGCTTCTTCGTGGACCCTTCATGGGTGGAGCCCTCTGTGGACTCGCGCAACCTTACCCATCGTGGGTTGAAGTCTCCATCAACGTGGATGTACAATAGCACCACCTATCGGAACCACGGATAAAACATCTCCGTGTCAACATTGCGTTTGCCTCCTCAAACTCCTCCCTTTACCTTCATATGCAATCGTTTTATATTCCGCTGCTATACTCTTAGAATTGCATGTGTAGGTTGATTGCTTTACTTGTGCTAAGTTGCTAAAATCTGCCAAGAACTAAAATTGGAAAAAGGCTAGATTTTTATTTGGTCAAGTAGTCTAATCAGCCCCCCTCTAGACATACTTTCGATCCTACAAGTGGTATCAGAGCTTTGGTCTCCATTTGCTTTGATTTCCATAGCTTTTGGTGGTCATAGCCTTGGTTTCACAACCTAGGAGAGTATGGCGTCTAGCGAGGGAAATTACCACCGTAGAGGTCCTTACTTTGATGGTACAAACTTTGCTAGTTGGAAGCATAAGATGAAAATGCATATTCTTGGACATAACCCCTCCGTTTTGGCTATTGTGTGTATTGGATTGCAAGGTGAATTCTTTGATGGGAGAGAACTGAACCGTGAAGCTACCACGGAAGAGTTGAAGATGCTGCAATACAATGCTCAAGCTTGTGATATCCTCTTCAATGGATTGTGCCCTGAAGAATTCAACAAAATCAGCCGTCTTGAGAATGCAAAGGAAATTTGGGATACTTTGATTGACATGCATGAAGGTACCGACTCCGTCAAGGAATCCAAATTGGATGTGCTCCAAAGTCAACTTGACAAGTTCAAAATGAAGGATGGTGAAGGCGTCGCTGAGATGTACTCTAGGCTTGCTCTCATTACAAATGAGATTGCCGGCTTAGGAAGTGAAGAGATGACCGACAAATTCATCATCAAGAAGATCCTAAGAGCCTTGGATGGAAAATAAAATATCGTGTGCACATTGGTCCAAATGATGCCCAATTACAAAGATCCCAAGCCAACGGAAGTCATTGGAAGAATTGTTGCTCATGAGATGTCACTCAAGGATAAGGAGGAGCTCCACAACAAGTCAAGTGGTGCTTACAAAGCCTCATGTGAAGCTCCCACATCATCAAGTGAGAAACAAACCTTCAATGAAGAATTGAGTCTAATGGTGAAGAACTTCAACAAGTTCTACAAGAGTAGAAGCAAGGAAAGAAGTTCCAAATCAAGGCCCTACAATGACAAAAGATATTCTAGTCGTGAGCATAATTGCTACAATTGTGGAAGACCCGGACACTATTCCAATGAGTGTACGTCCCCCTACAAAAGAAGAGAAGATTCTCCGAAAAGAAGGAGTAGAAGAGAAGAATCACCATCAAGAGAAAGGAGTAGAGATGATCGTTATGAACAAAGAACATCCCGGAGAAGCAAGGATTCAGAAAGGAAGGACAAGTTATCAAGGAGCTACACAAAACAAAGACATCAAGCTCATGTTGGTGAATGGGTATCCGGCTCCGACTCCAACAATCACTCCGAGAGAAGCTATCACTACGACTCCGAATATACTCAAGATGAAGGTGTTGCCGGTCTAGCACTTGTGTCAACCAACTCCTATGACATATTTGACTCACCAAATGAAGGAATTGGAAGATGCTTCATGGCTAAAGGCCCAAAGGTATCACACCCCGAGTATGTTGATTTCAGTAGTGATGAAGATGACTTGTTAGGTGATGATGATTTACTTGTTGACAACTCTAGTGATGAATACTATGATGAAACGTTAAATAATCATGCTAATCAAGATAAAATGAATGACATTGATAAGGAGAAGATTGAGCGCCTAACTAAAGAACTAAACACTCTTAAGTTAGCTCATGAAACTATCTTGGAAGATCATCGAGAACTTTTAAAGACTCATGAGAAGTTACACTTTGAAAAGCTCAACCTTGAGCAAGAGCATGAGTTTTTAAAGGCAATCAATGAAGATCTTCGCAAGAAAAGTTCTTCTTACATTGCAAGCGTTTACTCTTATCTACTTACATGCCACAAGTCAAGTCTAGTAACAAGAACAAGAAAGATTCTTCTTCTAGTAGTAACAATAATCATGCTAAATCCAATGTTGTTGCTTCTAGTAGTTCTCTTGATTCCACTAATGATTCTCTTAGCCAAGTTACACTTGAGCAAGAAAATAGCTTATTGAAGGGAATTATAGAGAAAGGTGTTTACAAGAGCCTTGCCGAGAGTAAGCAATTCGAGGAAATTGTACACAAGCAAGGAAGGCACCGGAAGAATCAAGGTGTTGGTTTTGAACAAAAGTTCAATGCCAATGGAGTTGAGTGGGAAGAAGATAATTACCCCAAGACGAAGTTTGTTCCTCAACAAGAAGTATGATCCTACTTCTTTCAAAGGAACACAAGCTCAAGATGATATTCCACCACAAGACCACAAGCAAAAAGGCAAGGACAAGCTTCAAGAGGAGATTGATGCATTTGAAGAAGCTCCTAAGGCCTTGGTCAAGTGGGTTCCCAAGACTACATCAAGTTCTACTTCATAGAGTACAACTACAACTCCAAGGATCCCCATCAAGATGATGTGGATTCCAAAGAAGAAGAACTAGATAGTTCTTGAGGGTGACTCCGCCAACATACTTCACTCATATCATTTTGGCAAGGACAAGTGCAATCAACTTCCACATCTTGCACTAGTTCAAGGAGTCACAAACCCTCTTGTTGGTAAGACAAGGGACAAGGTAACCTAATGATTTCATGGACATCATCTTGTGTGTGCATCACTCTATGTCTATGGATATCCTTGTTTGTTCTTTGTGGGACTAACCCGTGTAGGTATTGAAAGTGCAACTCACTCCTGCTCCAAATGATCTACATCAACATTGAGCATCCACATCTTCAACACCTACATGAAGTCATCATCGACAAAACCCAAGGTTAGTTCATCCCTCTTAGGGGGGATCTCACATCTAGGGGGAGCTTTACTCTAAGAATTGAGCTAAAGCAACTCTAATGGTGTGAACACAACAATGCTTTATGTAAAAGTGGTAACCCCAGTTGTGCTTAAACGATGAGTATGACCTATGATCAAATGTTCTCATTTGACTCCTAAGTCAGTAATACTCATATATAGATGACCTAGTCATCGCCAATTGCTTTATAGATGCTAGAATTGGTTGTGCATGCTTTGCCACATATTTCATTTGCAATTTTATTGTGTGAGCATGTTGGTTGCATATTTTACTCTTTCGAGGACATCCACTTGTTGTTTTGATTGTTTGGTTTCTTTCCTTTTTGCCAAGTGGATGGACAAGACTGCCTAAGAACTCTCTCTAGCTATATATGCATTTCTCGTCTCAAACTCTATTCATGCTACATCACAAAGTTTGATCAAGTCAGATTCAAACCACTCTGTGTGAGGAGCACTCGGAGTCCCCGATTCGTCATAGACTTAAACTTCCAAAACCTCTTTGTGCATTTCATTCTGACCGATTCACCCTTTTCGGTCATACCGAGATCACTAAGTTGATCTAGGTTTTCAACCTCGGTGCAACCGATTAGAACCTTTCGGTCACACCGAGTTGCAGTAACTGCTTGCAGTTTTGCATCTCGGTGCCACCGAGTTGTTCCACTCGGTCACATCGACAGGGTCAGGCTATATATACTCACAGGTCAAATTATGGAAATTTTTCCAAAACCCTTAGCCCCGCGCATAGCCTGCTCTGCCTCTTCGGGTCTCTGGATCGTCCTCTCGTCGCCAGCGACCTCCCGCCACTAGTATCCGTCGCTGTCAACGGCATTCTGCCCCACCGTTGCCGCCGTAGCAAGTTCACCGCCGAGTTAGGGTATGAACTTGATACTTTGTGCTATTCTTTAACTCCGATTCCTAGCACATTGCTTTGCCATGATTCTTCCCATGTATGAAATCTTCTTGTCCAGCGAAAGCATTCCGTAGATTAGATTTGATTTGAAAATTTAGGGTTAGGTTTCCGCCGAACTCATCTCGGACCGACCGAGTTGTAGAAATCGGTCTCACCGATTTGGATTAGGCCATTGCACATGTGATTTTCAGTCTGACCGAGAATTGCAAATCGGTGTGAGCGAGATCAATTCTTTGTGAAACCCTAGCAGTCTTGGTGCCATCGAACTGTGACTCGGTCTGACCGAATTAACTAGTTTTGGTTCCAAAAGCTGCTTCGGTATCACCGAGTTTACAAATCGGTAGCTCTGAAATGCTTTCTGTTGAAAACTAAAACTAAGTTTTTGACTCAATTGTTTTGCGAAAACCACTGTACTTTGTGATGCTCATCTACTCTACCTCATCTATATCTATTCACAGGGTTTGCTGTCAGTGAGTTTGCCTGAAAATGTCTGATCAAAGTGATAGCGAGAACAAGTCAGAGGAACAAGCTCAGTTGAGTGAGGGCACTAGTCCCTCAAGCAGCTATGATGAGGGTAGCAGGAGCACACCCAGCAACTTGCCAAAGGCAGCTACCAGGACAAGGAAGAAGAAAACCTCAGATACTGAAGATGAGGACTACATTGCTGTTGAAGATGAGGCCACTTCAAAGAAGAAGGTGCTGAAAAAGGAGTATGGCACAACTGCTACCACAAAGCCAGGCATGAACAAGAAGGCACCTGCCAGGAGAGTGCCCACATCCAAACCTAGGAAGGTTGCCACAGGTGATACTATGAAGTTCACCATTGAGTCTGAAGAAGAAGCTGCTGGTGAAGCCAAGAAGAATAAGAGGGTAAGAACAACTACTGCCAAAGTCCTTGGCAATCCCTCCATGAGGAGAGATTCTGATGAGGAAGAAGAAGAGGAAGAGGATGCTGCACCAGCTGTCGGTGTCAAAACTGGCGGATCTTGGGTAGGGGGTCCCGATCTGTGCGTCTAAGGCTGATGGTAACAGGAGGCAAGGGACATGATGTTTTACCCAGGTTCGGGCCCTCTCGACGGAGGTAAAACCCTACTTCCTGCTTGATTGATATTGATGATATGGGTATTACAAGAGTTGATCTACCACGAGATCGTAGAGGCTAAGCCCTAGAAGCTAGCCTATGATGATTACGATTGTGATCGTCCCTCTAAGGACTAAACCCTCCGGTTTATGTAGATACCAGAGGGGGCTAGGGTTTATATGGAGTCGGTTACAAAGAAGGAAATATAATATCCGAATCGCCAAGCTTGTCTTCCACGCAAAGGAGAGTCCCATCCGGACACGGGACAAAGTCTTGAGTCTTGTATCTTCACGGTCCAATAGTCCGACCAAAGTATATAGTCCGGCTGTCCGGATACCCCCTAATCTAGGACTCCCTCAGTAGCCCCTGAACCATGCTTCAATGACGATGAGTCCAGCGCGCAATTTTGTCTTCGGCATGGCAAGGCGGGTTCCATCTCCGAATTCTCCAAAGTAATTATCGAACACCTAAACTGTGTCCGGATCTGCAAGATGATCTTCACATACTGATGACCCACAAGTGTAGGGGATCTATCTAGTCCTTTCGATAAGTAAGAGTGTCGAACCCAACGAGGAGCAGAAGGAAATGATAAGCGGTTTTTAGTAAGGTTTTCTCTGCAAGCACTGGAATTGTAGGTAATAGATAGTTTTGTGATAAGATAAATAGTAACAAGCAAAAAGTAAATAAAGTAAATAAAGTGCAGCAAGGTGGCCCAATCCTTTGTGTAGCGAAGGATAAGCCTGGACAAATTCCAATAATGAAGAAGGAGCTCCCGAGGACACATTGGGAATTATCGTCAAGCTAGTTTTCATCACGTTCATAAGATTCGCGTTCGGTACTTTGATAATTTGATATGTGGGTGGACCGGTACTTGGGTACTGCCCTAACTTGGACAAGCATCCCACTTATGATTAACCCCTATTGCAAGCATCCGCAACTACAAAAAGGAGTATTAAGGTAAACCTAACCACAACATTAAACATATGGGTCCATATCAAGCCCTAACGAAGCAACACATAAACTAGGGTTTAAGCTTCTGTCACTCTAGCAACCCATCATCTACTTATTACTTCCCCATGCCTTCCTCTAGGCCCAAATAATGGTGAAGTGTCATGTAGTCGACGTTCACATAACACCACTAGAGGAAAAGACAACATACATCTCATCAAAATATCGAACGAATACCAAATTCACATGACTACTAATAGCAAGACTTCACCCATGTCCTCAGGAACAAACGTAACTACTCACAAAGCATATTCATGTTCATAATCAGAGGAGTAATAATATGCATAAAGGATCTGAACATATGATCTTCCACCAAGTAAACCAATTAGCATCAACTACAAGGAGTAATCAACACTACTAGCAACCCACAGGTACCAATTTGTGGTTTTGATACAAGATTGGATACAAGAGATGAACTAGGGTTTTGAGAGGAGATGGTGCTGGTGAAGATTTTGATGGAGATTGACCCCCTCCCGATGAGAGGATCGTTGGTGATGACGTTGGTGATGATTTCCCCCTCCCGGAGGGAAGTGTCCCCGGCAACGGCGCCATAAATCCTTCTTGCTACGTCCTGAGCTTGCGTTGGTTTTCCTCGAAGAGGAGAGGGTGATGCAGTGATACGTCTCCAACGTATCTATAATTTTTGATTGCTCCATGCTACTTTATCTACTGTTTTAGGCAATTTTGGGCTTTATTACCCACTTTTATATTATTTTTGGGACTAACCTATTAACCGGAGGCCCAGCCCAGATTTGCTGTTTTATGCCTATTTCAGTGTTTCGAGGAAAAGGAATATTCGATGGAGTCAAAACGGAACGAAATCAACTGGAGAAGTTATTTTTGGAAGGAAACCCACCTGATGGACTTGGACCTCATGTCAGAAGATACATGAGGTGCTCACGAGGGTGGGGGCGCGCCCCCTGCCTCGTGGGGCCCTCGTAGCTCCACCGACGTTCTCCCTGCACCCATATATACCTACGTACCCTAAAACTTCCAAAACAGAAAATAGATCGGGAGTTCCGCTGCCACAAGCCTCTGTAGCCACCAAAAACCAATTGGGACCCTGTTTCGGCACCCTGCCGGAGGGGGTTCCCATCACCGGTGACCATCTTCATCATCCCGGCGCTCTCCATGACGAGGAGGGAGTAGTTCACCCTCGGGGCTGAGGGTATGTACCAGTAGCTATGTGTTTGATCTCTCTCTCTCTCATGTTCTCTCTCGTGTTCCATCTATGGCACGATCTTGATGTATCCCGAGCTTTGCTATTGTAGTTGGATCTTATGATGTTTCTCCCCCTCTACTCTCTTATGATGAATTGAGTTTCCCCTTTTGAAGTTATCTTATTGGATTGAGTCTTTTATGAACACTTGATGTATGTCTTGCGTGGGATAACCATGGTGACAATGGGTTATTCTATTGATCCACTTGATGTATGTTTTGGTGATCAACTTGCGGGTTTCGTGACACTTGGGAACCTATGCATAGGGGTTGGCACACGTTCTTGACTCTCCGGTAGTAGCTTTGGGGCACTCTTTGAAGTACTTTTATGTTGGTTGGATGAATCTGAGATTGTGTGATGCATATCGTATAATCATGCCCACGGATACTTGAGGTGACAATGGAGTATCTAGGTGACATTAGGGTTTTGGTTGATTTGTATCTTAAGGTGTTATTCTAGTACGAACTATTTTATAGATCGATCCGAAAGAATAGCTTTGTGGTGGTTTCGTACCCGACCATAATCTCTAAGTTTGTTCTCCGCTATTAGTGGCTTTGGAGTGACTCTTTGTCGCATGTTGAGGGCTTGTCATATGTTCTATCTATGTTATTATTGTTGAGAGAACTTACACTAGTGAAAGTATGAACCCTAGGCCTTGTTTCTTACCATTGCAATATCATTTACGCTCACTTTTACCGCTCGTTACCTTGCTGTTTTTATTATTTCAGATTACAAAAACCCATATCTTCTATCTATTTTGCACTTGTATCTTCATCTCTTCGCCGAACTAGTGCACCTATACAATTTGCCATTGTATTGGGTGTGTTGGGGACACAAGAGACTTTTTGTTATTTGGTTGCAGGGTTGTTTGAGAGAGACCATCTTCATCCACTTGAGGGAAATTTGCTACTGTCCTACAAACCTGTGCACTTGCAGGCCCAACAACGTCTACAAGAAGAAGGTTGTGTAGTAGACATCAAGCTCTTTTCTAGCGCCGTTGCCAAGGAGGCTAGTTAAGTGAAGGTATATCTTTAGATCTTGCAATTGAATCTTTTTGTTTCTTGTTTTATCACTAGTTAGTCTATAAAAGAAAACTACAAAAAAGTGGAGTTGAGTTTGTCTCATACGCTTCACCTTTTTAATATCTTTCGTGAGTATGATGGAAAAGAAAATTGTGCTCAAGTGCTAGAAGAAGAAATCTATAGAATGTTTTTATATGATGAGGATGATTGCAATGTTGTTAGTATGAATTCCTTGAATATCCATGATGCTAATGATATGCAAAGCCACAAGCTTGGGGAAGCTATGTTTGATGAATATGATATATTTTGTCCCCCAAGCTTTGATGAGCAAATTTACTATGATGAAAGCATGCCTCCTATCTATGATGATTATTCTGATGATACGTATGCTATAAAGAAAAAGTTTGCTTATGTGGAATCATGAAAAGAATGCTTTAGCTGCTGATTATATTGTTGAATTCATTCATGATGCTACTGAAAATTATTATGAGGGAGGAACATATGCTTGTATGAATTGCAATAATGTCAAGTTTCCTCTCTATGTGCTTAAAATCTTGAAGTTATGCTTGTTGTGCCATCCTATGCTAGTTGATTATTGTTCCCATAAGTTGTTTTCTCACAAAATCTATATGCATAGGAAGTAGGTTAGGCTTAAATGTTCTAGTCATATGCTTCATGATGCTCCCGTTATGTTTCAATTCTTATCTTTTATGTGAGCATCATTGTCATCATCATGCCTAGCTAAAAGGCATTAAAGAAAAGCGCTTGTTGGGAGACAACCCAATATTTACCCTTACTGTTTTTGTGTGTCCACATGATTATGCTACTGTAGTAATCATGTTTTATAGCTTTTGTTTCAATAAAGTGCCAAGTAGAACCTTCGGGAAGACTTGGGTGAAGTTTATATGATCTTGTTGTGAAAAACAGAAACTTTAGCGCTCACAAGATTAGCTGCCATTTTTTATTGAAGAGTGCTTTTAGGTTGATTCCTTTTGAAGATGATTAATAGACAAATTACTCAGGTACAGAAATTTATTTCATAATTTTTGGGGTTCCAGAAGTATACGTTTTATACAGATTACTACAGACTGTTCTGTTTTTGACAGATTCTGTTTTCTATGTGTTGTTTGCTTATTTTGATGAATCTATGAGTAGTATCGGAGGGTATGAACCATAGATAAGTTGGAGTACAGTAGATATTACACCAATATTAATTTAGTATGAGTTCATTACAGTACCTAAGTGGTGGTTTTATTTTTCTTATACTAACGGAGGTTACGAGTTTTGTTTTGGGTTTTGTGTGGTTGAAGTTTTCAAGTTTTGGGTAACGATTCGATGGACTATGGAATAAGGAGTGGCAAGAGCCTAAGATTGGGGATGCCCAAGGCACCCCAAGGTAATATTCAAGGACAACCAAGCAACTAAGCTTGGGGATGCCCCGGAAGGCATCCCCTCTTTCGTCTTCGTCTATCGGTAACTTTACTTGGAGCTATATTTTTATTCGCCACATGATATGTGTTTTGCTTGGAGCATCAATTTATTTTGTTAGTGTTTGATTGATGTTAGTTAGAATTGTGTTTTGCCTCTTTAGTTTCAATAAAAAAGTCAAGGATAGCCTTTGTCATGCTTATTTTGCTTGTTTGCATGTTGCTGTTTGAAAACAGAAAGTTTACCGCTGTTGCAAAAATTGCCTAGAAAAGTCAGAGCATGGTCTAACGTTGAATCTTTTTGCATACTGAGCTCTGATAAATTTATTACAGTGTGAATTTTAGTTCATAATTTTTGGAGTCAGGGAAGTATTGATACTCTTGCATTCTTTACAGACTGTACTGTTTTGGCAGATTGCTGTTATGGTTGCATTGTTTGCGTATGTTTGCTTGTTTAATGATTCTATTTGAGGATAGGAGTATTAAATATACAGAGGCATTTAGTACGCAATGTTGAATAATAATTTAAGTGATTTTCTACAGTATAATATGATAAGGTTTTGCATTGGTTTATACTAACCTATCTCACGAGTTCTTGTCGAGTTTGTTGTGAATGAAGCTTTTGATAAAAAGAGAAACCATGATATGAGAGGAATTAAGGAGACACAAAAGCTCAAGCTTGGGGATGCCCAAGGCACCCCAAGATAATATTTCAAGAAGTCTCAAGCATCTAAGCTTGGGGATGCCCCGGTAGGCATCCCACCTTTCTTCTTCAACAACTATCGGTTAGTATCGGTTGAGCCTAAGATTTTGCTTCTTCACATGAGTTGTGCTATCCTTGCATTGTAGTTTTCTTTAGCTTTGCTTGCTGTTTGAATGAAGTATCAAGATCTGAAATCCTTTAATGATAGAGAGCCTTACATGAATTGGAATTTGTTAGAATACTCTATGTGCTTCACTTATATCTTTTGAGCTTGATAGTTTTTGCTCTAGTGCTTCACTTATATCTTTCAAGAGCATGGTGGTAGTTTTATTTTGAAGAAATATATGAACTCTCATGCTTCAATTATATTATTTTGAGAGTCTTTAATAGCATGGTAATTTTCTTAATGTTAATATACTTGGTGTCCAAGATATGTGAAACTTTCTTTTGAGTGAATTGAATACTAAGATAAGTTTGATGCTTGATAATTGTTTTGAGATAAGGAGGTGATAATATCATAGTCGTGCTAGTTAGGTGATTATGAATTTGAGAAATACTTGTGTTGAAGTTTGCAAGTCCCGTAGCATGCATGTATGGTTAAAGTTGTATAACAAATTTGAAACATGAAGTGTACCTGGCTTGTGCATCCTTATGAGTGGCGGTCGGGGACGAGCGATGGTCTTTTCCTACCAATCTATCCCCCTAGGAGCATGCGCGTAGTACTTGATTTTTGATGGCTTCTAAATTTTTGCAATAAGTATATGAGTTCTTTTGACTAATGTTGAGTCCATGGATTATACGTACTCTCACCTTTCCACCATTGCTAGCCTCTTCGGTACCGTGCATTGCCCTTTCTCACCTTGAGAGTTGGTGCAAACTTCGCCGGTGCATCCAAACCCTGTGATACGATACACTCTATCACACATAAACCTCCTTATATCTTCCTCAAAACAGCCACCATACCTACCTATTATGGCATTTCCATAGCCATTCCGAGATATATTGCCATGCAACTTTCCATCGTTCTGTTTATCATCATTATGACATACATTACTTTTGTCATATTGCCATTGCATGATCATGTAGTTGACATCGTATTTGTGGCAAAGCCACCATGCATTATTTTCCATACATGTCACTCTTGATTCATTGCACCATCCCGGTACACCGCCGGAGGCATTCATATAGAGTCATATCTTGTTCTAAGTTTCGAGTTGTAATTCTTCTATTGTAATCAATAGAAGTGTGATGATCATCATTATTAGAGCATTGCCCAAAAAAAGGCCAAAAAAAGGAAAGGCCCAAAAAAAAGAGAAAGGCCAAAATAAAAAGAAAGGGCCCAAAAAAAAGAAAAAAAGGGCAATGCTACTATCTCTTTTTCCACACTTGTGTTTCAAAGTAGCATCTTGTTCTTCATGTAGTGAGTCTCATATATTGTGCTTCAAAGTAGCACCTTGTTCTTCATGTAGTGAGTCTCATAAGTTGTCTTTTTATATTAGTGGGAATTTTTCATTATAGAACTTGACTTGTATATTCCTACGATGGGCTTCCTCAAATGCCCTAGGTCTTCGTGAGCAAGCAAGTTGGATGCACACCCACTAGTTTTCTTTTGTTGAGCATTCATAGCTCTAGTGCATCCGTTGCATGGCAATCCCTACTCACTCACATCGACATCTATTGATGGGCATCTCCATAGCCCGTTGATACGCCTAGTTGATGTGAGACTTTCTCCTTTTTTGTCTTCTCCACACAATCCCCATCATCATATTCTATTCCACCCATAGTGCTATATCCATGGCTCACGCTCATGTATTGCGTGAAGGTTGAAAAACTTTGAGATTATTTAAGTATGAAACAATTGCTTGGCTTGTCATCGGGGGTATAGAAGTTGGGGACATCTTTGTGTGACGAAAATGAAGCATAGCCTAACTATATGATTTTGTAGGGATGAACTTTCTTTTGCCATGTTATTTTGGGAAGACATGATTGCTTTGATTAGTATGCTTGAAGTATTATTATTTTTGTGTCAATATGAACTTTTGTCTTGAATCTTTCGGATCTGAATATTCATATCACAATTAAGAAGATTTACATTGAAATTATGCCAAGTATCACTCCACATCAAAAATTCTTTTTTATCATTTACCTACTCGAGGACGAGCAGGAATTAAGCTCGGGGATGCTTGATACGTCTCCAACGTATCTATAATTTTTGATTGCTCCATGCTACTTTATCTACTGTTTTAGGCAATATTGGGCTTTATTATCCACTTTTATATTATTTTTGGGACTAACCTATTAACCGGAGGCCCAGCCCAGATTTGCTGTTTTATGCCTATTTCAGTGTTTCGAGGAAAAGGAATATCAGACGGAGTCAAAACGGAACGAAATCAACTGGAGAAGTTATTTTTGGAAGGAAACCCACCTGATGGACTTGGACCCCACGTCAGAAGATACGGGAGGTGCTCACGAGGGTGGGGGGCGCGCCCTCCCCCCCTGGGCGCGCCCCATGCCTCGTGGGGCCCCCGTAGCTCCACCGACGTTCTCCCTGCACCCATATATACCTACGTACCCTAAAACTTCTAGAACAGAAAATAGATCGGGAGTTCCGCTGTCGCAAGCCTCTGTAGCCACCAAAAACCAATCGGGACCCTATTCCGGCACCTTTCCGGAGGGGGATCCCATCACCGGTGACCATCTTCATCATCCCGGCGCTCTCCATGACGAGGAGGAAGTAGTTCACCCTCGGGGCTGAGGGTATGTACCAGTAGCTATGTCTTTGATCTCTCTCTCTCTCGTGTTATCTCTCGTGTTCCATCTATGGCACGATCTTGATGTATCCCGAGCTTTGCTATTGTAGTTGGATCTTATGATGTTTCTCCCCCTCTACTCTCTTGTGATGAATTGAGTTTCCCCTTTTGAAGTTATCTTATTGGATTGAGTCTTTTATGAACACTTGACATATGTCTTGCGTGGGATAACCATGGCGACAATGGGTTATTCTATTGATCCACTTGAGGTATGTTTTGGTGATCAACTTGCGGGTTTCGTGACACTTGGGAACCTATGCATAGGGGTTGGCACGTTCTTGACTCTCCGGTAGTAGCTTTGGGGCACTCTTTGAAGTACTTTTATGTTGGTTGAATGAATCTGAGATTGTGTGATGCATATCGTATAATCATGCCCACGGATACTTGAGGTGATAATGGAGTATCTAGGTGACATTAGGGTTTTGGTTGATTTTTATCTTAAGGTGTTATTCTAGTACGAACTCTTTTATAGATCGATCCGAAAGAATAGCTTTGTGGTGGTTTCGTACCCGACCATAATCTCTACGTTTGTTCTCCGCTATTAGTGGCTTTGGAGTGACTCTTTGTCGCATGTTGAGGGCTTGTCATATGTTCTATCTATGTTATTATTGTTGAGAGAACTTACACTAGTGAAAGTATGAACCCTAGGCCTTGTTTCTTACCATTGCAATATCGTTTACGCTCACTTTTACCGCTCGTTACCTTGCTGTTTTTATTATTTCAGATTACAAAAACCCATATCTACTATCTATTTTGCACTTGTATCTTCATCTCTTCGCCGAACTAGTGCACCTATACAATTTTCCATTGTATTGGGTGTGTTGGGGACAGAAGAGACTTTTTGTGATTTGGTTGCAGGGTTGTTTGAGAGAGACCATCTTCATCCTACGCCTCCTACGGATTGATAAACCTTAGGTCATCCACTTGAGGGAAATTTGCTACTGTCCTACAAACCTGTGCACTTGCAGGCCCAACAATGTCTACAAGAAGAAGGTTCTGTAGTAGACATCATGCAGCAAGTGTAGCGTAAGTATTTCCCTCAGTTTTGAGAACCAAGGTATCAATCCAGTAGGATTCTCCTCAAAAGTCCCACACACCTACACAAACAAACTGAGAACTCGCAACCAACGCAATAAAGAGGTTGTCAATCCCTTCACGGCCACTTTGCGAAAGTGAGATCTAATAAAGATAGTATGATAAGATAAATATATTTTTGGTATTTTATGATATAGATGCAAAAAGTAAAGATGCAAATAAAGGTAGATTGAAAGCAAATATGATAAGAGATAGACCCGGGGGCCATAGGTTTCACTAGTGGCTTCTCTCAAGATAGCATAAGTATTACGGTGGGTGAACAAATTACTATCGAGCAATTGATATAAAAGCACATAGTTATGAGATTATCTAGGCATGATCATGTATATAGGCATCACGTCCATAACAAGTAGACCGACTCCTGCCTGCATCTACTACTATTACTCCACACATCGACCGACTCCTGCCTGCATCTAGAGTATTAAGTTCGTAAGAACAGAGTAACGCATTAAGCAAGATGACATGATGTAGAGGGATAAACTCATGCAATATGATATAAACCCCATCTTGTTATCCTTGATGGCAACAATACAATACGTGCCTTGCAACCCTTTCTGTCACTGGGTAAGGACACCGCAAGATTGAACCCAAAGCTAAGCACTTCTCCCATGGCAAGAAAGACCAATCTAGTAGGCCAAACCAAACTGATAATTCGAAGAGACTTGCAAAGATAACTCAATCATACATAAAAGAATTCAGAGAATATTCAAATATTATTCATAGATAAACTTGATCATAAACCCACAATTCATCGCATCTCGACAAACACACCGCAAAAAGAGTTTACATCGAATAGATCTCCACAAGAGAGGGGGCGAACATTGTATTGAGATCCAAAAAAAGAAGAAGCCATCTAGCTAATAACTATGGACCCATAGGTCTGTGGTAAACTACCCGCAACTCATCGGAGGGGCAAGGATGTTGATGTAGAAGCCCTCTGTGGTCGATTCCCCCTCCGGCAGAGTGCGGACGAAGTCTCAAAGATGAGATCTCACGGATACAGAAGGTTATGGCGGTGGAAATTGTGTTTCGTGTTGCCCCTGGATGTTTTCGGGGTACGTAGGTATATATAGGAGGAAGAAGTACGCCGGCGGCCTCCCGAGGGGCCCACAAGACAGGGGGGCGCGCCCTAGGGGGGGTGGCCTCCTATATCGTGGCTTCCTCGGCTGCTTCTTGACTTGCACTCCAAGTTCTCCGGATCACGTTCGTTCCAAAAATCACGCTCCCGAAGGTTTCATTCCGTTTGGACTCTGTTTGATATTCCTTTTCTTTGAAATACTGAAATAGGCAAAAAACAACAATATGGGCTGGGCCTCCGGTTAGTAGGTTAGTCCCAAAAATGATATAGATGTGTAAAATAAAGCCCATAAACATCCAAAAGGGGTAATATAATAGCATGGAACAATAAAAAATTATAGATACGTTGGAGACGTATCAAGTATCCCCAAGCTTAATTCCTGCTCGTCCTCGAGTAGGTAAATGATAAAAAGAGAATTTTTGATGTGGAATGCTACCTAGCATAATTCATAATGTAATTTTCTTTATTGTGGCATGAATGTTCAGATCCAAATGATTCAAAATAAAAGTTCATATTGATAAAAGAAAATATTAATACTTCAAGCATACTAATCAAAGTAATCATGTCTTCTCAAAATAACATGGCAAAAGAAAGTTCATCCCTACAAAATCATATAGTTAGGCTATGCTTCATTTTCGTCATAGAAAGATGTTCCCAACTTCTATACCCCTGATGACAAGCCAAGCAATTGTTTCATACTTAAATAATATGAAACATTTTCAACCTTCACGCAATACATGAGCGTGAGCCATGGATATAGCACTATGGGTGGAATAGAATATGATGATGGGGATTGTGTGGAGAAGACAAAAAATGAGAAAGTCTCACATTGACGAGGATAATCAATGTGCTATGGAGATGCCTATCAATTGATGTCAACATGAGGAGTAGGGATTGCCATGCAACGGATGCACTAGAGCTATAAATGAATGCTCAACAAAAGAAAACTAGTGGGTGTGCATCCAACTTGCTTGCTCACGAAGACCTAGGGCATTTGAGGAAGCCCATCGTAGGAATATACAAGCCAAGTTCTATAATGAAAAATCCCACTAGTATGAAAAAGACAACTTATGAGACTCACTATATGAAAAACATGGTGCTACTTTGAAGCACAATATATGAGACTCACTACATGATGAACAAGGTGCTACTTTGAAGCACAAGTGTGGAAAAAGAGATAGTAACATTGCCCTTTTTTTGGGCCTTTCTTTTTTCTTTTTGGCCTTTCTTCCTTTTTTTTCTTTTTTTTCTTTGGGCAATGTTGTAATAATGATGATCATCACACTTCTATTGATTACAACATAAGAATTACAACTCGAAACTAGAACAAGATATGACTCTATATGAATGCCTCCGGCGGTGTACCGGGATGGTGCAATGAATCAAGAGTGACATGTATAAAAAATAATACATGGTGGCTTTGCCACAAATACGATGTCAACTACATGATCATGCAATGGCAATATGACAAAAGTAAAGTATGTCATGATGATGATGAGCGGAACGGTGGAAAGTTGCATGGCAATATATCTCAGAATGGCTATGGAAATGCCATAATAGGTAGGTATGGTGTCTGTTTTGAGGAAGATATAAGGAGGTTTATGTGTGATAGAACATATCGTATCACGGGGTTTGGATGCACCGGCGAAGTTTGCACCAACTCTCAAGGTGAAAAAGGGCAATGCACGGTACCGAAGAGGCTAGCAAAGGCGGAAAGGTAAAAGTGTGTATAATGGACATGGTGCTGGTGAAGATGTTGATGGAGATTGACCCCCTCCCGATGAGAGGATCGTTGGTGATGACGTTGGTGATGATTTCCCCCTCCCGGAGGGAAGTGTCCCTGGCAGAACAGCTCTGCCAGAGCCCTAGATTGATTCCGCCAAGGTTTCGCCTCGTGGCGGCGGAGTTTCGTCCCGTAAGCTTGCCCACGATTTTTCTAGGGGAAAAGTGATGATATAGCAGAAGATGGACGCCGGAGGCCCACCAGGGGGCCCAGGAGATAGGGGGCCGCGCCCCCTGTCTCCTGGACATTGTGTGGGCCCCCTGGCCTATTTCTTTTGCTCATAAATTCTTATTAAATCCAAAAAGTTGTTTCGTGGAGTTTCAAGACTTTTGGAGTTGTGCAGAATAGGTTTCCAATGTTTGCTCCTTTTCCAGCCAGAATTCCAGCTGCCAGCATTCCCCCTCTTCATGGTAAACCTTGTAAAATAAGAGAGAATAGCCATAAGTATTGAGATATAACGTGTAATAACAGCCCATAATGCAATAAATATTGATATAAAAGCATGTTGCAAAATGGACGTATCAACTCCCCCAAGCTTAGACCTCGCTTGTCCTCAAGCGGAAGCCGAAATCGAAAAATATGTCCACATGTTTAGAGATAGAGGTGTCGATAAAAATAAAATACGGACATGAGGGCATCATGATCATTCTAATAACAGCAACATATATAGATTTTGTCATATGATTTCCTATGCTCAAGTAATAAGCAATTCACAATGTCAAGTATGGTTCAAAAACTTCATTGGGAACTAACACACTATAATCTCAGTCACTGAAGCAATTGCAATTTATCGTAACATCAGAAAGAGTCAATAATAGAGCTTTTCAGCAAGCTCACATACTCAACTATCTCGTAGTCACCTATAACTGTTAACACTCACGTAATACTTGTGATTGAAAAGTTTTAGCCGGACACTGAGAAAGATAGGGGCTTATTGTGTTGCCTCCCAACGTATTCACCTTTAGGTGATGTCAACAATAATAGTATGCGAACTTACATCCAATTGGATATATATATATATCATGATCTTTCAAACACGAAGAGCTTGCCAAAGGATAAAAATAAAAAGGGAAAGGTGAGGATCACCTTGACTCAAGAATAAAGTAAAAACATAAAATAAAAGATAGGCCCTTCGCAGAGGGAAGCAGAGGTTGTCATGCGCTTTTAGGGTTGGATACACAAAATCTTAATGCAAAAGAACGTCACTTTATATTGCCCCTTGTATGTGGACCTTTATTATGCAGTCCGTCGCTTTTATTACTTCCACAACAAGTTCGTACAAAGCTTATTTTCTCTGCACTAATAAGTTATGCATATTTAGAGAGCAATTTTTATTGCTTGCACCGATGACAACTTACTTGAAGGATCTTACTCAATCCATAGGTAGGTATGGTGGACTCTCATGGCAAAACTGGGTTTAAGGAAATTTGGAAACACAAGTAGTATTTCTACTTGGTGCAAGGAATTTGGCTAGCATGAGGGGGAAAGGCAAGCTCAACATGTTTGGAAGGTCAATGATAATATACTTTAACTGAGATGTCGGAAAACATAAACCATCACGTTGTCTTCCTTGTCCAACATCAACTCTTTTAGCATGTCATACTTAATGAGTGCTTCACAATCATAAAAGATGTCCAAGATAATATATTTATATATGAACCCCTCTTTCCTTATCACTTCCTATTAATTGCAACGATGACCAAAGCTACGTTCATCAACTCTCAACAATTTTTTTGCCTCATACTTTTTATGTGTGAAGTTATCACTATCCATAAGATCAATATGAACTCTTTTATTCTTTCTACTTTCTCAAGATCATAGCAACAAAGCAAAGCCCTTGACTCAACACTAATATTTATTATAGATAGCACACTGACTCGATTACATAAAGAGATCACAATGCAAAACTCAAAACTACTTGGTATCAAAACTTCAAACTACTAGATCAAGATACTACTAAAAGGATCGAACTGAATAAAGCAGTAAAGATAGGAGTGTGATGGTGATACGATACCGGGGCACCTCCCCCAAGCTTGGCAGCTGCCAAGGGGAGTGCCCATACCCATTTGATTATTTCTTAGGAGGTGGTGAAGTAGGAGTTTTTGATGATGTAGGCTTGTTGTCCGTCTTCCAAGGCATAGGCTCTCCATCGTAAAAGGATGATCGAGTCTCTGGGATCCTTAAATCTGCAGCCAAACTCATTCGCTTGAATCTATATTCATACTCACAGTTTTGGTTTTGCAGGTCATAGATCTGGGCTTGGAGGTGCTCGATTTTCTCTTGGAGCTTGAAGATGGTCTCCCCAATGACTTTAGCATCTAGTTTGTGGTTGTTGGTGAACTCCGTGATCATCATCTGGTTGGCGTTGAGTCCACGCTCCACCATCCCTTGGCACTTGAAAACTTCTTGTTCCACGGCTTCGAGCTTTGTCTCCACGGTCCCGGTACGTCTTGGTCCCTCCACATCGCGAATGTGCAGCACCCTCTCACACATCTCAATGGTTTGAGGGTGATGCAGCACCTCCGTGAGATAGGGGTTGATAACCCTCTCGAAAAACTTGTCCTTGGGAGCGCTTGGAGACGCCATGATGCTCTAGATCTGAAACAGAAGCATCTCGAAACAAAAACAGAGGATATTTGCGTGATACGGTGGTCAAAACCTTCGGGAGTATATATAATGAATTTTTACCGACCAAAATACGTAACATACAAGAAAATGGAGTCCGGGAGGCACACGAGGTGCCCACGAGATAGGGGGCGCGCCCTACAGGGGGGCGGCCTCCTCTCTCGTGGGAGCCTCGTGTCCCTTTCGGACTACTTCTTTCTTCCTAAAATTCTTAAATAATCCAAAACTGATAAAAATTGCCATTAGAGTTGTTTTGGAGTCGGTTTACTTACCGTACCATGTACCTATACCTTTTCGGAGTCTGGAACGTTCTGGAAAGTGCCTCTTATGTATTCCTCAGGGGTTATGGTTTCAATAATATTAGTTTCAACATTGATAGGATTACCTAAAATATAATGTTTAATTCTTTGACCGTTTACCACCCTCAGGTTTGTGCCTTTGAAGTTGTTGATTTTTATAGCACCAGAACGATAGACGTCCTCGATAACGTAGGGACCTTCCCATTTTGAGAGAAGTTTTCCTACAAAAAATCTTAAACGAGAATTGAATAATAACACATAATCTCCTACGTTAAACTCACGCTTTTGTATCCTCTTATCATGCCAGCGTTTGACTTTTTCTTTGAAAAGCTTGGCATTCTCATATGCCTGGGTTCTCCATTCATCAAGTGAGCTAATATCAAACAACCTCTTCTCACCAGCAAGTTTGAAGTCATAATTGAGTTCTTTAATAGCCCAATATGCTTTATGTTCAAGTTCAAGAGGTAAATGACATGCTTTTCCATAAACCATCTTATAAGGAGACATACCCATAGGATTTTTGTATGCAGTTCTATAGGCCCATAATGCATCATCAAGTTTTTTGGACCAATTCTTTCTAGATCTATTTACAGTATTTTGCAAAATTAATTTGAGCTATCTATTGCTCAACTCTACTTGACCACTAGACTGCGGGTGATAAGGAGATGCGATTCTATGATTGACATCATACTTAGCAAGCATCTTACGGAAAGCACCATGAATAAAATGTGAACCACCATCAGTCATAAGATATCTAGGGACTCCAAACCTCGGAAAAATAACTTCTTTAAGCATTTTAATAGAAGTGTTATGATCAGCACCACTAGTTGGAATAGCTTCTACCCACTTAGTAACGTAATCAACAGCAACTAAAATATGTGTATAACCATTGGAGGCTGGAAAAGGTCCCATATAATCAAAGCCCCAAACATCAAACAGTTCAATAACAAGAGAATAATTCATAGGCATTTCTTGACGTCTACTAGTGTTACCTATTCTTTGACATTCATCACAAGATATGACAAACTTACGAGCATCTTTGAAGAGAGTAGGCCAATAAAAACCAGATTGTAGTACCTTGTGTGCAGTTCTATCTCCAGAGTGGTGTCCTCCATAAGATTCAGAGTGACACTTACATAGAATCTGTTCCTGTTCATGCTCAGGCACACAACGTCTAATAACACCATCTACTCCTTCTTTATAAAGGTGTGGATCGTCCCAGAAGTAATGTCTTAAATCATAAAAGAATTTTTTCTTTTGCTGGTATGTGAAACTAGGAGGTATATATTTAGCAACAATGTAATTAGCATAGTCAGCATACCAAGGAGCAGTACGAGAAGCATTGACGACCACTAATTGTTCATCAGGAAAGCTATCATTAATAGGCAGTGGGTCATCAAGACATTCTCTAACCTAGACAAGTTGTCTACAACGGGGTTCTCAGCTCCCTTTCTATGCAAGTCAAATTCTTGGAGCAAGAGAACCCATCTAATGAGTCTAGGCTTAGCATCTTTCTTTTCCATAAGATATTTAATAGCAGCATGATCAGTGTGAATGATAACCTTGGAATCAACAATATAAGGTCTAAACTTATCACATGCAAACACAACTGCTAAGAACTCTTTTTCAGTAGTAGCATAATTTCTCTGGGCAGTATCAAGAGTCTTACTAGCATACGGGATAACATTCAATTTCTTATCGACTCTTTGCCCTAAAACAACACCTACAACATAATTACTAGCATCACACATAATTTCAAAAGGTACATTCCAATCAGGTGGCTGAACAATAGGTGCAGTGATCAAACCTTTCTTAAGTGTTTCAAATGCTTCTACACAATCATCATCAAAGACAAAAGGAATATCTTTTTGCAATAAATTAGTCAGAGGCCTAGAGATTTTAGAAAAGTCCTTAATGAACCTCCTATAAAAGCCGGCGTGACCAAGGAAACTTCTTATACCTTTTATGTCCTTGGGACATGGCATCTTTTCAATAGCATCAACTTTAGCTTTATCAACTTCAATACCTCTCTTGGAGATCTTGTGCCCCAAGACAATGCCTTCATTAACCATAAAGTGACACTTTTCCCAATTCAGGACGAGACTAGTGTCTTCGCATCTCTGCAAAACTTGATCAAGGTTGCTCAAACAATCATCAAAAGAGGATCCATAGACGGAGAAGTCATCCATGAATACCTCACAAATCTTTTCACTAAAATCAGAAAATATAGCCATCATGCATCTTTGAAAGGTAGCAGGTGCACTACATAAACCAAAAGGCATACGTCTATAAGAAAAAGTACCAAAAGGGCAAGTAAAAGTAGTTTTAGATTGATCCTTCGCTGATACAGGTATCTGTGAGAAACCAGAATAACCATCTAGAAAGCAAAAATGTGTCTGTTTGGATAGTCTTTCTAGCATTTGATCAATAAAAGGTAAAGGGTAATGATCTTTTTTAGTGGCTTTATTTAACTTACGGAAATCAATTACCATCCTATAACCTGTAATAATTCTTTGCGGGATCAATTCATCTTTATCAATAGGAACAACGGTACCTCCCTTTTTAGGGACATAATGGACAGGGCTTACCCATTCACTATCAGCAACGGGATAAACAATACCTGCCTCAAGGAGCTTTAGAATCTCCTTTCTTACCACTTCTTTCATTTTGGGATTTAATCGTCTTCGAGGATCTCTAACTGGTTTGGCATCTTTCTCCATTGAAATTTTGTGTTGACATAATGTGGGACTAATGCCCTTAAGATCATCCAGAGTATATCCAATAGCGGCTCGGTGCTTCTTCAGAGTTTTCAATAGCCTCTCTTCTTCTTTCTCTGAAAGGTTAGCACTAATAATAACATGATATATTTCTTTTTCATTAAGATAAGCATACTTAAGATTATCAGGTAATGGTTTGAGTTCAAACACGGGATCACCCTTGGGTGGAGGGGGATCCCCAATAATTTCAACGGGAAGGTTATGTTTCAGCATAGGTTCCTGTTTAAGGAACACTTCATCTATTTCTTCCCTTTCCCTCATAAACATATCGTTTTCATGGTCTAGCAAATATTGTTCTAACAGATCAGTTGGAGGAACAGCAATGGAAGCAAGACCAATAATTTCATCCTTACTAGATGGTTCCCTTTCACGAGGTTGTCTACTAAACTTGGCAAAATTAAACTCATGAGACATACCATCTATGCCAACAGTGACAATATTACTTTCACAATTAATCTTAGCACTAGCTGTATTCAAGAAGGGTCTACCAAAAATAATGGGACAAAAACCATCTTGTGGGGAAGCAAGAACAAGAAAATCGACAGGGTATTTAACCTTTCCACACAAAACTTCAACATCTCTAACAATCCCAATAGGTTTGATGGTATCCCTATTAGCAAGCTTAATAGTAACATCAATGTCTTCTAATTCAACAGGTGCAATATCGTGCATAATTTCTTTATAAAGATCATAAGGTATCGCACTAACACTAGCACCCATTTCACATAAGCCATGATAACAATGATCTCCTATTTTAACAGAAATAACAGGCATGCCTATAACAGGTCTACGTGTCTTAGTATCAGGTCTAGCAATATTAGCAGTCTCACCCAAGAAAGAAATAACATGCCCATCTAAATCCTCGTCCAAGAGATCTTTAACCATAGCAATACTAGGTTCAGCATTAATTTGTTCAGGAGGTGAATAGGTCCTAGTATTACTCTAATGAAGAACAGTCGAAGCTTTAGCGTGATCTTTTATTCTAACAGGAAAAGGAGGTTTTTCAACATAAGCAGTAGGAACAATGGGATCACTATATGTAATAGTCTTTTCTTCGACTGTAATAGGTGCAACTACTTTCATTTCAACAGGAGGATTATATTTAAACCACTTCTCTTTAGGGAGATCAACATGAGTAGCAGAAGATTCACAAAAAGTAGCTACTATCTCAGCGTCAAGTCCATACTTAGCGCTAAATCCACGAAAAGCATCGGTATCCATAAAAGATTTACACAATCGAACTTAGGTGTCATACATGACTCCTTACCATCGTCGGAACCCCAATCTTTAGAGTTGCGTTTAATTCTTTCCAATAAGTACCATTTGAAATCAATAGTCTTCAGCATATAAGAACCAACACAGGAAGTATCGAGCAGGTTGCGATTATCAAGAGAAAGCAGAGCATAAAAATTCTGAATAATCATTTCCCGAGAGAGCTCATGATTGGGGCATGAATACAACATTGACTTAAGCCTCCCCCAAGCTTGAGCGATGCTTTCTCCTTCACGAGTCCAGAAATTATACATGTAATTACGATCACGATGAACAAGATGCATAGGATAGAACTTCTGGTGAAATTCCTACTTCAATCGCTTATAATTACAAGATCTCGTATCATCACATAGCCTATACCATGTCATTGCATCTCCCTTCAAAGATAAAGGGAAGACCTTCCTTTTAACAACATCATCGGGAATACCTGCAAGCTTAAATAATCCACAAACTTCATCCACAAAGATAAGGTGTAAATCGGGATGCAATGTTCCGTCTCCTGCAAAAGGATTAGCTAACAGTTTTTCTATCATACCCGAAGGAATCTCAAAGTGAATATTTTCATAAGGTTCAGTAGGTTGAGGAGCATCTCTTTGCTCCGCTGGTTGGGGTGAAGATACCCCAAACAATCCCCTCAAAGGATTAGTTTCCATACTGACAAGTAACAGAAAATTTCAGCACAATATATAAATGTTTCCTTACCAAGTTCCACTCACCAAAAGTGCTACACTCCCCGGCAACGGCGCCAGAAACGAGTCTTGATGACCCACAAGTGTAGGGGATCTATCGTAGTCCTTTTGATAAGTAAGAGTGTCGAACCCAACGAGGAGCAGAAGGAAATGATAAGCGGTTTTCAGTAAGGTTTTCTCTGCAAGCACTGAAATTGTAGGTAATAGATATTTTTGTGATAAGATAAATAGTAACGAGCAAAAAGTAAATAAAGTAAATAAAGTGCAGCAAGGTGGCCCAATCTTTATGTAGCAAAGGATAAGCCTGGACAAATTCTAATAATGAAGAAGGAGCTCCCGAGGACACATTGGGAATTATCGTCAAGCTAGTTTTCATCACGTTCATAAGATTTGTGTTCGGTACTTTGATAATTTGATATGTGGGTGGACCGGTACTTGGGTACTGCCCTAACTTGGACAAGCATCCCATTTATGATTAACCCCTATTGCAAGCATCCACAACTACAAAAAGGAGTATTAAGGTAAACCTAACACAACATCAAACATATGGGTCCATATCAACCCCTAACGAAGCAACACATAAACTAGGTTTAAGCTTCTGTCACTCTAGCAACCCATCATCTACTTATTACTTCCCCATGCCTTCCTCTAGGCCCAAATAATGGTGAAGTGTCATGTAGTCAATGTTCACATGACACCACTAGAGGAAAAGACAACATACATCTCATCAAAATATCAAACGAATACCAAATTCACATGACTACTAATAGCAAGACTTCACCCATGTCCTCAGGAACAAACATAACTACTCACAAAGCATATTCATGTTCATAATCAGAGGAGTAATAATATGCATAAAGGATCTGAACATATGATCTTCCACCAAGTAAACCAATTAGCATCAACTACAAGGAGTAATCAACACTACTAGCAACCCACAGGTACCAATTTATGGTTTTGATACAAGATTGGATACAAGAGATGAACTAGGGTTTTGAGAGGAGATGGTGCTGGTGAAGATGGTGATGGAGATTGACCCCCTCCCGATGAGAGGATCGTTGGTGATGGCGTTGGTGATGATTTCCCCCTCCCGGAGGGAAGTGTCACCGGCAAAACAGCTTCGCCAGAGCCCTAGATTGATTCCGCCAAGGTTCCGCCTCGTGGCGGCGGAGTTTCATCCCGTAAGCTTGCCCATGATTTTTTCCAGGGGAAAAGTGATGATATAGCAGAAGATGGACGCCGGAGGCCCACCAGGGGGCCCAGGAGATAGGGGGCCGCGCCCTATAGGGGGGGCGCCCCCTGTCTCCTGGACAGGGTGTGGGCCCCCTGGCCTATTTCTTTTGCTCATAAATTCTTATTAAATCCAAAAAGTTGTTTCATGGAATTTCCGGACTTTTGGAGTTGTGCAGAATAGGTTTCCAATGTTTGCTCCTTTTCCAGCCAGAATTCCAGCAGCCGCATTCCCCCTCTTCATGGTAAACCTTGTAAAATAAGAGAGAATAGCCATAAGTATTGAGATATAACGTGTAATAACAGCCCATAATGCAATAAATATTGATATAAAAGCATGATGCAAAATGGACGTATCACATACCACCGTAGAGAGAATAATATTTCACAAATGTGACCTGCTAACAACTTTTGACAACGTGACATGACACTACGGTCGGATCATTATTCGAACCGTTTTCCCACAACCAGCACTAGCGCATATTGTGAGGCGGTTTCCTCGGCACGTCTTGTCAAAGCAGAGATCATGTCCCCTTATCACGGGATTCCCATCAATACAGGTACGGGTAACCCAACCGCGCCATCAATCGTGGCGCTTGGGAAATAAGCGATTCTCAACGGGCAAGTGGGGAGGCGCACCGCTTTCGTCGCCTCTATAAAGGGATAAGGGTTCCCCATTTTCACCCACGCCTTCTTTCTTCTCTTCTTATCCATTCTCACACCCTCGAGCTCCAGCGCCCTAGTTCACACTTTCTTCGCACAACCAAACATGTCCGGAGCAGGAGGCAAGTGGGTGGCCTCCACCGTGAAGGAGGAGCATATTGCGAAGCTCTGGGCGGTCGGATACTTGGCCGCAGACATCGCGCACCGGCTACCGGACAAAGGCCAGATCACTCCAACTCCGGAACCCCACAAGAGGGTCGTGTTTCTCGCCCACTTCATCCGTGGACTGGGATTTCCACTTCACCCCTTCGTCCGCGAGCTCATGTTCTATTACGGGCTAGATTTCCATGATCTAGCCCCAAATTTTGTCCTCAACATCTCGGCGTTTATCGTCGTGTGCGAGGCCTTCCTCCTCATCAAGCCTCACTTCGGCTTGTGGCTACGAATTTTCTGCGGGAAGCCGAAGATCGTGAGCGGCCAGCAAGCGGTGTGCGGAGGTGCCATGGTGGGAAAGTTTTCCCAACGTCACCTTGCTAGACGGCTCCTTCGTGGAGACCATGAAAGGGTGGCAATCGGGGTGGTTCTACATCACCGAGCCGCGTGACGCCAACTGGGCGGCGACCCCCGAATTCCGATACGGAATCCCCATGCGGCTCACCTCCTGGGAAAAAAGGGCCTGGCCTGGGGCGAGCCTGCGGAGCTGACCGGACTCCAGAACTGCATCAAGAATATGAAGGACAAGAAAATAAAGCCTGTCAACGTGGTCCAAGTCATGCTTGTCCACCAGATTCTTCCATGCCAAAGGTGGACTTTTAATCTGTGGGAGTTCGTCCTGGCCGAACATCAGATGCTTCAAAAGCTCTACGGCATGACGCACAAGGGCGCATGGAAGGCGCTGTTCAAGGCCTCCGAAATACCTCCTACCACATCCTAGGACCGCGGACTTCACGCCACGCGGCTCCCCCGTCCGTTGAGCTTTCTGACTACCACCGGATGCAGTTTTTCCCAATATACTCATGAGGGAATCTTAAATTATTGTATGTATTTGATCAGGAGTATGTGGAGACGGCGGAGCAGATTGACTGTCCGGCTCCACTACCAGAAGGTCCAGCAGATGCTCTCCTGACGGAGATGCTAGTCCCGGCGCCCTACAAAGCGCCGGAGAAGAAGGCCGAAAAGAAGGCCCCGGGGACCTAGAAGGGTCTCCGGCGTAAGGTCGCCTCGTCCGAAGACGACGAGGAACACTCCTCCCCCGAAGGGGAGGAGGAAGAAGAAGGGGCTGCCCCATCCGGAGAGGACAAGAGGCCTAAGAAGGCGGCCCAGGGGACCGGGAAGGGTCCCCAGCGCAAGGCCGTCATACCCTCGTCGTCCGAAGACGACGAGCCAGATTCGTCCCACGGAGGCGGGGGGAAACACGAAGAAACTCTGCCTCCCCGCACTGGGGAGGAGAAGAATAGGAAAGCCGCCCCGGAGGGGGAGGCTAGGACGCCCAAGAAGGGGAAGGTGTCCCTTCCAGATTACTCCAACACTGCTGCCTATAGCGAGGAGGAGTGGCTGCCTAGGGGGAAGCCCCTAGTAAGATCATAAGTATCCGCACTCTATTGTACTTTAGTACGGCTTTGCTTTATAGTCTGTTATAACGCCGAACACGTATATGCAGTCTGGCCAGGGTCCATCCCGAGGTATCCTCTTCGGATGGGTCCTTGAGTGATTCGGCGATGAACTCGCTCCCGACGGCCACTACTCCTCGGCCCGCGGATGACACGAAGGTGTTGTCCCAAAGGCTCCCAGAGCAGGGGGAGGTGACTCTGGAGACGCCCCAAGACGAAATTCCAGACGCCGGGGACACGGGGTATAAGATCCCCGCGGATGGTGCCGACGAGAGCCGCAGCAAGCCGGGCTCTTAGCCGGATACTGTGCCGGAACCTCCGATGGTTCCGGATTCGGGCAGGCGGCCCCTTGATAGGGAGGACGAGCCATCCGTGCCGATGGCTTCCGTTACGAGGCGTCAGATAGTTTGCTGGAAGCGCTTCGCGGCTCTTCCATGGATGAAGAGAACCGTACTCTTATGAGTGCGGTGATTCAGAAGGTTCTGTCTGCCAAGAGCGGACTAACCGAAGCCTGCACCAGCCTCCTGACAGGTTTGAGGTAAGTAATCAAAAATGTGTGGAATTATCACCCAATAGGTAGTAGCCCCTGATACTCTGTTTGGTGTTTGGAAAGAAAAGCCAAACGGAGGGTCAATTAAAATCCGCAGGAGTCTAATAGTAGGTGTGTATGTGAATAAGCAGGCAGTGTTGCTTGCCGCTGCTGTACGCACGGCCGAGGTCGCCGGACTCAAACGGGACGTGGAGCAGGCCCAAGGAGAGCTCGGCCTCATGAAGAGGCAGCTCGAAGAGAACAAAGGTGAGTGATACCCCATCCTCATATCATAAAGAATAGACAAAATTAGTTATTCTAACGACAAAGCATCGTGACTTTGTAATAGGGGCCACCACCGAAGTGGCGTCTCTGAAGAAAGCGCTGTCCGAGGCCAAAGACAAGGCGGCCCTGGAGCGCAAGGAGCACGAAAAGCAAGATGCTAGAGTGGGCGAGGTACAGCAAGAGCTCCAGCAGCTCGACAAGAAGTTCGAGTCCGTGGAGCATGATCTCAAGATGAAAGAGTCTGAGCTCGCGAAGGCCCTTGCGAGTGTGAAAGACGCCAAGGCCGAAGCTGAAAAGGCACAGCAGGAAATCTAGGCGGCCAAGAAGATAGCGGCGGGTAAGACATTCTTTATGCAAAGCAAGCATGTGGAGGAGACATTTCTTTTACTTACCCGGATTCGGAGCTCTCCTGGGGCATTCACAGATCTAGCATGCAGCGTATCTGATGCTGCGGAGTTCTACCGTGCCGAGGAGGGGAGCTCAACGGAGAAGCTGTTCTGGTCCTAGTATGCTGGAGCCGAACACCCGGTGCCTCTGAGTGACCAACTGAAGCAGTTGGTTGAACTCCACAGGGCGGCCGAAGTGGCTATGAAAGATTTCATAGTCCGGATGTGGCCTGGTGAGCCCTTGCCTGCCAGCTACTTCGGCCTGATAAAGCGGATGGTAAATGCCTGTCCGCGGCTTGAGGTGATCAAGCGATCCATTTGCATTGAGGGTGCTCACCGGGCCTCTGCCCGTGCGAAGGTGCATTGGGGCAAACTGGATGCAGAGAAGCTGGTGAAGGACGGGCCGCCGGAGGGCAAGGCGCATCGCTGTCCCGAAAAATATTATGATGGTGTTATGAAAGGCGCTCGTCTCATGGTCGATGAATGTACCAAGGACACAATCCTTGAGTAGATGTACTTTTTTCGTTGTTGTAATATAAAGACGAAGTTACTTGTGCTATATAGTGCTTTTTGATTTAAGATATTACCTTCTGTGCGGCTGTTTATAAAATTCTGAAAGTAGGCCAGTCGTCGGCTTCCGCCGCCACGTAACTAGTACCGGGATGTTCCTGGAAAAACCCAGACACTCTTTATCCAAATTTTTGGTCCCTGGAGGAGGTGTCTGGCGCAGCGAACAAGGCAGTCGGACTATGCGGCTTTATAACTCTCACTTGCCCATAGAATTCTACAATTTTAAATTTCGGCGAAGCCCCTAGAATTCAGAAAGCCAGATTGGGGCGCTATATACGCCTAAATCGGACGAAGCCGATTCCTCGCCTAAAGCGGAAAAAATCTTTAAGGATTTTAAGACCTCTTGAACAGCGACCAGCTCTCGCCACATCATGCCGGTCAGTTTTCGGCTTTCTCTACTGAGGTGCTCGTCCGAAAGAACCGGGGCAGAATCGTAGTAAATCTCCCTATGCTACCTTAGCCGATATAACGGAACGTAAGGTACCAAAACAAGGGAGCCGGGCAAACCCAACTATTGACCCAAGACATGATTCAGAGCTGATGCATATAATGCTATAAGTTCGGGGTGCCGCACTGTTAAAAGTGTTCGGACTTGTCTTGCCGTATTGTGGGGCGCCATAAGAAGCCCCTGGCAAACTAAACGTACCAAGGTGTACGGATGCAATATTAAATAAACATTTATAGGAAAAATGTGCAAATAGGGACGATAAGCTGACGCTATATTTTATCTCCCATTGATGAATAATATGTTTAAGCGTATGTTTACAATGAATGCGTTTAAGCAGAAGTAAATAGGACTATTTAACATATCCTATCCAAGGGCGGGCTGCATGTAGGTATATAGAACAGGTATAACGGTCGTGAACAGATTCCACCTGGGTATCCCCTTTGTGCACAAAGCCTGTTACCTCCTTGGTTTTCTCTCCTGTGTAAGTCCGACAATCCGGCTCTTCTGAAGAGGCTGCCTGAAAGCAGTGTCCTGAAAGATAAGGGGGGTTATTAAAGTATGTTGCGGCTATACCGTACTGTTGACTGAGTCACTGTTGCACCTCCGCCTATGCCCATGGTATTTTGAGTGCGTAATTGTGTACGCGCGGCGCGAATGCTGCTTTGATAGGGCTTGAGCGGAGGCCGTACTGCTAGTCTTGCCCTTGGCGTGTCTGGCGATCCTATTGCAGGGTGCTCCGGACTCGCTTGATGGTGTTCGTGGTTGCTGTCACCGGATTGGTGGTTTGCCGGAGAAGGCTTCATTGTACTTCTGCTGCGAGGGCTGCAGTATGCTCTTTTGTACGGAGAGAGCGGTCCATGTTTCCGTTGATTGTTATGACCCCGCGAGGTCCTGGCATCTTGAGCTTGAGGTATGCATAGTGTGGTACCGCATTGAATCGAGCAAATGCGGTTCGTCCAAGCAGTGCGTGATAGCCACCACGGAAAGGGACGATATCGAAGATTAACTCCTCGCTTCGGAAGTTATCCGGAGATCCGAAGACCACTTCCAGTGTTATGGAGCCCGTGCAACGGGCCTCTACTCCTGGAATTATGCCTTTGAAGCTGGTTTTGGTGGGCTTGATCCTCGAAGGGTCGATACCCATTTTGCGCACGGTGTCCTGATAAAGCAGGTTCAGGCTGCTGCCGCCATCCATAAGGACTCGCGTAAGGTGGAATCCGTCGATGATTGGGTCTAGGACCAATGCGGCTGAACCGCCGTGATGGATGCTGGTAGGGTGATCCCAACGATCAAAGGTGATCGGACAGGCTGACCATGCATTGAATTTTGGGGCGACTGGCTCCATCGCATAGATGTCCCATAGTGCTCGCTTCCGTTCCCGTTTGGGAATGTGGGTGGCATAGATCATGTTGACCGTTTTCACCCGGGGAGGAAATTTCTTCTGTCCCCCCCCCCCCGTGTTCGGACGCCAGGGCTCCTCGTCATCGTCGCTATGCAGCCCCTTGTCCTTGTTTTCGGCGTTTATTTTACCGGCCTGTTTGAACACCCAACAGTATCTATTAGTGTGGTTTGCTGGCTTGTCCGGGGTGCCATGAATTTGGCACGAGCGTTCAAGTATGCAGTCCAGACTGGACGGTCCCTGATTGTTTCGTTTGAACGGCTTTTTCCGCTGACCGGATTTGGATCCGCTGAATCCGGTGTTGACTGCCGTGTCTTCAGTGTTGTCGCCGTTGTTCCATCACTTATGTCTATTGCACCGTGGCTTGCCGTTATTGTCGCGGACATCGGAGGTGCCGGAATGTGGTGTGGTGCTACTGCGAGCCAACCAAATATCCTCGCCCGCGCAAAAGCGGGTCATGAGTGTCGTGAGGGCCGCCATGGACTTGGGTTTTTCCTGGCCGAGGTGTCGGGCGAGCCACTCGTCACGGATATTGTGCTTAAAGTCCGCCAGGGCTTTAGCATCCGGACAGTCGACTATTTTGTTCTTTTTGGTTAGGAGCCGAGTCCAGAATTTCCCGGCTGACTCTTCGGGCTGTTGGGTAATGTGGCTCAGGTCATCGGCATCCGGTGGTCGCACATATGTGCCCTGGAAGTTGTCGAGGAACACGTCCTCCAGGTTTTCCCAACTGCCAATGGAATTTGCCGGCAGGCTGTTTAGCCAATGCCGGGCCGGTCCTTTGAGTTTAAGGGGGAGATACTTGATGGCGTGTAGGTCATCTCCGCAGGCCATGTGGATACGGAGAAGGAAATCTTCGATCCATACTGCGGGGTCTGTTGTGCCATAGTATGATTCGATGTTTACGGGTTTAGACCCTTCTGGGAATTCATGATCCATCACTTCATCACTGAAGCAGAGGGGGTGTGCGGCGCCTCTATGCCGGGCTATGTGGCTACGCAGTTCGAATGAGTCTGGGTGGTTGTATTCTGCCCGGCTAGACTTGTTCATGGTGTATCCGGCGTGACGATCATCGTCACGTGTTGTGGCGCGCCCCCGCGATCCGTAGATCAATCTTGGCTGTCCTGCCTTGTTTTCCAGTATATCTTGCAGGTCCTGCCTATTGCCACGGGCCGTAGTGTATTGGCGTGGGGGTGCGGGCTTGTATTCGGGCTGGTATGCCGTTTTATCCCGGCCACGAGGTGGACGATCAGCCGTCTGGCGCTCGAGTCCGTATTCCTCAGCTGCCAGGACTTTAGTCCATCTGTCTGTGAGCAGGTCTTGATCAGCTTGGAGCTGCGGGTGCTTCTTTTTCAGGCTTTTCGCAGTGGCTATAAGCCGGCACTTGAAGCGCTCTTGCTCCACGGGGTCCTCAGGCACGCCGAACTCGTCGTCGCCGAGGCTAATCTCGTCCTCAGAGGGGGGCATGTAGTTGTCCTCCTTCGGATATCCATCCATCGCCTGTTCGTCTGGGCTGTCCTGCCCATCTTCCTGTTCGGCCTGCTCGAAGGCCGGCTGATCGTGGTTGTATTCATCTTCGGCACCATCCGGACTATTTTCGTCACCTGTGTCGGTATTGTTGTGGCGGGGCTTGGAGCGGCGCCGATGATGCCCATGCGTTGTTTTCTTCCTTGAGGGGTTATCCTCCATTGCCTCATCGCCATTTGTTTCTTTTGGAGTGTCCACTATATATATATATATATATATATATATATATATATATATATATATATATATATATATATATATCATATGAGGAGGTGGCTGTCCACCGCCCCATGGGTGGTGGTTCCTGTTCTTCTCCTGCATCGTCGTCCACACCATCGATGTCTTTGGAGTCGAAGTCAAGCACGTCAGTTAAATCATCGACTGTGGCAATGAAGCGGGTGGTGGGTGGGCAAGGAATTCCTTTGTCACCTGCTTCCCACTCGAGCCGGACATAGTTCGGCCAAGAGTCTCCTGACAAAGAGAGAGACTTTAACGAGTTCAGCACGTCACCAAAGGGCGTGTGCTGGAAGATATCCGCAGCGGTGAACTCCATTACCGGAGCCCAAGCAGCTTCGGCGGGCTCGGGAGTGCACGGACTGGAACCTGTAGCCAGATACGAGTACGGGGGTCCGGTGTCACAGGCTTCCTTGGGGGTGAAGTCTGTGTTCGGCTCTACCGTCAATGAGTGCGCGACCTCTGGGGCGGGGTTCATCCACCCGTCGTCGGGCGACGCAATCTGCTCCGGATTTAGGTCCGGGGCTCCTGCAGGGGCGATACACCGAGCATTGTTCGACAACAGGTCTAAGCCGTGTTCGTCGTGACTGTCCAGCTCTCTTGGCGCATGCCCGAATCCGTTGAATATCAAGTCTCCGCAGATATCGGCCGTGTAGTTCAAGTTTCCAAACCTGACCTGGTGGCCAGGGGCGTAGCTGTCGATCTTCTCCAGATGGCCAAGCGAATTGGCCCGCAGTGCGAAGCCGCCGAACACGAAGATCTGTCCAGGGAGAAAGGTCTCACCCTGGACCGCGCTGTTGATGACGATTGAAGGATCCATCAAGCCTTGCAGCGATGACACAGAGGAACTCTCAATGAAAGCACCAATGTCGGTGTCAAAACTGGCGGATCTCGGGTAGGGGGTCCTGATCCGTGCGTCTAAGGCTGATGGTAACAGGAGGCAAGGGACACAATGTTTTACCCAGGTTCGGGCCCTCTCGATGGAGGTAAAAACCTACTTCCTGCTTGATTGATATTGATGATATGGGTATTACAAGAGTTGATCTACCACGAGATCGTAGAGGCTAAACCCTAGAAGCTAGCCTATGATGATTATGATTGTGATCGTCCCTCTAAGGACTAAACCCTCCGGTTTATATAGACACTGGAGGGGGCTAGGGTTTACATGGAGTCGGTTACAAAGAAGGAAATATAATATCTGGATCACCAAGCTTGTCTTCCACGCAATGGAGAGTCCCATCCGGACACAGGACGAAGTCTTGAGTGTTGTATCTTCACGGTCCAATAGTCCGGCCAAAGTATATAGTCCGGCTGTCCGGATACCCCCTAATCCAGGACTCCCTCACCAGCACCCAAAGCTCAGAAGCTCATAGGAGATGCAATTAAGTCAGGGGCTGCTCCATCTAATCCCAAAGCTGCTGCTCCAGCTCCAAAGCCTAAACCCAAGAGGAACACCAGAAGCATACCTGCATCAGAGAAGAACAAGGCCCCAGTGCCTGAAACTGCTGAAGAAGAAGATGATTCACTTGTTTTGAGGAAGTTGAAGCCCAAGATTCCTGACCATAATGATGCTCATCCAGTAGCCGAAGACATGCACATCAGAAAGGATGCTGGACCGAGATTGTGGAGACAGTCAGATCCATATGCTGTGAGGAGAAGGACAGCAGTTGACTATAGATTTCACACAAAGGAGCAACAAGATTTTTATGAGACAATTTTGCTTGACAAGAAGCCCATTGTGTGTGACATGAGATGGATCAACTGGGACTACATCAAGAAAAATGAAGCTCACTATCCAGGAGTATATGACAGCTTCAAATCATGTGGAGTTGATGAATTTGTTGCCCAGAAGCTCACCAAGTGGAATGATGAGCTCATCATGCAGTTTTACTCCACAACTCACTTCTACATAGATGGAAAGATCATCTGGATGTCTGAAGGTACTAGGTACCAATCCACTGTTGAAGAATGGGGTCATTTGATCAATGCTCCAAAAGAATCTGAAGATGACTTGGATGTATATGTTGAGAAGAAGAAAGACCACAACACTATGGCACACATGTATAGAGAGATCCCAGATAAAGCTTTGGAAACTCACAAGCTTGGATCCGTACACTTCTTGTTGTCTGGTCTGCCTACAATCAACTAGATCCTTAGGCACACATTGCTACCCAAGTCTGGAGATCACACGATGATCAGAGGACATGCTATCAACTTGCTGCATTTGTTTGATATACCTCAAAAATTCAAAGTCATGAGCATGATTGTGGAAACAATCAAGAGAACAGCAGTTGATCAGAAGAGAAGTTGTGGGTATGCTCCACACATTCAGGATCTCATCAACTCAAAGATGGGCACAGGTACATATCTATTGGATAAGGAGCATCTACCCTTATATCCTGAGTTTGAAGATAACACAGTTGAGATGAATGAGGAGGAGCCATCATCTGTGCAAGCACATGAGAAGAGAGAGAAGGCAAGGGCAGAGAAAGCTGCAAAGATGCCAACTGCTGAAGAGGCATCTCAAGTGTTCCTGAAGAGCAAGCAAGAAAATCTTGGCTATTAGATTGCCTCCACCTTGAGGATTGAGAAGGGCTTGGCCACCCTGACTCAAAACCAGGAGAGTTTGAAGAGGATCATTGAGCAGAAATTCTATGCTCTTGATGTGAAGGTCGTTGAGATCCAAACTGCAGTTAAGCAACTTCAGGAGGATGTGGAGGAGAAGAAGGGCAAGTCTACTACAGATGCTTTTGCTAGAGTGCCCAGTGGACAGAGATATGCTGTAGTGCCTGTTCCAGATAGTAGAGCTACATCATCTGCACGAGCTGCCACAGCTTCAGTGCCACCAGCTCCAGCAGCCACTCCACCAGCTCCAGCTACATCAACTGATGCTTTCATCCTTGGAGTCATCTCTACACCACCTCATGAAGACCAAGCCTGAGAGTCATTTAGCACTATGCATTTTTGAACTTTTTTGGTAACTTGTTGCCAAAGGGGGAGAAAAATGTATAGATCGTAGGCTTCGAGAGAGAGTGTTGCTTTTTATCTCTCTTATTTTTGGTGGTTTAACTTCTTTATTGTGTGCTTGTGAGCTTGCTTGATACATTATGTCTTTTGTGAGATACTTGGATGATCATGTGTTTGATCATATGCTACCTTAATGCTTGTTGGATGATATTATCTCTTATATCCTCATATGATCATTCACTTTGCTTGGTGATGAGTGCATGTGTTCAATTATTATCATTTTGAGTGCTCCACCAAGATGTATGTGACATGAAAGAGTAACCCATGGTCCTAACACATTGTGCATTTCCAGTCCAAAGCAAATTTTAAATAGTGCACAAATTTAGGGGGAGCTTTTACTTATCACATACTTCTCAAAGCGACGATGTTTTTCAATCTTGTTATCATTTGTCGAAGCTTTGATCTATATGTTGTCATCAATTACCAAAAAAGGGGGAGATTAAAAGTGCAACTATCCCTGTGTGGTTTTGGTAATTCCTAACAACATATAGCTCATTGAGCTAATGCTATTTCAAGATAAATATCTCAGGAAAAGCTCAATGATTGGCATGGCATGGATGAGACAAGTGGACCCCTCAAAATGCTAAGGACAAATGATTGGCTCAAGCTCAAAGCACAAGACTCTACATTTTCCATTTTAGTGATCCAAGATCACATTGAGTCTATAGGAAAAGCCAATACTATCAAGAGGGGATGAGGTGTTGCTTAATGAGTTTTTTTGCTCAAAGTGCTTAGTGATATGCTCCAAAAACCCTCAACTACTTTCTCACATCCACATATGTTTCAAACCAAAATTCAAACTCGGCCCCACCGAAACTGTCTATCCGGCGCACCAAGTTCTGTTGACATAGCCACTGCCATAAACCCTAGTCTTTTCGGTCTCACCGATAGGGATCTCGGTCTCACCGAGATGGGATTGTAATCTCTCTGTTTCCCTTCGTAACATTTCGGTTAAACCGAGATGAGCGATCGGTCCCACCGAGATTGCAATGCAAACTCACCATTTCCCTTTTGTAATGTTTCGTTCCAACCGAGATGAGCGAATCGGTCCCACCGAGTTTGCCTGACCAACTCTCTGTGTGTCTATTACCAAAATCGGTCTTACCGAGTTTGTGTAATCGGTCTCACCGAGATTATGTTATGCCCTAACCCTAACTGTATCGGTCCCACCGAGTTGGCATGTCGGTCCCACCGAAATTCCTAATAGTCACATTATTTACTAAATCAGTCTGACCAAGTTTCACGATTCGGTCCCACCGAGTTTGGTAAGTTGTGTGTAACGGTTAGATTTTGTGTGGAGGCTATATATACCCCTCCACCCACTCTTCATTTGTGGAGAGAGCCATCAGAACATGCCTACACTTCCAACATACATTTTCCGAGAGAGAACCACCTACACTTGTGTTGAGGTCAAGATATTCCATTCCTACCACATAAATCTTGATCTCTAGCCTTCCCCAAGTTGCTTTCCACTCAAACCTTCTTTCCACCAAATCCAAATCCTGTGAGAGGGAGTTGAGTGTTGGGGAGACTATCATTTGAAGCACAGGAGTAAGGAGTTCATCATCAACACACCATTTGTTACTTCTTGGTGAGTGGTGTCTCCTAGATTGGCTAGGTGTCACTTGGGAGCCTCTGACAAGATTGTGGAGTTGAACCAAGGAGTTTGTAAGGGCAAGGAGATCGCCTACTTCGTGAAGATCTATAGTGAGGCAAGTCCTTCGTGGGCGACGGCCATGGTGGGATAGACGAGGTTGCTTCTTCATGGACCCTTCATGGGTGGAGCCCTCCGTGGACTCGCGCAACCGTTACCCTTCGTGGGTTGAAGTCTCCATCAACGTGGATGTATGATAGCACCACCTATCGGAACCACGGATAAAAAATCTCTGTGTCAACATTGCGTTTGCCTCCTCAAACTCCTCCCTTTACCTTCATATCCAATCGTTTTACATTCCTCTGCTATACTCTTAGAATTGCATGTGTAGGTTGATTGCTTGACTTTGTGCTAAGTTGCTAAAATCTGCCAAGAACTAAAATTGGGAAAAGGCTAGATTTTTATTTGGTCAAGTAGTCTAATCACCCCCCTCTAGACATACTTTCGATCCTACAGTAATTGATGACAACATATAGATCAAAACTTAGACAAATGATAATATGAATGAAATATATTGTCGCTTTGAGAAGTATGTGATAAGCAAGAGCTCCCCCTAAATTTTTGCATTATTTAAAATTTGCTTTTGAATGCAAATGCACAACCAATTAGGATCATGGGTTACTCTTCCATGTCACATACATTTTGGTGGAGCGCTCAAAATGATAGAATATAAATAGCATGCACTCATCACCAAGGCAAACATGATTGATCATACAGAAGTGATAAGATATCATCATTCAAGAACACATTAAAGCATAATGATTAACCAAAGGATCATAAGAGTTTGAGGTACTCTTATCTCACACACAAGAACAAATATTGTAGTAAGCAAACAAGCAAATAACAAGTAGCAAGAGAGGCAAACAAAGCAAAACACTCTCTCAAAGCCTATGATCTATACACTTTCTCCCCCTTTGACAACAAGTTACCAAAAATCTCAAAAATGCACAGTGTTATGCGGCACTCTAAGCATGATCTCCGGGAGCTCTGGTGTGCGAAGATGGCGTGGAGAGGGCAGCATCTGCAAAAGCTTCCAATGATGTCTGAGGAACTGGAGGGGTTGCAACTAGAGGGGCAACTAGGACTGTGGCTGCAGGTGCTGAAGTGGTAGCTCTCATGTCACTGACTGGCCCAGCTACAGACATGTGTGCTCTAGGCACTCTCTTAAATGCCTTTGTGGTTGGCCTGTCACTCCTGTCTTCAAGATCTTCCTGAATCTTCTCAACTAAGGTCAGAATCTCAATGACCTTCACATCTAAGTCATGCAACTTTGTCTCAAAGATCCTCTCAAGGCTCTCTTGATTTCGAGTAAGGGTGGCTAGTCCTTTCTCTATTCTTATTGTAGCTTCAAGCAGATAAGTGAGCTGATCTTGCTTGGTCTTGAGGTTCACAGCTGATACATCTGGCATCTTGGATGTTTGTGCTTCCTTTGCTTTTTCTCTCTTCTCCCGAGCCTCTACAGATGTAGGATGTGATGCATCCATGACAACCTAGTTGTCCTCAAAATCTGGCCTCAGGGGAAGGTGCTCTCTATCTAGCAGATATGTGCATGTGCCCATCTTGGAGTTGATGAGCATCTGAATGTGTGGGGCATATCCGCATGACCTCTTCTGATCTGTTGTAGTCCTCTTAATTGTTTCAACAATCAAGGTCATCACCTTGAACTTCTATGTCACATCAAACATATGTAACAATTTAATTGAGTGCCCTCTGATCATCCTGTCATCTCCAGATATGGGCAACAAAGTATGCCTCAATATAGTGTTGATGGTTGGCAGTCCTGACAGTAGATAGTAGACCGAGCCAAACTTGTGAGACTCCAAGGCAGCATCAGGTATATCCTTGTACATATGAGCCATGGAGTTGTGTCCTTTACTGGGCTTGGTATAGACATCAGTGTCATTTTCTCCTTCTTCAGGGGCATTGATCAACTTGGCTCACTCGGGAATTGAAGATTGGTGCCTTGTACCTTCAGTCATCCAGATTATCTTGCTATCTGGGTAAAAATGTGCAGTGGAATAAAATTGCATCACCATCTCATCATTCCATTTAGTCAGCTTCTGACCAACAAATTTGTTTACATCATTCTGTCTGAAGATCTCATGCACTCCAGGAAGTAATCTTCATTGTCATCAATGAACTAACCCATCTCATGTCACTTACTATGGGCTTCTTGTCTAGGAGAACTGTCTCATGAAAGTCTTGTTGCTCCTTGGTGTGAAACCTGTAATCCACAACAGTCCTTCTCCTTGTAGCATAGGGGTCTGATACGTCTCCAACGTACCAATAATTTTTTACTATTCCATGCTATTATATTACTTGTTTTGGATGTTTATGGGCTTTACTTTACACTTTCATATCATTTTTGGGACTAACCTATTAACTGGAGGCCCGGCCCAAATTGTTGTTTTCTTGCCTATTTCAGTGTTTCGAAGAAAAGGGATATCAAACGGAGTCCAAATGGAATGAAACCTTCGGGAGAGTTATTTTTGGAACGGAAACAATCCAGGAGACTTGGAGTATACGCCAGGGATGCAACGAGGAAGCCACGAGGCAGGGAGGCGCGCCCTTCCCCCTGGGCGTGCCCCTACCCTCATGGGCCCCTCGTGGCTCCCCTGACTGACTTCTTTCGCCTATATATATCCATATACCCTAAAAACATTGGGGAGCACACTAGATCAGGAGTTCCGCTGCCGCAAGCCTCTGTAGCCACCAAAAGCCAATCGGGACCCTGTTCCAGCACCCTACCGGATGGGGGATCCCTCACCGGTGGCCATCTTCATCATCTCGACGCTCTCCATGACGAGGAGGGAGTAGTTCACCCTCGGGGCTGAGGGTATGTACCAGTAGCTATGTGTTTGATCTCTCTCTCTCTCTCTCGTGTTCTTGATTTGGCACGATCTTGATGTATCGCAAGCTTTGCTATTATAGTTGGATCTTATGATGTTTCTGCCCCTCTACTCTCTTGTAATGGATTGAGTTTTTCCCTTTGAAGTTATCTTATCGGATTGAGTCTTTAAGGATTTGAGAACACTTGATGTATGTCTTGCATGTGCTTATCTGTGGTGACAATGGGATATCACGTGATCTACTTGATGTATGTTTTGGTGATCAACTTGCGGGTTTAGTGACCTTGTGAACTTATGCATAGGGGTTGGCACACGTTTTCGTCTTGACTCTCCGGTAGAAACTTTGGGGCACGCTTTGAAGTACTTTGTGTTGGTTGAATAGATGAATCTGAGATTGTGTGATGCATATCGTATAATCACGCCCACAGATACTTGAGGTGACATTGGAGTATCTAGGTGACATTAGGGTTTTGGTTGATTTGTGTCTTAAGGTGTTATTCTAGTATGAACTCTATGATAGATCGAACGGAAAGAATAGCTTCATGTTATTTTATTACGGACTCTTGAATAGATCAATCAGAAAGGATAACTTTGAGGTGGTTTCGTACCCTACAATAATCTCTTCGTTTGTTCTCCGCTATTAGTGACTTTGGAGTGACTCTTTGTTGCATGTTGAGGGATAGTTATATGATCCAGTTATGTTATTATTGTTGAGAGAACTTGCACTAGTAAAAGTATGGACCCTAGGCCTTGTTTCCTAGCATTGCAATACCGTTTACGCTCACTTTTTCATTAGTTACCTTGCCGTTTTTATATTTTTCAGATTACAAAAACCTATATCTACCATCCATATTGCACTTGTATCACCATCTGTTCGCCGAACTAGTGCACCTATACAATTTGCCATTGTATTGGGTGTGTTGGGGACACAAGAGACTCTTAGTTATTTGGTTGCAGGGTTGTTTGAGAGAGACCATCTTCATCCTACGCCTCCCACGGATTGATAAGCCTTAGGTCATCCACTTGAGGGAAATTTGCTACTGTCCTACAAACCTCTGCACTTGGAGGCACTACAAAAAAATACACTTTCGGGATGATACGTGTTTGTCATAGTAGGTCGCGTTTTTTGTCATGCATGTACATCCATGACGATTTTATGATAGAATCAAGATAGTCATACATGTGCTGTCGTAGAAGTGTTCCATGACATTACCAAAATTATCATCACGGAAGTGTCTGCTACGTCTTGAGCTTGCGTTGGTTTTCCTTGAAGAGGAAAGGGTGATGCAGCAGAGTAGCGTAAGTATTTCCCTCAGTTTTTGAGAACCAAGGTATCAATCCAGTAGGAGGCTCCTCAAAAGTCCCACGCACCTACACAAACAAACAAAGAACTTGCAACCAACACAATAAAGGGGTTGTCAATCCCTTCACGGCCACTTGCGAAAGTGAAATCTGATAGAGATAGTATGATAAGATAAATATACTTTTGGTATTTTATGATATAGATAAAAAAAGTAAAGATGCAAGTAAAAGTAGATTGAAATCTTATATGATAAAAGATAGACCCGGGGGCCATAGGTTTCACTAGAGGCTTCTCTCAAGATAGCATAAGTATTACGGTGGGTGAACAAATTACTGTCGAGCAATTGATAGAAAAGCGAATAATTATGAGATTATCTAGGCATGATCATGTATATAGGCATCACGTCCGCAGCAAGTAGACCGACTCCTGCCTGCATCTACTACTATTACACCACACATCGACCGACTCCTGCCTGCATCTAGAGTATTAAGTTCATAAAGAACAGACTACCGCTTTAAGCAAGATGACATGATGTAGAGGGATAAACTCAAGTAATATGAAATAAACCCCATCTTTTTATCCTCGATGGCAACAATACAATACGTGCCTTGCTGCCCCTGCTGTCACTAGTAAAGGACACCTCAAGATTGAACCCAAAGCTAAGCACTTCTCCCATGGCAAGAAAGATCAATCTAGTAGGCCAAACCAAACTGATAATTCAAAGAGACTTGCAAAGATAACTCAATCATACATAAAAGAATTCAGAGGAGATTCAAATACTTCTCATAGATAATTTGATCACAAACCCACAATTCATCGGATCTCGACAAACACACCGCAAAAAGAGTTTACATCGAATAGATCTCCACAACAGAGGGGGAGAACATTGTATTGAGATCCAAAAAGAGATAAGAAGCCATCTAGCTAATAACTATGGACCCGAAGGTCTGTGGTAAACTACTCACAACTCATTGGAAGGGCTATGGTGTTGATGTAGAAGCCCTCCATGGTTGATTCCCCCTCCGGTGGAGCGCCGACAAAGGCTCCAAGATGAGATCTCGCGGATACAGAAGGTTACGGCGGTGGAAATTGTGTTTCGTTGGCTCCCTGGATGTTTTCGGGGTACGTAGGTATATATAGGAGGAAGGAGTACGTCGGTGGCCGCCTGTGGGGCCCATGAGATAGGGCCTGTCTCCTGGCCGCCTCGCAAGCTTCTTGACTTGCACTCCAAGTTCTCTGGATCACGTTCGTTCCAATAATCACGCTCCCGAAGGTTTCATTCCGTTTGGACTCCGTTTGATATTCCTTTTCTTTGAAATACCGAAATAGGCAAAAAAACAACAATACGGACTGGGCCTCCGGTTAGTAGGTTAGTCCCAAAAATGATATAAATGTGTAAAATAAAGCCCATAAACATCCAAAAGGGGTAATATAATAGCATGGAACAATCAAAAATTATAGATACATTGGAGACATATCAAGCATCCCCAAGCTTAATTCCTGCTCGTCCTCGAGTAGGTAAATGATAAAAACAGAATTTTTGATATGGAATGCTACCTAGCATAATTCTCAATGTAATTTTCTTTATTGTGGCATGAATGTTCAGATCCAAATGATTCAAAATAAAAGTTCATATTGACATAAGAAATAGTAATACTTCAAGCATACTAATCAAAGCAATCATGTGTTCTCAAAATAACATGGCTAAAGAAAGTTATCCCTACAAAATCATATAGTCTGGCTGTTGCTCTATCTTCATCACACAAAGTATTTAATCATGCACAACCCAGATGACAAGCCAAGAAATTGTTAGATACTTTAGTAATCTCAAACTTTTTCAACTTTCACGCAATACATGAGCATGAGCCATGGACATAGCACTATATATGGAATAGAATGGTGGTTGTGGAGAAGACAAAAAAGGAGAAGATAGTCTCACATCAACTAGGCATATCAACGGGCTATGGAGATGCCCATTAATAGATATCAATCTGTGTGAGTAGGGATTGCCATGCAACGGATGCACTAGAGCTATAAATATATGGAAGCTCAACAAAAGAAACTAAGTGGGTGTGCATCCAACTTGCTTGCTCATGAAGACCTAATGCATTTTGAGGAAGCCCATCATTGGAATATACAAGCCAAGTTCTATAATGAAAAATTCCCACTAGTATATGAAAGTGACAACATAGGAGGCTCTCTATTATGAAGATCATGGTGCTACTTTGAAGCACAAGTGTGGAAAAAGAGATAGTAGCATTGTCCCTTCTCTCTTTTTCCCTCATTTTCTTTTTTTCTTTTTTTTCTTCTTTGGCCTCCTTTTTTTCTTTTTGGCCTTTCTCTTTTCTTTTTCTTTTTTTTCTTAAAGTCCGAAGTATCATCCCGACTTGTGGGGGAATCATAGTCTTCATCATCCTTTCCTCACTGAGACAATGCTTTAATAATGAAGATCATCACACTTTTATTGATTTACAACTCTAGACTAGAACAAAGTATGACTATATGAATGCTTCCGGCGGTGTACCGGGATATGCAATGAATCAAGAGTGACATGTATGAAACTTATGAAGGTGGCCTTGCCGCAAATACGATGTGAACTACATGATCATGCAAAGAGCAATATGACAATGATGCTGCGTGTCATATAAACGGAATGATGGAAAGTTGCATGGCAATATATCTCGGAATGGCTATGGAAATGCCATAATAGGTAGGTATGGTGGCTGTTTTGAGGAAGGTATATGGTGGGTGTATGGTACCGGCAAAAGTTGCGCGGCGCAAGAGAGGCTAGCAATGGTGGAAGGGTGAGAGTGCGTATAATCCATGGACTCAACATTAGTCAAAAGAACTCATATAATTATTGCAAAAAACCTACAAGTCATCAAAAACAAAGTATTATGCGCATGCTCCTAGGGGGGTATATTGGTAGGAAAAGACCATCGCTCGTCCCCGACCGCCACTCATAAGGAAGACAATCAATAAATAAAATTGTGCTCCAACTGCATCACAAAGCGGTTCACCATACGTGCATGCTACGAGAATCACAAACTTCAACACATGCATTCTTTAAATTCATAATCACCCAACTAGCATGACTTTTATATCACTACCTCCATATCTCAAAACAATTATCAAGTATCAAATTGATCATAGAATCCAATTCACTTCCTATGATAGTTTTTATTATACCCAACTTGGATGCCTACCATTCTAGGACCAATTTTATAACCATAGCAAATACCATGCTGTTCTAAAAGACTCTCAAAACAATATAAGTGAAGCATGAGATACTAGCAATTTCTTCAAAATTAATCCACCCCCGTGCTCTAAAAGATATAAGTGAAGCACTAGAGCAAAAACTATCAAGCTCAAAAGATATAAGTGAAGGACATAGAGTATTCTAGCAAATTCTAATCAAGTAGGCTTCTCCAAAAAGGTGTGTACAGCAAGGATGATTGTGGTAAAATAAAAAGCAAAGACTAATATAATAGACGACGCTCCAAGCAAAACACATATCATGTGGCGAATAAAAATATAGCTCCAAGTAAAGTTACCAATGAACGAAGACGAAAGAGGGAATGCCTTCCCGGGGCATCCCCAAGCTTAGGATTTTGGCTATCCTTGAATATCTTGGGGTGCCAAGGGCATCCCTAAGCTTAGGCTCTTGCCACTCCTTATTCCATAGTCCATCAAAGCTTAACCCAAAACTTGAAAACTTCACAACACAAAACTCAACAGGAAATCTTATAACCTCCGTTAGTGAAAGAAAATAAAACCACCATATAAGGTACTGTAATGAACTCATTATTTATTTATTTTGGTGTCAAACCTACCATATTCCAACTTCTCTATGGTTTATAAACTATTTTACTAGCCATAGATGCATCAAAATAAGCAAACAACACACGAAAAACAGAATCTGTCAAAAACAGAACAGTCTGTAGCAATCTGTAACTGACGCAAACTTCTGGAACTCTAAAAATCCTACAAAAATAGGAAGTCCTGGAAAATTTGTCTATTGATCAGAAGCAAAAAGAATCAACTCAAAAGCATGTTTATGTGATTAAAAAAACCTAAATTCGTGCGTGCAAAGTTTCTGTTTTTCAGCAGAATCAAATTAACTATCATCATAGGTTATTCTATAGGCTCTACTTGGCACAAACACTAATTAAAAATAAAAACACATCTAAACCGAAGGTAGATGCAAAATTTATTACTAAACAAGAACAAAAACAAAAACACAAAGAAAATTGGGTTGCCTCCCAACTAGCGGTATCGTTTAACGCCCCTAGTTAGGCATAAAAGCGAAGATAGATCTAAGTAGTGCCATAATAATAAGATAGATCTTGAAAACTCATCTCATACTCTCTACGTTCGGCAGCAAGTTTTCTTTGAGGCAAGCAAAAGTAATCAAAAGGGTTAAATTTAGCGGGACAAAAGTCTCCAAGATCAATCTTAGGAGGAACGGGTTCCTCCTTTGGCCCTTCATAATGCACAACTAGTTCATCACTAAAAGCATTCTTTTGGCAAAATCTCGTGAGCCTATACTCAAGAGAGTATCCTAGCTCATTATTTCGAAGAGCAAAACCATTATTAAGTTCAGAAATTCTATCAACCAAGACATTGGTAGGAACCTTTTTTCTAAGGTTTTCATTGAAAGCAACATAGTCCGAAGATTGAAAACGCCTAATTTCCTCTTGATCAAAGAGGATCGCCTCTATGGGAGGACGACTGGCATCCACCCTATAGTGCGCAAAGATTTCTTTGGCCTCTCTTATGATAAATCTAAACTCATGAGCCAAAAAGATAGTAATAGCGCACTTAACAGAAGAATGCTCAATATTGAAAAATTCTAGGAAAATTCTTTGTATGCAAGGATGCATAAATTGTCTTTCAAGTTCAACTACAAGCATAGCGATAGCATCCGCAAGACTACTAGTTCTATGAAGAATAGAACCACCCATGGAGGGTAAAGCACCGGCACAAGTAAAGAAATCTTGAATAACACCTTTTCCAATAATATTACCACTACCGATTCGAAACCTTTTAGTATGCAAGATAGGGGGTTCTTCAGCTGGAGCCTCAGAACTTTCCATGTTAACATTATTGTCCATATCGACGATAATGTCCCCAATTTCAGACATAAAGGCAAACAAGAGCGAGGAGGAAGAGAGAGAGAGAGAGAGAGAGAGAGCAAATAAAACGGCAAGGGTGAAGTGGGGGAGAGGAAAACAAGAGGCAAATGGCAAATAATGTAAATGCGAGGGAGATGAGTTTGTGATGGGTACTTGGTATGTCTTGACTTGAGCGAAGAACTCCCCGGCAACGGCGCCAAAAATCCTTCTTGCTATGTCTTGAGCTTGCGTTGGTTTTCCTTGAAGAGGAAAGGGTGATGCAGCAGAGTAGCGTAAGTATTTCCCTCAGTTTTTGAGAACCAAGGTATCAATCCAGTAGGAGGCTCCTCAAAAGTCCCACGCACCCACACAAACAAACAAAGAACCTGCAACCAACGCAATAAAGGGGTCGTCAATCCCTTCACGCCCACTTGCAAAAAGTAAGATATGATAGAGATAGTATGATAAGATAAATATTTTTTATTTATTTTATGATATAGATGCAAAAAATAAAGATGCAAGTAAAAGTAGATTGAAAGCTTATATGATAAAAGATAGACCCAGGGGACATAGATTTCACTAGAGGCTTCTCTCAAGATAGCATAAGTATTACCGTGGGTGAACAAATTACTGTCGAGCAATTGATAGAAAAGCGAATAATTATGAGATTATCTAGGCATGATCATGTATATAGGCATCACGTCCGCAAAAAGTAGACCGACTCCTGCCTGCATCTACTACTATTACTCCACACATCGACCGACTCCTGCCTGCATCTAGAGTATGAAGTTCATAAAGAACAGAGTAACGCTTTAAGCAAGATGACATGATGTAGAGGGATAAACTCAAGCAATATGAAATAAACCCCATCTTTTTATCCTCGATGGCAACAATACAATACGTGCCTTGCTACCCTTGCTGTCATTGGGAAAGGACACGCAAGATTGAACCCAAAGCTAAGAACTTCTCCCATGGCAAGAAAGATCAATCTAGTAGGCCAAACCAAACTGATAATTCGAAGAGACTTGCAAAGATAACTCAATCATACATAAAAGAATTCAGAGGAGATTCAAATAATTCTCATAGATAAACTTGATCATAACCCCACAATTCATTGGATCTCGACAAACACACCGCAAAAAGAGCTTACATCGAATAGATCTCCACCAGAGAGGGGAGAACATTGTATTGAGATCCAAAAAGAGAGAAGAAGCCACCTAGCTAATAACTATGGACCTGAAGGTATGTGGTAAACTACTCACAACTCATCGGAAGGGCTATGGTGTTCATGTAGAAGCCCTCCGTGGTTGATTCCCCCTCCGGCGGAGCGCCGGCGAAGGCTCCAAGATGAGATATCACGGATACAGAAGGTTACATCGGTGGAAATTGTGTTTCGTTGGCTCCCTGGATGTTTTTGGGGTACGTAGGTATATATAGGAGGAAGGAGTACGTCGGTGGCCGCCTGTGGGGCCCAGGAGATAGGGGGCGCGCCCAGAGGGGGTGGGCGCGCCCTTGTGTCTCTTGACCGCCTCGCAAGCTTCTTGACTTGCACTCCAAGTTCTCCGGATCACGTTCGTTCCAAAAATCACGCTCCCGAAGGTTTCATTCTGTTTGGACTCCGTTTGATATTCCTTTTCTTCGAAATACTGAAATAGGCAAAAAAACAGCAATACGGGCCGGGCCTCCGATTAGTAGGTTAGTCCCAAAAATGATATAAATGTGTAAAATAAGGCCCATAAACATCCAAAAGGGGTAATATAATAGCATGGAACAATCACAAATTATAGATACGTTGGAGACGTATCAGTGTCCACTTCCATGACGATAAATCGCGCATCACAGAAGTGCTTTCGTCAAGGGTGACCGACACGTGGCATCCACCGTAACGGAACGTCGTTAAGCTATCGGGTCGGGTTTTGGATCCGATAACCCGTTAACAGCCCCGACCAATGGGGATTTTCCACGTGTAAAATCATCATTGGCTTGAAGAAATACGTGTCGGCTCATCGTTGGGACAGATGTCATCCACTCATTGGACAGAAGGCGCCTATGATACGTCGACACGTGGCACGGCCCAATAGAGGCCCATTCCTGTGAAAAGGCTGGCCCGTTTGACTTGGTAAAAAGGTGGCGGGCCGGCCCACAGAAAGCCTGTTAACGGCCTGTTCGCATATAGCCCATTTACAACCCGCTAATCCAAGGCCCGTTACACCCTATCTGAATTAGGCCCAGTAGCGTCATCTGGGCCATCCAATATGATTCCAGCCCATTTTCACTTCTGGCCCATGTATGGCCCATGATGTCTTTCGGCCCATATGAGGCCCTTTGTAACTCTTGGCCCATTAATGACCCATGGTGAAACTGGCCCGTAATGAACAGTTTATCACTTTATACCCATTAACGGCCCGTGGTGAAACTGGCCCGTAATGAATAGTGTATAACTTTATACCCATTAACGGCCTGTTATTCCGTTGGGCCGTATCCAACCCATGTTATCTTTCGGCCTTCTCAGAGCCCATTTACTCTTGGGCTCATTTCCAGCATTCGTTTACTTACGGCTCGTTACTGTCATTTTCTGCTTGTGGGCTAAATTCAGCCCGAGGTTACAGTCGGCCCGTTTTATGGCCCGTTAATACGTTGAGCCGTTTTCATAGCGTCATCAAATACGGCCGATTAACGATGGCCCGTTATGGTCGGCCCATGAACAGACGATTCCAACTCTAGCCTGTTTACGACCATAATGCGGTCTGTTATTGGCCCATGTTTGGCCAACCGATCATACGGCTCGTACAAGGCCCATTGATGATACGGCCCGTAGAAGGCCCGTTGTGTCTACGACATGTAGAACCCATTGTTTCTATGGCCCGTAGGAGGGAAATGGTAACTACAGTAAATATGTAGCCCATGGTTATTGTGACCTAGTTTTTAAAAATAGGTTATTGCGGCCACTAGCAAACCGCGGAAAAAGAACTGCACTGACCACAAGCAAAGAAATAAACAAGACAATAAGGAAATAAATAAGCAAGCAACATACGCTAGACTATCACGGCTATTACACATATTACATCCACTGGGCATCAAAGTTCGCCACCAGTGCAAATATAGGGACCACAACAGCATATAAACGTCGCAGCAAAACAAGTCCTGAACTGAAACCACTTCAGAAGAGCTCAAGAAACAATATCCTGGGTACCCATAATGCTGGCAAGATGCTTAGCAAGCTTATTATCTTTACCATTGCATAACGGGGTACTCTTCTCCAATATTTTATCCGTGTTCTAAAAGAGAAACAAACAAACACATCACAGGTTTACAATGTAGTATATGAAACTCATTTTGGTAAACCAGTTCAGTAGTAAGGTGGACAAGATAACAGCATGAAAGAAACATATATCTATGTAGTATGGTCACTGTATGGTCTATATCATTCTAGTTTATGTTGCCAAATCAATATAGATACAGTTCGAATCATATCTATTTAAGACAAAGCAACATAGACAAAATATAAGTGTGGGAAACTACACAACAATAACAACACTTGTAATGTGCATGGCAGGAGAACATAACTATTTATTCAATTGAAACTGAAATCAACATAGAGCAAGTTACAACAGCAAACAGCCAACCACGTTGAAGAAACAGGTTTAAAACATACTTGTTGCGCCATTGGAGTTTCAATTGCATCCTTGAAATTTGAAATTAGTTGGTATGAGTAAATACAGTGATGCAAGAGCAAAGTAGTATGAACCATAGCTACGGAACCTGAGCTGAGAACAATTCTTCTTCTGCTTTAAGCATTTACTTGGGGTTCGGAGTGGTGGTCCTCGTGCTTTGGGCACTGCAGTTGCCTTACTAACTGCGCGTGTTTGGGTGCTCTGTGGTGGAGACGGTGCTGTGTCAACGGGAACTGGGTGTCTATCTTCTGGGGTTGGGGTTAGAAAGGGTGTAGCTGGTTCTCTGTCCAACTGGGTAGGGGTACAATCTGCATGAGTGTGAGTTATGTGTGGTGGGGCTGGTTCTTGGGCAAGTACAACCGTGCTTCTATCTGCATCAACAGGTAGCACGATCTTTTCTGATGACTGTGTTTTTACTCCCACAAATACTGCCATCACTCCCTCCAATTGAAATGGCTGATAAACAAGAAAAGTAATTGAATGTATAAACATTGTAAGATAGACAGGTGCAATGGATAGTAGGGAAGAAAACAGGGCATGAAATAATTCACATTTATGTTGTCTAACCGAACAGAATAGCAGGACATAATTTCACATATATGATGGCTAATTAAACATGATAGCATGACACAATTTCACATGTATGATGGCTAACTAAACAGGATAGAATGACATACTTCAAAATATGATGACTATGTAAATAGGATGACATGATATAACTATACGATGTGTCTATTAAAGTGGTTGGCATGCCATAAATCACAAACATGCCGTTGATGGAAACATGATGGCATGATATAATTCACGGATAGAATAACATAATTTAAAATATGATGACTATGTAAACATGGTGAGATCATATAACTATATTATGTCATTAGAAAATGGGTTGGCATGCCACAATTCAGAAACATGTTGTCTATGTAAACATCATGGCATGACATAATTCAAATATATGATTTATATACTAAGGAAGTGAGCAGAGGGCAATCGCATATATGATGTGTCAACTAAGGAGATGCCATTCAATATTGTGTATATGATGTAAAAACTAAGCATTGCAATACAACATATGCATGATATGAGTAATATAACCCTGCCAAGTTTGAGCATACACCTCAGCGGGATAATAGGACTGGTCATCTGCCTCTGAGTCCACCTATGAAGAGCTATCTGTAACCAGCAAGATATCTGCTTCAGCAGGTAGCATTGTCTGCTCTGAAGACCTTGTTTTCACTCCAGATTTCTCCATCACCAATTCAAATGGCTGATGTGAAGGAAATATGCCCTAGAGGCAATAATAAAGTTATTATTTATTTCCTTATTTCACGATAAATGTTTATTATTCATGCTATAATTGTATTAACCGGAAACATAATACATGTGTGAATACATAGACAAACATAGTGTCACTAGTATGCCTCTACTTGACTAGCTCATTAATCAAAGATGGTTAAGTTCCCTAGCCATAGACATGAGTTGTCATTTGATTAACGGGATCACATAATTAGGAGAATGATGTGGTTGACTTGACCCATTCCGTTAGCTTAGCACTTGATCATTTAACATGTTGCTATTGCTTTCTTCATGACTTATACATGTTCCTATGACTATGAGATTATGCAACTCCCATTTACCGGAGGAACATGTTGTGTGCTACCAAACATCACAATGTAACTGGGTGATTATAAAAGTGCTCTATAGGTGTCTCCGAAGGTACTTGTTGGGTTGGCGTATTTCGAGATTAGGATTTGTCACTCTGATTGTCGGAGAGGTATCTCTTGGCCCTCTCGGTAATGCACATCACTATAAGCCTTGCAAGCAAATATAGCTAATGAGTTAGTTGCGGGATGATGCATTACATAACGAGTAAAGAGACTTGCCGGTAACGACATTGAACTAGGTATTGAGATACCGATGATCGAATCTCGGGCAAGTAACATACCGATGACAAAGGGAACAACGTATGTTGTTATGCGGTTCGACCGATAAAGATCTTCGTAGAATATGTAGGAGCCAATATGGGCATGCAGGTTCCGCTATTGGTTATTGACCAGAGAGGTGTCTCGGTCATGTCTACATAGTTCTCGAACCCGTAGGGTCCGCACGCTTAACGTTCGTTGATGATATAGTATTATATGAGTTATGTATGTTGGTGACCGAATGTTGTTCGGAGTCTCGGATGAGATCACAGACATGACGAGGAGCTCCGGAGTGGTCCGGAGGTAAAGATTCATATATTGGATGATATGGTTAGGCCAAGGGGTCAGGCCCACGGGGCTATAAGTCGGTGCAAAAGGAGTTTTGCGGAGGCCAGACGCCAAGGATTGTGGCGTTTGGTCCTGGAGTCCGAGTGGGACTCTTGCCTTTCGGGCAAAACTGACTTTGAGGAGGCTTTTGCTCCAAGTTTAGACCCCAGGGCTCAACATATAAATAGAGGGGCAGGGCTAGCACCAAAGACACATCAAGAAACTCCAAGCCGTGTGCCAGCAACCCCGTCCCCTCTAGTTTATCCTCCGTCATAGTTTCTGTAGTGCTTAGGCGAAGACCTGCGGAGATTGTTCTTCACCAACACCGTCACCACGCCGTCATGCTGCCGGAACTCATCTACTACTTCGCCCATCTTGCTGGATCGAGAAGGTGAGGAGGTCATCGAGCTGAACGTGTGCAGAACTCGGAGGTGCCGTGCGTTCGGTACTTGGATCGGTCGGATCGTGAAGATGTACGACTACATCAACCGCGTTGACAAAGGCTTCCGCTTAGCGATCTTCAAGGGTATGAAGATACACTCCCCCTCTCGTTGCTATGCATCACATGATCTTGCGTGTGCGTAGGAATTTTTTTGAAATTACTACGTTCCCCAACAGTGGCATCCGAGCCTGGTTTTATGCGTAGATGTTATATGCATGAGTAGAACACAAGTTAGTTGTGGGCGATACAAGTCATACTGCTTACCAGCATGTCATACTTTGGTTCGGCAGTATTGTTGGATGAAGCGGCCCGGACTGACATTATGCATACGCTTACGCGAGACTGGTTCTACCGACGTGCTTTGCACATAGGTGGCTGGCGGGTGTCAGTTTCTCCAACTTTAGTTGAACCGAGTGTGGCTACGCCCGGTCCTTGAGAAGGTTAAAACATCACTAACTTGACAAACCATCATTGTGGTTTTGATGTGTAGGTAAGAACGGTTCTTGCTCAGCCCGTAGCAGCCACGTAAACTTGCAAGAACAAAGTAGAGGACGTCTAACTTGTTTTTGCAGGGCATGTTGTGATGTGATATGGTCAAGACGTGATCAGATATAAGTTGTTGTATGAGATGATCATGTTTTGTTGAAGTTATCGGCAACTGGCTGAAGCCTTATGGTTGTATCTTTATTGCATAACATGCAATCGCCAAATAATTGCTTTACATTATCGCTATGCGATAGCAATAGTTGCAAGAGCAATAGTTGGCGAGACGACCATGTGACGACACATTGATATAGATCAAGATGATGGAGATCATGGTGTCGTGTCGATGACGATAGAGATCATGATAGTACTTTGGAGATGGAGATCAAAGGCGCAAGATGATCATGGCCATACCATGTCACATATTTTGATTGCATATGATGTTTATCTTTTATGCATCTTATTTTGCTTAGTTCGACGGTAGCTTTATAAGATGATCTCTATCTAAATTTCAAGGTATAAGTGTTCTCCCTGAGTATGCACCGTTGCGAAAGTTCTTCGTGCTGAGACACCACGTGATGATCGGGTGTGATAGGCTCTACGTTCAAGTACAACGGGTGCAAAATAGTTGCACACGCAGAATACTCAGGTTAAACTTGACAAGCCTAGCATATACAGATATGGCCTTGGAACACTGAGACCGAAAGGTCGAGCGTGAATCATATAGTAGATATGATCAACATAGTGATGTTCACCATTGAAAACTACTCCATCTCACGTGATGATCGGACATGGTTTAGTTGATTTGGATCACGTGATCACTTAGATGATTAGAGGGATGTCTATCTAAGTGTGAGTTCTTAAGTAATATGATTAATTGAACTTTAATTTATCATGAACTTAGTCCTGATAGTATTTTGCAAATAATGTTGTAGATCAATAGCTCGCATTGTTGCTTCCCTATGTTTCATATGTGTTCCTAGAGAAAACTAAGTTGAAAATGATAGTAGCAATGATGCGTACTGGGTCCATGATATGAGGTTTATCCTCATTGCTGCACAGAAGAATTATGTCATTGATGCACCGCTAGGTGATAGACCTATTGCAGGAGCAGATGCAGACGTTATTAACGTTTGGCTAGCTCAATATGATGACTACTTGATGGTTTAGTGCACCATGCTTAATGGCTTAGAATCGGGACTTCAAAGACGTTTTGAACGTCATGGACCATATGAGATGTTCCAGGAGTTGAAGTTAATATTTCAAGCAAATACCCGAGTTGAGAGATATGAAGTCTCCAACAAGTTCTATAGCTAAAACATGGAGGAGAATCACTCAACTAGTGAGCATGTGCTCAGATTGTCTGGGTACTACAATCACTTGAATCAAGTGGGAGTTAATCTTCCAAATAAGATAGTGATTGACAGAGTTCTCTAGTCACAATCACCAAGTTACTAGAAGTTCGTGATGAACTATAGTATGCAAGGGATGCCGAAAACGATTCCCGAGCTCTTCGTGATGTTGAAATCGATGAAGGTAGAAATCAAGAAAGGGCATCAAGTGTTGATGGTTGACAATATCACTAGTTTCAAGAAAAGGGCAAAGGGAAGAAGGGGAACTTCAAGAAGAATAGCAAGCAAGTTGCTGCTCCGATGAAGAAGCCCAAAGCTAGACCCAAGTCTGGAACTGAGTGCTTCTACTACAAAGGGAATGGTCACTAGAAGCGGAAATACCCCAAAGATTTGGCAGGTAAGAAGGATGGCAAAGTAAACAAAGGTATATTTGATATACAGATTATTGATGTGTACTTTACTAGTGTTCATAGTAATCCCTCGATATTTGATACTAGTTCAGTTGCTAAGAGTAGTAACTCGAAACGGGAGTTGCAGAATGAACATAGACTAGTTAAGGGTGAAGTGATGATGTGTGTTGGAAGGAGTTCCAAGATTGATATGACCATCATCGCACACTCCCTATACTTTCGGGATTAGTGTTGAACCTAAATAAGTGTTATTTGGTGTTTGCGTTGAGCATGAATATGATTTGATCATGTTTATTGCAATACAGTTATTCATTTAAAGTCAGAGAATAATTGTTGTTCTGTTTACATGAATAAAACCTTCGATGGTCATACACCCAATGAAAATAGTTTGTTGGATCTCGATCGTAGTGATACACATATACATAATATTATGCTAAAAGATGCAAAGTTGATAATGATAGTGCAACTTATTTGTGGCACTGCCGTTTGGGTCATATCGGTGTAAAGCGCATGAAGAAACTCCATAAAGATGGACTTTTAGAATCACTTGGTTATGAATCATTTGATACTTGCGAATCGTGCCTTTGGGCAAGATGACTAAAACTCCGTTCTTCAGAACAATGGAACGAGTAACAAACTTGTTGGAAATAATACATACTGATGTATGCAGACCAATGAGTATTAAGGTTCGTGGCGGGTATCGTTATTTTCTGACCTTCACAGATGATTTGAGTAGATATGGGTATATCTACTTGATGAAACATAAGTCTAAAATAGTTGAAAGGTTCAAAGAATTTCAGAGTGAAGTGTAAAATCATCGTAACAAGAAAATAAAGTTTCTGCGATCTGATCATGGAGATGAATATTTGAGTTACGAGTTTGGCCTTCAGTTAAAACAATGTGAAATAGTTTCACAAACTCATGCCACTTGGAACACCACAGCGTAACGGTGTGTCCGAATGTCATAACCGCACTTTATTTGATATGGTGCGATCAATGATGTCTCTTACCGATTTACCAATATCGTTTTGGGTTTATGCATTAGAGACAGCTGCATTCACGTTAAATAGGGCACCATCTAAATCCGTTGAGATGACACCTTATGAACTGTGGTTTGGCAAGAAACCCAAGTTGTCATTTCTTAAAGTTTGGGGTTGCGATGCTTATGTGAAAAAGTTTCATCCTGATAAGCTCAAACCCAAATCGGAGAAGTGCGTCTTCATAGAATACACAAAGGAAACTGTTGGGTACACCTTTTATCACAGATCCGAAGGCAAGATATTCGTTGCTTAGAATGGATCCTTTCTAGAGAAGGAGTTTCTCTCGAAAGAAGTGAGTGGGAGGAAAGTAGAGCTTGATAAGGTAATTTGTATCTTCTCCCGAATTGGAAAGTAGTTCATCACAAAAATCAGTTCCAGTGATTCCTACACCAATTAGTGAGGAAGCTAATGATGATGATCATGAAACTTCAGATTAAGTTACTACAAAACCTCGTAGGTCTTCCAAAGTACAGTCCACACCAGAGTGGTATGGTAATCCTGTTCTGGAAGTCATGTTACTAGACCATGATGAACCTACGAACTATGAGGAAGCGATGATGAGCCCAGATTCCGCAAAATGGCTTGAGGCCATGAAATCTGAGATGGGTTCCATGTATGAGAACAAAGTGTGGACTTTGGTGGAGTTGTCCGATGATCGGCAAGCCATATTGTATAAATGGATCTTCAAGAGGAAGACAGACACTGATAGTACTGTTACTATCTACAAAGCTCAACTTGTCACACAAAGTTTTTCGACAAGTTCAAGGTGTTGAATACGATGAGATTTTATCACCCGTATCAATGCTTAAGTCTGTCCGAACCATGTTAGCAATTGCCACATTTTATAAAATCTGGCAAATGGATGACAAAACTGGATTCCTTAATGGATTTATTAAAGAAGAGTTGTATATGATGCAACCAGAAGGTTTTGTCAATCCTAAAGGTGCTAACAAAGTGTGCAAGCTCCAGTGATCCATCTATGGACTAGTGCAAGCCTCTCGGAGTTGGAATAAACATTTTGATAGTGTGATCAAAGCATATGGTTTTATACAGACTTTTGGAGAAGCCTGTATTTACAAGAAAGTGAGTGGGAGCTCTGTAGCATTTCTAAATACTATATGTAGATGACATATTGTTGATTGGAAATTATATCGAAATTCTGGATAGCATAAAAGGATACTTGAATAAGAGTTTTTTAAAGAAAGACCTCGGTAAAGCTGCTTACACATTGAGCATCAAGATCTACAGAGATAGATCAAGACGCTTAATAAGACTTTTTCAATGAGTACATACCTTGATAAGATTTTGAAGTAGTTCAAAATGGAACAATCAAAGAAGGAGTTCTTTCCTGTGTTGCAAGGTGTGAAGTTGAGTAAGACTCAAAACCCGACCATGGCAGAAAATAGAAAGAGAATGAAAAGTCATTCCCTATGCCTCAATCATAGGTTATATATAGTATGCTATGATGTGTACCGGACCTATTGTATACCTTGCTCTGAGTTTGGCAAGGGAGTACAATTTTGATCTAAGAGTAGATCACTGGACAGCGGTCAAGAATATCCTTAGTGAGGACTAAGGAAATATTTCTCGATTATGGAGGTGATAAAAGAGCCCGTCATAAAGAGTTACATCGGTGCAAGCTTTTACACCAATCCAGATGACTCTAAGTCTTAATCTGGATACATATTGAAAGTGGGAGCAATTAGCTAGAGTAGCTCCGTGCAGAGCATTGTAGACATAGAATATTTGCAAAATACATACGGCTCTGAATGTGACAGACCCGTTGACTAAACTTCTCTCACAAGCAAAACATGATCACACCTTAGTACTCTCTGGGTGTTAATCACATAGCGATGTGAACTAGATTATTGACTCTAGTAAACCCTTTGGGTGTTGGTCACAAGACGATGTGAGCTATGGGTGTTAATCACATACAGATGTGAATATTTGTGTTAAATCACATGGTGATGTGAACTAGATTATTGACTCTAGTGCAAGTGGGAGACTGAAGGAAATATGCCCTAGAGGCAATAATAAAGTTATTATTTATTTCCTTATTTCATGATAAATGTTTATTATTCATGCTAGAATTGTATTAACCGGAAACATAATACATGTGTGAATACATAGACAAACATAGTGTCACTAGTATGCCTCTACTTGACTAGCTCGTTAATCAAAGATGGTTAAGTTTCCTAGCCATAGACATGGGTTGTCATTTGATTAACGGGATCACATCATTAGGAGAATGATGTGATTGACTTGACCCATTCCGTTAGCTTAGCACTTGATCGTTTAGCATGTTGCTATTGCTTTCTTCATGACTTATACATGTTCCTACGACTATGAGATTATGCAACTCCCGTTTACCGGCGGAACACTTTGTGTGCTACTAAACGTCACAACGTAACTGGGTGATTATAAAGGTGCTCTACAGGTGTATCTGAAGGTACTTGTTGGGTTGGCGTATTTCGAGATTAGGATTTGTCACTCTGATTGTCGGAAAGGTATCTCTGGGCCCTCTCGGTAATGCACATCACTATAAGCCTTGCAAGCAAATGTAGCTAATGAGTTAGTTGCGGGATGATGCATTACATAACGAGTAAAGAGACTTGCCAGTAACGAGATTGAACTAGGTATTGAGATAACGACGATCGAATCTCGGGCAAGTAACATACCGATGACAAAGGTAGCAACGTATGTTGCTATGTGGTTCGACCGATAAAGATCTTCGTAGAATATGTAGGAGCCAATATGGGCATCCAGATTCCGCTATTGGTTATTGACCAGAGAGGTGTCTCGGTCATGTCTACATAGTTCTCGAACCCGTAGGGTCCGCCCGCTTAACGTTCGTTGACGATATAGTATTATATGAGTTATGTATGTTGGTGACCGAATGTTGTTCGGAGTCCCGGATGAGATCACAGACATGACGAGGAGCTCCACAATGGTTCGGAGTTAAAGATTTTCATATATTTGATGATATGGTTAGGCCAAGGGGTGAGGCCCATGGGGCTATAAGTCGGTGCAAAAGGAGTTTTGCGGAGGCCAGGGGGCCAAACGCCGGAGACCCTGGCGTCTGGACCTGGGCTAGACACCGAGGCCCATGGCGTCTGGGCCAGATGCCAAGGATTGTGGCGTTTGGTCCTGGAGTCTGAGTGGGACTCTTGCCTTTCGGGCAAAACCGACTTTGAGGAGGCTTTTGCTCCAAGTTTCAACCCCATGGCTCAACATATAAATAGAGGGGCGGGGCTAGCACCAAAGACACATCAAGAAACTCCAAGCCGTGTGCCGGCAACCCTGTCCCCTCTAGTTTATCCTCTGTCATAGTTTCCGTAGTGCTTAGGCGAAGCCCTGCGTAGATTGTTCTTCACCAACACCGTCACCACGCCGTCATGCTGCCGGAACTCATCTACTACTTCCCCCGTCTTGCTGGAACATAGAAGGCGAGGATGTCATCGAGCTGAGCGTGTGCTGAACTCGGAGGTGCCGTGCCTTCGGTACTTGGATCGGTCGGATCGTGAAGACGTACGACTACATCAACCGCGTTGATAAACGCTTCCACTTAGCGATCTTCAAGGGTATGAAGATACACTCCCCCTCTCGTTGCTATGCATCACCACCATCTTGCGTGTGCATAGGATTTTTTTTGAAATTACTATGTTCCCCAACATGATGCACAGGAAGAGAAGTTGAATATACAAACATTGTCCACAAAAGCAATGAGAAATACAAAAAAAGGACGGCATGATATAATTCACATATATGACACTTGCCTAAACAACATGGCATTGCATAATTCATATACATAATGCCTTGCAACAAGATAACATTGCATAATTCACATATATAATGTCTTGCAACAAGATGGCATTGCATAATTCACATGTATGGTAATTAGACACTAAACAGGTGGCATTCACACTAAGCATGTCTAAACTAAGCAAATGACATAGCAATGCAAGATACCATACGCACGATATGAGCAACATAACCCTGCAAAGTTAGAGCATGCACCTCCCGGGGGGGTATGGCTGGTCATCTGTCTCTGAATCCTCCTCTGAGGAGCTATCGGTAACCAGCAAGACATGCGCTTCGTCAGATAGCATTGTCTGCTCTGAAGACCATGTTTCCACTCCAGATTTTTCCATGACCGTGTCAAATGGCTGATGCACAGGAAGAGTAATTGAATGTACTATAATTGTTGACAAATTTAACACGTAACAAAAAAAGATGGCATGATATAATACACATATAAGATGACTGGCCAAACAGGATGGCATTGCAAAATTCACATATATGATGCCTGGCTAAACAAGATGGCATTGCATGATTCACATATACGATAAAGAAACTAAACAGATGGCATTAACACAAAGCATGTCTAAACTAAGCAGATGAAATCTTTAATGTATACAGTAAGCAATGCAAGGCACCGTATGCATTATAGTACCAACATCAGCATGCCAAGTTAGAGTGAAGACCTCATGGGGTAAATAGCAGTGGTCTTCTCCTTCTGAATCCCCCTCAGAACAGTTATCTTCCTCTTGATTACGATCTGAAATGGGTGGAGGGGGGCTGCCTTTGCACCCACCATGGAACGACGTCTGCATGAAATTTATTTCCACGCATGGCTCATCTCTTTTTCTCTACATGATCAGTTCCATTGTGTACAATAACTGGCATGCATAGGAATAAAATATAGTGAGATGATGTAAGGAGTGCATGCACAAATCCAGAGTGATGGTAGCAAACTGTGGATAGACCCAAAACCAATGATAGCATGCACATAATAGCTTTAGTTAAAAAATACAGATAATGGCTCCTTTAATGTTTGTTTGCACCCAACATGAAACTCATAGTAGACACCGGAGATTAACCAGATAGTAGACAGATAGTACTGACTGCTGCCCCAATATGTACCCCACAACCATTTAAAAACTCAAGTTTCAGCATTAGTTTGGACCTGACTCAGAGTCTAATAGGTGAACACGATGATAATGTAGCATGTCATCATATTAAGCAACGCATAACGTAAGCAGACACAGAAGAGTGTGACCTCTCTTGCGGACCCGTATAGTCCTCAAGGTCATCTGCTCAGTTGATGATGGTAATGCGGTTGTCGTGGCTGCTGGCGGCGGGGAAGAAGATCTGAGGCGGCGAAAAACAGTCTGGAGAGCGGATCCCTGCTGTGGTGAACCCTTCCGTCGTTGGAGCAGCTGAGCTGGGGTGGAACACAGCGCCGCAGGAGCAGGACAAACCACACAAGGTTTTCTTTGACACATATCTGTAATAGAAGTAATTTAGTAAGGGCTTGTTTGAATTTGAGGATTCGAACAATGCAGGGATAGGAAATAGACAAGAATATGATAGGAATGCACGTGCAAAACAGAGAATTTAAAAAACAGGATTTCTGCCAATCTGGGTGTTTGATTCACAACAATTGTAAGATCACAGGATGCAAAAAAGCATGGTGAGATTAAGTCAAACCACAAGAAAATGTACGTTTATAATGCTATTATGCTACTATCTCTTACTCTTGTGCTTGATGAATAGGAATATGAAAAGGAGGACAAGTGGAAATTAGAATTCCTACGGTTTTTCTTTCAAGGAGACACTAAAGGAACAAATCCTACAGTTTTCCTTTGCTCCATTCCTTTGCACCAAATTCATGAAAAGTAGTACCATAGGAAACTTTCCAATTCCTATGTTTTTCATTCACTTTTCCTTTCAAGCACTGGTGATTCTAGTAGGCTGGCTTGAGCAAGGAAAATCCTACACTAAAAAATGTTTTTGTGCTACTTCTACTTTGGGCCCAGGCCACTTCCATACTAGCTCAACTCCCAGGCCCATCGACAAATGCACAGCTCAAACGCGCAGAGATAAATAATGATGGCGTTCAAGAGAGTCCATCACGGATAGCTAAGTTGCCTGGTACCTCACTGTTTGTCATATAGTAGGATAAAATAATAGTATTTCCCGTTACTACGAGTGCTCAGTGGACAATATATATAACATGTAGAGTAAAAAAGAGATGCAACAAGTGTACAACCTCTTTGGCGAAGCCATGTCGATCTCAGCGTGATTGGGTTGGCCGGTGAGGATGCTCCGGCTGACTTGGCTGTCGGAGGAGGGGAAGAAGATCTTAGGCATCTGGAGATGGAGCCCGAGGTATTGTTCTGCTGTGATGGAGGGTTTCGTCGTTGGAGCAGCTCCGGTGAGTTGTACGACGCCGAAGCTGAAACAGGACAAGAGAGACAACGAACAACGTTAACCTGAGTGGAATTCTAATAGCATCTCCAATACATGACGTAAAATACATAACCACAAAGTGCTAGATGTAAAATACATCAGCCGCTCATCTCGGAACTTAACTGTCGAAGCTGAATTTAACTGTCGAAACTGAACTTAACTGTCGAAACTGAACTTAACTGTCAAAACTGAATTTTGCTGTCGAAACTGAATTTTGCTGTCGAAACTGAACGCACTAGCAAGGTGAGGCTATACGTCGGTCGACTGACTTTTTCATCTTTGGTCAGTCGATTTTGCAGCCGTTGGATACGAAATCAAGGGCCTGTGGTTCATCTTTAATCTCCACCCCCCCTGAGCCGCCAGCCACCACCGGCCAAACAGCAGCCCCCCGCCGCCCGCGGCCGGTGGTGCACCGCCCCACCCGCCCCGAAAACACTCCCCACCGCCTGTCCGCCACTGCCCCGACCATCCCTCTAGCCCCCCTCCCCGTGCCGATCTTTTTCTTCGGCGATCCCCACGCCACCTCCCTGCCACTGCCGGCGACCACCACCTCCACCCTAAACCCTATGATAGATAGTGGGATACC
>NC_041385.1:433674235-433692243 GCF_002162155.2 Triticum dicoccoides | reverse complement strand
TGGTTCTTCCTTCACCCTGGCGAGCCCCCCCCACCCCCTGAAAATCGACTGACCCAAAAATCGATTCAGTCGACTAAAGTGTAGCTAAATCAGAGCAGCATCGCAAGCAAGAGCAAGAGCGAGAGCAGCAGCGCGAGCAAGAGGAATAGCAAGAGCAGACCAGGCAGGGGACCAAGAGCAAGAGCAGAGCAGCAGCGCAAGCAAGAGCTAAAGCAGCAGCAGCTCCTAGTGATGTGGACGTCACCACCGAGGGAGCGACGCCGTGGAGGAAGTGGCCGGCGATGCCACCGTGGATGGAGCCGCGCCGTGTCGGCTTGGGATCGAGCGCCGGCAGCACCGTGAGATTGAATCAAGAAGAAAATGCAGCAATTAGTGTACAACCTCTTTGGTGGTGCCGATTAGGCCGCAGCTTCATCCGAGGAAACGGTGATGATGATGCTCTTCCGGTGGTGCAGGTGAAGACGGTGGTGTGGGAATGGAGGTGGCGTGAAAGACGAGGGGAACATCGGGGCAGCTCCTTGGAGGTGGAGGACGGGGTGGCTGAACCGGCGGGACGACGAGATCGACGATGGATCCTCATCCGGTACGGTGGATGAGGGACGTCGAGGTGTTGCTGTGGACGACATCGTCGGGGAAGAGGCTCCGGCTAGGTGGCAGACGGAGCAGGGTGTGGGGTTTCGTCGTGGGTTTTCGCGGCCTCGATGTACGAATGGGTGGGCGGATGGGATGGCAGTGGGGAACCATGGCTTAGGGACGCGCTTGTCCGAAATGTGGGGTAAGTTACGAAAGTACCCCCACCGATTTGAGGCGGTTCTTTCGGTTCAGGGGTACCACGGGCATTTCGCGTGTCGGGATTTCACAGGAGGTGGGAGTTTTCTCGCGTGTTGTAATTTCGGAATAGCAATGCGCGGGTTGAGATGGAGGGAGTTATCGGGGCACAACAAGACAAATATATATCTTAAATATTTCAGGCTAACAAGGCGTGGGTTGAAGAGGCGGGAGTTTCACAGCATGATAGACAGAGACGCTAGCTTGAATTTTCGGCATAACAAGGCGCGGCTTGAAATTTCGGAAGAACAAGCTTAACGTGTACCCAAAAAGAAAAGACAATTTGCACCACAACACGCACAACACACACACAAACACCATTTAGACTAGAGTAAGGTACACGTGCATTGCACGCATGAGATTTGGCAACCAAATTATGAATAAATACCACATTATAGCATGTAAGCTTTGAGTCATATATGCATGATGTAGATGTTCGTTTAATTCTTATAGTTCATTTCATTCAAAATCATCTATTTTTTTTATAAGAAAGCTAATCTATTTTAAGATTCATGGCATTGTGCGTTGTAAGACATAAAGTAAAAACAAATAATGGCAAATCATGTAGAAAAACATTTGGGCAATTCTGATACGGAAGATTCTAGAACAAATAAGAAGTGCTTGTGTTTTGATGTTTGTGCATTATGCTTAAGTTCAACCATGGAGTCTTCTAGATTATACATGTGGCGAAATCTGGTGGAATCTAGATGATATCCAATGGCCAGTAGTGCTCAAATTTGCCATCTTTTTGGACCATCGGATTCGCCTCCTGCAACGACCATCTTTCAAAGTTAAAGTTACCCGCACACAATATAAAAAAATATAAAATATAATATATATATATAGGGGTATAGATATAGATATGTGATGTGAAAGCCACCCATCATCTCCAATTAGAGTAGTGTGTCCATGCACGGATGTGACGTGGCCAAATGATGTCTGCCATCGATATCTCAAATTCAAATCAGTCTGACCTTGTTCAATGTGTATACATTACAACATGCTCGTTTCCAAACCGCACCGCACAGATCTCCGTTGTATTCATGCATGCATGGGTTTGAAACATCAGGATCTCATTCAAATATTTGAATTCAACTTTACATTGATTATGACCTCACCTAGTCTTTTACACCCACACAATCGTCTTCTCTTTATAATTGTACCACTAACTTTCTCTCATGCATGCATGAACACACACTACCAGTCGGCATTATCCATCGCACACATGCAATCTTTTTCTTCAGGTCGGTCTCCCATGAAGGCACACACCCACACACATCCCCCTCTCCATCATATCGGGCATTCTTTATCTCTCACGCATGCATGCGCAACGATCGATGTTCCTCTATATATGTGTGTATATAGCTAGGTCTTTCATAGTTTTCCACATAAATCAATCAATCGATATATCCAGTGAGGTATCACCCTCTTTCCCACGTCCACATCGATCAATCTATACCTCTCTATATAGGATTAACATATATAGCTAATACACCCACATTAATTATATATCCAACGCCCCCCTCTCATCATCCATGCCTTCTGCTTCATCTCTCGGACGCGCACACAATGGCGAAGACAGGGGGCAGTAAGGGCCCTGCCCCCCTAACATCACTATATATCGAGGCTAATATGAATGTGGTCATTAGACAATTGCTACTAAAAATGGTTTCAGTTCATGAATTGAACCTCCTCGTAAAGTGAAAGAACATGCGGTGCCCCCATGTTTGGTTTTGGTAATTGATGACAATCTCTATGGACTAATGGTTGCCTTGAGTTATATTTGAAGGTTTTGTCCATAGGCTTTTCTTGAAGTCCATGTTTTGGTTTCAAGGAGTTCATGAGTTGACCAAGGTGCTATTAAGGAATTATCCAAAGATTGGTCATGTGAGTGTTGAGCTTATTGCAAGCATGTTTTGAAGAACAAGATTGTGTGATCATTCATGTTTACCTTCAAGACATCATCCAAATGAAGAGAGTTGGAAAGATTCAAGGTAGATCAAGACTAAGTCAAGAGTGAATCAAGTTGATCAACTCACAAATCGTAGAAGATGTACCGAGAGGGATCAAGTGATCCCATGGTATGGTAAGCATTGTCAATTACGCTTTGTGTACTAACCCATGGTCTTCGTGAGAGTTCTTTGTGGGGTTAGGATGCGGTGTGCAAGTTTAAGTGATGCATCACGAAGAGATCAAGTGCTTGAAGCTTGCCACCCATTGTGGTGACAATGGACTTGTGAAGATGAGCCGAAGAGTGGCTCACCCATAGTGGACTATGGGGGAGCAATCATCTAGTCTTTATCGAGCCATCACAATCAAGAAAGGTGGTCCAACTTGAGGGAGTCAAGATCGTCATCATCTAGCTAAAGTGGACCATGTGCAAGGCAAAGGTTTTCCCTTGATAGGTTTTCTATTTTACCGGTCTCATGGTGGTAGTTGGGAGACCGGGTTATAGGATCGTTTGCCGTACTATCAAGGGGGGCTCTCAAGTTGGTAGCTTGATCGTATCGTTAGTAGAGAGCTCAAAGCATTACATCCTTACATCATGTTTCTTGGTTCTTGTTTGGTTATCTTTTTGAGTCTTAGAGCTTATGGTCATCTTGATGACAAGCTTGAGTTCATCGAAAGCGGAGTTTGCATGCATCTTCTATGATGTTTTCGATGTTGGAGGTTTTACCGGTCTTTTCCGAGGAAGGGTTCTCACCATTTTCTTATGGGCGTTTTCTCATTGGCTTCTTTTTGATATTTCTATCAAGATTGTGTTAGCCCATGTCGTTAGCTTTCCAACAAACTTGGTTTCATTGAATTCGGAGTCCATTTGCAAAAGTTATGGCTGTTTTGGTAAAGTCTGCAGCGGTACTACCGCGACTAGAGCGGGTGTAATTTTTTACTACCGCTCCAGAGCAGTACTACCACGGCTCCTTAGCGGTAGTACCGCTCCAGAGCAGTACTACCACGGCTCCTAAGCGGTAGTACCGCTTCGGACCAAAATCTCGTGTTTTGATCAGCGGAAGTAGGCACGGAAGTATTTTTTTAGTACCGCTCGCAAGTAGTAGTACCGCTACCACTTGCGGTAGTACTGTGAGGACGAGCGGTAGTACCGCTCCGGCGGTTCTACTGGCCTTTTGCCTCCTCTCTGTTGTTTTTCAAAGGGGTACTACCGCTCTAGCGGTAGTACCGCTCCTTGGAGTAGTAGTACCGCTCTGTGCGGGCTGTGAGCATAACAGTTGGATTTTTTCCCACCTATAAAAGGGGGTCTTCTTCCCCAATGAACCTTATGCTTTGAGCTCGTGTTCTTCCCCCATTGTTGACCTTCTTCGAGCTTGCTAACTCTCAATCCCTCCAATGATTCTTGCTAGTTCTTGAGGGAAAAGAGAGAGGAGATCTAGATCCACGTTTCCACCAATCACTTTCTCCTCTAAGTGAGGGGAACCCCTTGGATCTAGATCTTGGAGTTCTTCGTGTTCTTCTTTCGTTCTTCCTCTCATTTTCCTCCCTAGCATTAGTTGCTTTGGTGGGATTTGGGAGAGAAGGACTTGGGCACTCCGTGTGCCCTTGCCATTGCATTTGGTGCATCGGTTTGAGTTCTCCACGGCGATACGTGGAAGTGAAGTTTGAGAAGCTTATTACTCTTGGGTGTTTGGGCACCCTAGAGCTTGTTCCTCTTGGGTTCCTTGGCGCCCTAGACGGTTGGTGGTGTTCGGAGCTTAATCATTGTGGTGTAAAGCTCCGGGCAAGCGTCGGGGTCTCCAATTAGGTTGTGGAGATCGCCCCGAGCAATTTGACGGGTTCCGGTGACCGCCCCCAAGGGTTGCCAAAGTGTACGGGTTCGGTGACCGCCCCCAAGAGTCGCCATTTGTACGGGTTCGGTGACCGCCCTCAATGGTCCCTTAGTGGAATCACGTCATCTTGCATTGTGCAAGGGTGTGAGGAGATTACGGTGGCCCTAGTGGCTTCTTGGGGAGCATTGTGCCTCCATGCTGCTCCAAACGGAGATTAGCATCCGCAAGGGTGTGAACTTCTGGATACATCATCGTCTCCGCGTGCCTCGGTTATCTCTTACCCGAGCCCTTTACTTATGCACTTTACTTTGAGATAGCCATATTGTTCTTTGTCATATATCTTGCTATCACATAGTTTCTTATCTTGCTTAGCATAAGTTGTTGGTGCACATAGGTGACCCTAGTTGTTTTAGGTTTTGTGCTTGACAAATTAACCGTTAGGTTTATTCCGCATTTGTTCAAGCCTAAACCGTAATTATTTTAAAGAGCCTATTCACCCACCCTCTAGGCGACATCCTTGATCTTTCAATTGGTATCAGAGCCTCGTCTCTCTTTGTTGGGCTTAACCGCCTAGAGAGTAAAGATGTCGACTAGGGGATTAGGATTCTCTGACACTCTTAGTTTCAATGCCACAAATTTTGATGTTTGGGTAATTCGCATGCTTAATCTCTTTAGGGTCATGGACCCAAATTTAGAGCAAATTGTAGATATGGGTTTTTCTCCTCCAAAGGATCCCCAAAGATTATCTTTAGAGGATGAGAAAAACTCTTATCTCAATGCTCAAGCTTCTAATGTGCTTTTCGATGCTTTAAGCAATGTAGTTATATTTCAACTCATGCCATTCCGGGATGCTCATGAGTTGGGGACGAAGCTTCAAGATAAATATGGTGTGTCCAAGATTTGTGGGGATGATTGTTCTCCCTCCACCTCCGGTCGTATAGTCTTCTCAACTTCTTCTACTTCACCTACATGTGGTTTGCCACAAGGTAATGATATGGTGAGTAGTGTTGGTCATTGCAATGATGATAGTATGCTTATTGTGGATGATCCTTTATCACTATATTATTGCAATGCTCCTTCTTTGGACTTTAACACTTCGAGCACTCCAAATGTTTCACATGATTGTGTTGATAGTCCTTGCATATCCTGTAGAAATTGCGTGACTAGATCTCATGATGATATGCTTGCTATGTCTTGTTGCCATGATAAAAATGCATCTATTTCCTCGAATTGTTGTGCTAACAATGTAGAGGAAAGCCAACACTCCATGGAACAAGATGTGGTGTTTTATGGTGCTTCAAGGGATCCTACATCATCATCTATTGCATTTTGCCTTATGGCCAAGGCCTCAAAGGTATCTCCCAATTTGAATCCCAATATATCTTGTGATGATATTGATAATGGCAAGAATGATGATGATGTTGATTATGATGAAGAGAATGATAATGTTGCCTCCTTAAAAATTAAGGGGGAAATGGTTTTTAAAGCTCTTCATAAAAATAAAATTGCTCGTTCCAACTTCATGGAAATTATGTCCATTGCCATTGAGGGCAAGAAATATATTGAGGAGTTGGAATCTCATCTCGAGGAGCATGAGGTCACCATTGAGAAAATGGAAGCTCATGGGTGTGATTACGCAAATGAGACCGCAGAGCTATCTCAAGCTCTTGAACATGAACAAACCACATCCGAATCTCTTGAGGAGACTTTTGCTCTAGAATTATCTAGAGTGAGGGAGTCTCATGATAGAGCTCTTGAGGTGGCCAATGATTTCAAAACTAAACATGCTAAGCTTGAAGTTTCTCATGCTAGACTCCTTGAGGATTTTGAGCACCTCGAAAATGGCTCAAGGGTCATCAAGGGTGAGCTCATCAAACTCACCGAGTCTCATGCCCAACTTGAAGCTTCTTATTTAAAAGAGCTTGCCAAGTTGTCCTCTCCTATTGTTGTAAATGATGATGCTTGTGCTACTAACTCTATTACTTGTGAAGCATCCATTTTGAAGGAGAATGTTGAGCTACGGGCTCAACTTGAGGTGCTATCTAGCAATTATGGGAAATTAGAAGAAAGTCATGAAAATCTCTCAAGCTCTCATGATGATCTTCTAGTATCCCATAGTGTGCTAAAGATAGCTCATGAGGCCATGTGGATACTAGCACTACTTCTAGTCAAAATAGTATATTGCCATGTGCTAGTCCTTGTAATTCATCTACTCACAATGTTGGTACATCTTGTGATGAATTGCTTTCCTTGCCTTGTTGCTCTAACAATGAAGCTTATACTTCCTCTAGTACTTTTGTTGAGACTAACCATGTAGATGAAATCAAAGAGCTCAAGGCCCAAGTCACTTCTTTTAAGAAAGACTTGGAAAAGAGTCATCAAGGGAAATCCACACTCAACAATATCTTGAGTGTGCAAAAATCCCCCAATGACAAAGGTGGACTTGGATTCAACTCCAATAAGAAGAAGAAGTCCAAGATGAACAAAAAGAAGGGCCAAGAACAAGTCAAGAATTCAGCCAAGATTGTTTGCTTCAAGTGCAAAGTAGAAGGGCATCATGTTAGATCTTGCCCATTGAAGAAGAAGGCCATTAGTGTCAAGCAACAAGGGAAGAGGGCACAAGTTCAATCACATGCTCAACCTCAAGTTGAAGAAAGGCCTCTTCCCAAGAAGACTCAAGTTAATGCTTCTCAAGTTGAGAAATCAAGTGAGAAGAAAGTGAAGAGTAGACGTTGCTACCTATGCCGTGAGAAAGGTCACCTCGCTTCTTCATGCACTAGTGGTAACTTATCCAACCTAATTATTATTGATGATGTCTATTCTCTTGGGAAGGATAAGGTTGGCAATGTGTTTGCCAGGTTTGTTGGTACTCAAAGTGGTGTCAAGAAAAGAAGCATTTGGGTAGCCAAGCCTATTGTGACTAACCTCTTAGGACCCAACTCGGTTGGGGACCACCAAGCTCAAACTTGATCAATAGGTGTTGGTTGGAGGGCATTGGAGACTTGGCTACATTACGAAGAATTAAGGGGACTTCATCATTCTTATTGTCTCAACCCAAGTCAATTGGATTATCAAGTTTCTATCTTATATCCAATGTGCCTCCTTGCGGTAACTTGTACTTAAATTGTTTACTTTGAAAGTTACTTGCCCCCCCTTGCATGTTTTGGTTTTGTTCCTTGCATGTGTTTGTATATGTTGTGCTTCCAACTTGCTTATCTTGAGCAATCAAGTATGTGTGTGTTGGTTTGCACATCATGTACATGTGCGTTGTGCGTTGAGCCTTTTTGCTTCTTGTTTGTATCCTAGTTGGCTCATGTGAGAGATTAATGGAACATCCCATTTTGGGGGAGTGATGTGCTTTGTGCACCTCACAATCCTATAAATGTGTGTACATGAGGAATACCATCTAGTATTGATATTACAAGATTATCTAGTCGCTTGGTGGTATATCTCTCATGAGAAATTCAAATTCTAAATAGTCCATTAATTATCTCTTGTTTGTTCCTCTTATTGCCTCTTGTTAAGTTCTTACTGGTATCACATTATGGGGGAGTAATATGCTAAGTGCATATTACAAGCCTAGAAAATGTGTATGTATGTTGGTGTGCACTTCATGTACGTGTGAGTTGTGTGTTGAGCCTTTGTGCATCTTGTTTGTATCTTAGTTGGCTCTTGTGAGAGATTAATGGAATATCCCATTATGGGGGAGTGATGTGCTTTGTGCACCTCACACTCCTATAAGTGTGTGTACATGAGGAATACCATCTAGTATTGATATTACAAGGTTATCTAGTCACTATGTGGTATGTCTTCTCATGAGAAATTCAAATTCTAAATTTTCCATTAATTATCTCTTGTTGGATCCTCTTATTGCCTCTTGTTAAGTTTTCTTCATTGGTATCACATTATGGGGGAGTAATATGCTATGTATATTACTAGCCTAGAAAATATGTACATTTGATATATTGTCACCTAGTGTTGATATTGTAGATTATCTTGTTTCTAGGTAGCATGTTAGCTCTACAAGTTGCAATTTGCTTGTGTTTGATGTGAAGATGATGTTGGATATCCTTGCTATCTACCAACGGGAATTATTTCCACATACTTCTAGTCTTACGACAATTGGTACTCACTTATGTGTGGTAGAAATTATTGATCATCTTTACATTGGCCTTTGCTTTTATTGGCCTTATCTCGTGCCTAGGATTGTGTCAACTCCCATTGTTTTCCATACCACTCGTGGATCTTGTTATTTTCTTGATCTTGTTTAGTGTTTTCTAGATATAGTGAAAGTGGTGATCCCACCTTGTGCATTTTGTATTCAAATGCAAATTCTCTATAATGCACTAGTCTTGGGGGAGCTATCCTATTTTCTATAAAACACTCATATTGTGATCCATATTAAGTGTGTGTTGGTGGATGGCAAGTCGTTTCTTTTGGTACTTTGTGCCAACATGAAACTTTGTAGAGAGCTTGGTTTGTTTGGAACCATCCTCTCCTTTGGGAGTTTGACATCTTTTTTTGGGTGTTTCAATGGATATCTCATTCCTTGATGTATCTTTTAATGATATCTTCCAAGTGATGATTTCTCCATTTGGTATCCTTTTCACTTGGTTTTTCCTTGTATTTTGGTATCGATTCTTGAAAGTCTTGAGCATGCATTTTAACTTCATGTAGTTCCTTTGGCATGTTTTCCTTCTTTGACCCAATATATAGGTGTCAGGGGTTGGGTGTGACATATGCCAAAGGATGGCTTATCATGGTGGGAGCGAGTAGAACGTCGCCGGTGCCAGGAAACGGGATTAGGCGAAGGCATGCACGCCGGCGAATCTTACCCAGCTTCGGGGCTCTCCGGGGAGATAACACCCCTACTGCTGCTCTGCGGGGTCTCCGCATGATCACTAAGGCGTAGTGACTACAAGGTTGCTCCTAGAGCTGTATTCTGGAGGTAGAAGGAGACAAGGCTAGCCCTCTTCTTCCTATATCATCGGGTCTCAGGTTAATGGATGCGAACCCTTTGCATGGGTGCCCCGGGGGGTTTATATAGGCCTACCCCCCCGGGGATACAATGGTAATCCGGCTGGGCGCGGGTCCCAGCCGTCTGTCTCACAGGCCGCCGTCTTCTCCGCCGACTGATGGGGCCCGCCGACTCGCGGGCCCCGCCGGCGAGTCCGGCACTGTAGCCGTGCCTCTGATGATGCAGGCTTGGTCATTGGGTCGTGGCAACAGTGCCGCCATCTATCGGGCGATCACTGTCGTTACTCCCCATCTTGTCTGGTTAATGGCGCTTGGGACCCGTGCGAGGGGCTGGCCGACTTCGGGGAGCCGACTCCCACGGGGCCGCCTTCTGGGCGTATCCGCCGTCTTCTAGCTCTCACTGACTGGCGGGTCCGCCGTCTCTGAGCCGTATAGGTAGGCCATCGTGGCCACAGTACGCCACGTACTATGGCTGAGGTCAGGTCTGGCATGGCTACAGTGCCGGGCCATGCCGGAGATCTCCGGCGGTAGGGCACACTGTAGCCACGCTGGCTCCTCGCAAGCAGGAGGTGACGGCCACGCAGTGGTTGTACCCGCAATGAGTGTGGAGTCGTGGGCCGACTCTCCATAGCCGGCTCCTCTGGAAGTCGCCGGCCATGAGTCAGCCCATCTGGGAGTCGTCATCTGAGACTCGGTTCATCTGGGAGTCGTCATCTGAGACTCGGTTCATCCGGGAGTCGTCATCTGAGATTCGGTTCATCTGGGAGTCGTCATCTGAGACTCGGTTCATCTGGGAGTCGTCATCTGAGACTCGGCTCATCTGGGAGTCATCATCCGAGACTCGGCTCATCTGGGAGTCGTCATCTGAGACTCGGTTCATCTGGGAGTCGTTATCTGAGACTCGGTTCATCTGGGAGTCGTCATTTGAGACTCGGCTTTGAGGGGCGCGGCCTGCCCCGATGTCTTGAAAGGTTCTGGGGCTCGGGTTAGCCTACCCGTGGCCCATTACTCCGACAATAGTCCCCGAAGCTGGTGAGGCTCCGAGAGTGACTCGCTGGGGGGCCTCAACAGTTTCATCCTTCCGGTGGTCGAATCTGGGCTTCGTTTACCGTCTTCCTCTGGGCCGACTATCTGTAGTCGGATTCGTAAAGGGCCGTCTCGCTCTGTGGAGAGCTCGAAAGTCGTGGCGGGAGACCAGGCGGCGTGCCTGATACGCTTCCCTGCTGCCGCCCACCGTGGCCCTATCACGCAGCGCCACGCGGCAGGGACAGTCTTGCCGTCCCACGCGCGCGACGGGACGGGCTGTCAGGTGGGGCCCGCCACTACCGTGCCTCGGCACGCGACGGATCCACTGCGGGCGCGCGAACGGTTAGGCTTCTCACACCATTATTGCACGCTGTAACTTCGTGGGGTAAATCGTGGGGCGACGTGGGGCTCTGGGCGCAGTTAATCCCACGCCCGCCCCCTCGGCTTCTCAGCCTCCAAGGCTATAAGTAGGGGGGAGTGGAGTGGCATAGCACGCGCGCCCATCTCCCTCGACCCCCGCTTCCTCTTGCTTCCTCTCTCCCTCTTGCTGCCGGCGAGCAGAACCACACCGCACCAGCCAGTGATGAGCTCCTCCTCCGCCACCGCGGCTCCGGCCGTGCGTTCCGGCACGTGGGACGGCTCGGAGGTCGACGACGACCTCATTGAATTCCTCCGCAAGACGCCCCGGCTCCCCGGCGCACACCTCGTGCGAGCCCGCACCGCGCCGGCGAAGGAGATATCGCCGGCGCTGGAGGAGGGCGAGCGGGTCATCTTCCACTCGCACCTCATGCGCGGCCTGGGGCTGCCGACGAGCGGCTTCTTCCGCTCCTTCTTGGAGTTTGACAGCCTCCAGCCGCACCACCTCACCCCGAACACGGTGGTGCTGCTCTCCGCCTTCGCCACTCTGTGCGAAGGTTTCCTCGGCGTTCTCCGCACCATCGAGCTGTGGGGGGAATTCTTCTCTTCTAAGCTCGGCACGCACGTCGCCAGCGTGCCGGCTCAATGCGGTGCCTTCATCGTGATGCGGCGCTCGACGGCCGACAACCCCTTCCCTTCCATCTCGCTGATCAAGTCGGTGAGGATGTGGCAGCGCTCATACTTCTACGTGAAGAACCTCGCCTCCGACGGTGACTGGGTTAATCTGCCGGCTTACGAAGCCGTCCCCCCAGCTGGGAGGCTCCCCAGCTGGTCTCATCGGGTCAAGACGCTGACTCCCGCCGGAGCCGCTGCCGTAGAGCGACTCCGAGTCTTGACGCAGTCGGAGGGCCTCATCGGGTCCGACTTGCTGGCCGCCTTCATGGCGCGCCGAGTTCTCCCACTCCAAGGTCGGCCTCACCTGATCTGTCAGATGAGCGGCCTCTGAGACCCAAGTCGGATGAGCACCAAGGAGATGCCCCGCGCGGAGGTGGCAAACATGGTGAATCATATCGTGAACTGCGAGTTCGGGGAGGACTGGCAGTTCGGCAAGGAGCCGTACTCACGCGACAACCCCCCACCAGTGGTAAGTCGCATCTCCTTATTGCTTTGTCTTCTTTGCGGCCGAATCCGGTTTCTGATTCTCGTTGGTTTCTTCTGAACTAGACCCCCCTCATGCAGCCTGTAGCAGGCGCCACGAGACAGCCCCGCGAGTTTGTCCCCGATCGTGCGGAGAGCGACGTCGACGACCCCGACTTGGGGGCGGCGGCGATGGAAGCCGACGCCGAAGGCGGGGGAGGAGGAGCGATAGGCGGCTTCAGGCCCTCGGCCACCTTCGCCGACTGGCCTGATGATGACACTGAAGGGGAAGTCGCCCCTCGCCACCAGCCGAGGGTCGGCTCATCGGGCGCCGGCTCCTCCGCCGGCCTGGCCGGCCAAGGCGGTGCGAAGAGGCGTCATGCCGGGCCGAGTGAGCCCGGCGGCAAGTTGAAGAAGTTCAAGGGGGCGGCCACCGCGACCAAACGGGAGGAGGCGGCCGCGAAGGCCAACCGCTTCCGTAGGGAAGTGAGAAGGCCGCCGCTAGTCTCTGCGTAAGTTTTTACGCTTTTTTATTTTCCTTCGGTGAATCTTGTCCGAGTCTTCTTTTATACTCCTTCCATTCTTTTTCAGGGCCCCCCTTTCCCTTGAGAGAGTCGCCGTCCCCTCCATCATGGGGTCGGCAGAGACGTTCGCCAATACTCGGCGGGTCGACCCCGCCGCCGACCTCCGGGAGGCGACGAAGCGAAACGCGCGGGAGAAGTGCGACGAGGAGGAGGCCGACCGTCTGGAGAAGGCGGAGGCCGAGAAGGTGGCCGCCTCCGCCCAGAAGAGGTTGGAGGACGCCGAAGCCGCTCTTGCAGCGAGAGGATGAGCCGAGGAGGCTACGCGTCGCCGATCGGCGATGCTCGTCCCCCCACTGTCCTCTGCACCACCGCCTCCAGAGTTCACGGGACAGACTGGAGAGGCCGGCACCGAGAACCCCATCGTGGAGAAGGAGAGCGGTGAGGCCTCCATGTCGGACACTCTCGTGCCGCCACCGCCGCCTCCACCGCCGTCTGGGAGACCGCACGGCAAACAGCCGGCGGGTCCGCCGGAGCCGCCGACCGCGGACGAGTCCGAGGCGAGGCTGCTTCTCCAAGTCGCCTCGCTGGTGCGCCGCCGTCTTGAAAGGGCGACCTCGGCGCCGCGACCTCGAGAGACCGGCGCCGCCAGCTCGGCAGCCCTAGACGCTGAGGGAACAAGCGCCGCGCCCATCGGGTGGTTGCGCGGAGGCGACACTGGGCCGCTGAATCAAGCGCTTCTAGACGTTTAGGCGAAGCTGTGTGCTGAAGGCGACGCCCTTTAAACTTGCACCAGGGCGCATCTGGCAGCATGGACGGCCGTCCGAGTACATTTCCTTCTTCTTTTTGATTCTTGTTTTTCTCTGTGGGGGCGCGCCAGCGCACCCACTGGGTGTAGTCCCCGAGTTTCGGGCCGGCTGCTGAGCAGGCGGCTCGGAACTCCCTCTGGCGAGTTCCAAGTACTTATTTTGTCTGACATCGTTGTTTGCAGGAGTATCACAACCTCCGCGCCACTGCCTTCAACCGCAATGTTGAGGAGTTGAGCAAGCGGACTGCCGACTTGACGGAGAGCCGGAGTAAGTTCTTTTCCCTCTCTTCTTCGCGGGGGCGCGCTGGCGCACCCGCGGGCTGTAGTCCCCGAGATTCGGGCCGATTGCTGAGCAGTCGGGCCGGATCTTTCCGGCGATCTTCTTTGCTGACGACTTTGTTTGTCTCTTTCTTTCGTTCTTCAGGGGCCAACGCTACTCTTCAGGAGCAGTTGGGTGAAGTTAACACCGCCTTGCGTGCCAAGGGGGAGGAGTGCAGCAAACTCGCTGCGGAGCACGATCTGCTTACCGCGTAGCTGGCCGAGCAGAAGGAGCTGCTCAAGAAGGCGCAGGACGAGGCCGAGAAGAAGGAGGCTGCTCTCCTGGCCGAGTTCGAGAGTGAGCGCTCCTCCTGGACCGACAGGGAGGCGATGCTGACTTCCGGCTTCCACGAGATTGAGGATATCGTTGATGGTGAGCTTTCTTTCTTTAAATTTCCGACTATGTGTCAGGCTGACTTCTGATTTTTCGACTTGCTTCTCTTTTGTCTTGGCAGACTTCTTCCCTGGCCACTCGCAGGCAGTCCCTCTGGCCATCGAGGCTGATCGTGAGGTGCGAAGGGCAAACGGTGAGGTGATTGCTGCCAACGCTCCCTTGACCGTCGATGAGCAGCTTCTGAGCATCGAGGCCCGTCTTCGTCCAGCCCACCGGCGGATGCGCCGGCTTTAGCGTGCCGGCACCCAGGCGGTTGCCGCTCTGTGGCCAGACATGCCGGCTCTGCGCACCGCCAGTCGGATCGCCGACTGGTTGGAAGTCGCTGCCGGCCGTGTTGAAGCTTGGAAGGGTTCCTCGGCCCGGGCCAGAGCGCGCCGGGCCTTGGAGTTCGTCAAGGCGTGGTATCCGGGCCTGGACCTGGACCGTCTGGCCGCATTCCGGTCAGAGGCCCAGGCCGAGCAGGAGGCTATGGAGGGCACCCTTGTCGAGCGTGTGGCGGCCATCGCCGAGTACACGGACACCAGTGTCTTCGTCCCCGAGCAGGCTGAAGGCGGCGAGGAAGTGCCGCCAGAGTGGTTCGGGATGAACCCGGAATATGGCGAGGACTCGGCGGAGGTGATTGACTCCAGCACCAAGGAAGAAGGCGAGGCGGAGGACGAAGGCGAGACGGAGGTGCCAGAAGGCGGAGCGGGCGACCAGCCTCAACTCGACCGCGCCTCTAGCAACCAGCCGCGTCCGACCGGGCCAACTGCCGCTGGCGGCGATCAAGCCGAGACTGCCCAGCCGACTGCCCCGGCGCCTGACACCGCCGTCTCCTCTGACCCTCCGAACCCGTCTGCTGCTCCTTAGGCTGCCTTCTGGCTTTATTTATCTATTCTAGAAGGTCTTTGATGAACTTGTTAATTTGCACAATTCCATCCACGGGGTGTATTTTAAACTTCTATCTGAAGATTCGGACAATGGGCCTATGCTTATGTAAATATTAATCCGAGTCCTATCTTTCCTTGCTCATTGCTCCTTTGGCTTTTTCCTTTGCCGCCTTCCCCTAGTTGCCGCTTTGCCAGCCGGTAGACCGCTCTGCGGACTGCCGCTGGGCCAAATGCCTGGCTACTTTGGGGAAAGCAAGTACTTGCCTTTCTTAGGAGTTTATTTAACAAGTTGGATAGAAAGTAGTAAGCCGAATACTCGTGAGTCGGCTTGTAAGAAAGGGGGCCTGGAAACCGGCTTAAGCTATGTTGATGTTTTGGGTCCTTAGCTATTTTTCGTGTGGACGCCCATTCATCCTTACTCCTGCTTACCAAATAGTCGCTCTGCAAGCTGCGGCTTCTAGCAGGAGACGGCTTAGGCGCCGCACACTACTTGTCCGACTTCAGGAAACATTTCATAGCGCCAGACAGCGAATCCCCGGGCCGACTAGTCGAACCTAGCGCCAAGTGGCATAGCAAGAAGTAGCATACTTGAAGGCATAATTCTTATCATACAGATAATCAAAAGGGGCAATCCCCGAGCTCGTCTCGGGGGGCCCGAAGTCTCGGTACTTTAATACAAAGGGGTAGTGTGATACATACTGAATCAACTGTAAAACCTTCGGAGGAGGTTTGCGTTCCATGGTCGTTCCGACTCTTTGCCGGAGTCATCTCTCTTGCGAGCTCGGGGCTTCTGAGCATCGATCAGGTAGTAGGAGTCATTGCCCAACACCTTGCTGACAATAAAGGGGCCTTCCCAAGGTGCCGACAGCTTGTGCTGGCCGGCTGTCCGCTGGATCAGTCGGAGCACAAGGTCGCCCTCTTGGAAAGATCTTGGCTTGACCTTCCTGTTGTAGTATCGGCGGGGGAGGCAGGTAGTCGCCCTGCCGCTCCACTGCTCTTGGGCGGCCGTCTTGGTCGCGCTCGATGGTGATGCGAGTCCGACTGTGGCTGACAGCCGGATCCTTCTCCTTTCTTCCGTGGACTCCGCCAGTCGGCGTCCGAGACGTCGCGCCTTGATCTCGGCGGGGAGGTAAGTCGTCATTTTGTCGCTGCGGCGCCTCCGTGCGGCAGCCGGCTTCGTTCTGTGCGGCAGCCGCTTTGAGGAGTCGTTGGACTCGCTCGGTCATTAGGCGGCGCTCTTCGCCTTCGAAGTTGTCTAGCTCGTCTGCTGCCGCCTGAGCGGCACGGATGTTCTCCGCAGGCGTGGCATATACGGGGCGATCGTCCCCGAACAGGTTGGAGACGGTCGCGCTGCACTGTCGGACCGCGCCTAGGCGGCTAGGCCCAGTCGGCGCCGGCGAGCCGCCCACAGTGCGATCCATCTCACGTTGGTAGGCCTTCGACAAGCGTCTCATGCTTGCCAGCTTCTTCGCGCCTTCGACAAGCTGAAGGCGGCGTGCCTCCAGCGTCTTGGTGTCAGCGTCCTCCAAAATGGGCGCCGTCAGGTCTCGCAGAGCCGCGTCGAGCGGGTCATGAGCTCCTTCACCGGAGCGCTCGCCATGACTGATGACGAGCACTTCCGTGATGGCGCTTCCGCCGCTCACCTCATGAGGGAGCGGCTCGTCATAGATCACCACGTTGGAGGGGAACGTGTCGAGCGACACGCCGTCGGAGTCGACCAGCATCGGGTTGGTGGAGCCTACGGACTCCAAGTCCACAGCAGGCTCACCGGCGACATGGAGATGGTCGAGGAGGCCCGCGAGGAGGCTTTCGGGGCCGCCCGTGCTTGCATCGGATGCAGGCTCGTCGGAGATACTAACCTCGCCGAGAAGGTCAGCGAGGCAGCTCGCCGCGCAGGCGTCGTTGATGCTTTGCAGCGCGTCGGGGCAAGCGCCATCGGGCGTGCCGGGCTGGCTACGTTCGCGGGGGAGGAAAAGGGTTCCCGTCCAAAGCAGGTATCCGGACGACGGTGCACCTCGCCCCACGGTGGGCGCCAAATGTCAGGGGTTAGGTGCGACATATGCCAAAGGATGGCTTATCATGGTGGGAGCGAGTAGAACGTCGCCGGTGCCAGGAAACGGGATTAGGCGAAGGCATGCACGCCGGCGAATCTTACCCAGCTTCAGGGCTCTCCGGGGAGATAACACCCCTACTGCTGCTCTGCGGGGTCTCCGCATGATCACTAAGGCGTAGTGACTACAAGGTTGCTCCTAGAGCTGTATTCTGGAGGTAGAAGGAGACAAGGCTAGCCCTCTTCTTCCTATATCATCGGGTCTAAGGCTAATGGATGCGAACCCTTTGCATGGGTGCCCCGGGGGGGTTTATATAGGCCTACCCCCCGGGGATACAATGGTAATCCGGCTGGGCGCGGGTCCCAGCCGTCTGTCTCACAGGCCGCCGTCTTCTCCGCCGACTGATGGGGCCCGCCGACTCGCGGGCCCCGCCGGCGAGTCCGACACTGTAGCCGTGCCTCTGATGACGCAGGCTTGGTCATTGGGTCGTGGCAACAGTGCCGCCATCTATCGGGCGATCACTGTCGTTACTCCCCATCTTGTCTGGTTAATGGCGCTTGGGACCCGTGAGAGGGGTTGGCTGATTTCGGGGAGCCGACTCCCACAGGGTCGCCTTCTGGGCGTATCCGCCGTCTTCTAGCTCTCACTGACTGGCGGGTCCGCCGTCTCTGAGCCGTATAGGTAGGCCATCGTGGCCACAGTACGCCACGTACTATGGCTGAGGTCAGGTCTGGCATGGCTACAGTGTCGGGCCACGCCGGAGATCTCCGGCGGTACGGCACACTGTAGCCACGCCGGCTCCTCGCAAGCAGGAGGTGACGGCCACGCCGTGGTCGTACCCGCAATGAGTGTGGAGTCGTGGGCCGACTCTCCATAGCCGGCTCCTCTGGAAGTCGCTGGCCATGAGTCGGCCCATCTGGGAGTCGTCATCTGAGACTCG
>NC_041385.1:433670469-433673952 GCF_002162155.2 Triticum dicoccoides | reverse complement strand
GTTCATCTGGGAGTCGTCATCTGAGATTCGGTTCATCTGGGAGTCGTCATCTGAGACTCGGTTCATCTGGGAGTCGTCATCTGAGACTCGGCTCATCTGGGAGTCGTCATCCGAGACTCGACTCATCTGGGAGTCGTCATCTGAGACTCGGTTCATCTGGGAGTCGTTATCTGAGACTCGGTTCATCTGGGAGTCGTCATCTGAGACTCGGCTTTGAGGGGCGCGGCCTGCCCCGATGTCTTGAAAGGTTCTGGGGCTCGGGTCAGCCTACCCGTGGCCCATTACTCCGACAATAGGGGAAACTCCACCAAGTCTCAAATTGGATGAGATGTGCATGAGATTCATTTTCATATCTATATGCACATATCTATGTGGAGTTTGTCCTATGTATTGTTGGTTCTCTAACTCTTTGGTCCCAATGAGTTTGGGTGCCATTTTGTTTGTGTTATTGTTCTAGGAACAATTGGAGATGCATTGGATACTCGGCTCATTCAAGGAAGGTGTTGTCACCATGTGCATATTGGAGTCAAGCTAGGATGATCAATGAACTATTATCTACCTTCAATTGGTATCTACTACATCCTTCCAATGATATCTCGGTAACAAGTATCTATTCATGCTTTTCCTTCTTGCATTCAAACTTGTGTAGGTTGTATCTTGGCATGATATTCATTTCATATCTTGTGATACTTGTTTCCTTTCTCAAAGCATCCCAAGAATGATCTCATGTTGCTAGTTGTGATGTCTTTGATGGATGTGTGTTTGGACTTCATTTATATACAATAAGACCATATCTAGACAAGTGCTATGCTTTCAAGCAAATATCTTATTGGTATATTTATGACTTCCTTGTGGATATCTTGTTCCTTCGTGTTGTAACTATTTTGGGTGTACATCCTTCTTTGTAGATATATATATCATCATGATTTCGTCTACCTAGAACCTTATACACTTGAGGGAAACTACATCTCTAGTTGATATCCTTTCTTTCACGTCTCCCGTGTCTTTCTTATGTTATTTCTTTGGTGTCTCTGTGAAAGCTTTTGCCTTGAGTGCGTGTCCTCTATCATTGCATCTTGTTGCACTCTTGTGTGGTGAAGATTATTTTCCTCTTGCTTATCTTTACGAGGCTTTTTCCATCTTTATTGGTATCCCTCATCTTGATGAGCATCTCAATCGTCTATCTTCACCACGGGTTGTCACAAGCATAGGTTCTCTTTTGCATATTAGTAAGCTTGTGAACCCATTTGCTAGTTGTGTGTGGGAATGATAGGCCTTGCACCGTGTGCCTCATTCTTTCAAGACTATGTTGATGCTTAATGCTCATCCTAATTTTAGTCTTCTCAAGTGCTTCGCCATGACTCACACACATCATTTTGGTTGAGCCTATTCTTAAGTTGCCTCTTTTACATGTTGCTCAACCATGTGTTTGTTGCAAGTTCTAGGCTTAGTTTCCTTTATGCTTAGTTGCACTTGTGGTTTGTTTCTATTGATTTTGGGGGAGCTATGATCCTATTTTGTGCACTTTGTATCCAAATACGAAAATTATTATGTGTGCACAAATCATGGGGAGCTTCTCTAGCTTATTTAGAATACTCCTTTGCTCATATCATAATATCCTTCATTCATGTGGCTCATAGGATCTTTGGTCTAGTTGGTTCAATTGATATCCTTTGATTGCTTGCTTTAATTGGTATCTTTTGATTGCTCGATTTCTTGTTTCTCTCTTTGTTATGTCTTTGTGGTATATCATTCTTTTGCAATCTTTGGGCCTCAATATAGTTTGTCTTCCTCCAAGTATTTACCATTGGATATGTGTATTGAATTCCACTCTCTTTTTGAGAGATACACAATTTCTAGAGGAACATTCTTTATATTGGCCTTCTAAGCTTTTCACCCATTTTGGCAATCGATGCCAATGGGGGAGGAGTTTCAGAGAGTTTTGTGGATAAGTCTTTAGAGTTTTCTCCTTGCTTTGGTTTTGGTTCCTAAGCATTTGCATCCCATTCTCATGTTGGTTGTTGCATTGCACGGTGATGCATAACTCCTTGTATAAACTCTCTTGAAAGTGATTGTCATCAATTACCAAAATGGGGGAGATTGAAAGAACATGCGGTGCTCCCATGTTTGGTTTTGGTAATTGATGACAATCTCTATGGACTAATGGTTGCCTTGAGTTATATTTGAAGGTTTTGTCCATAGGCTTTTCTTGAAGTCCATGTGTTGGTTTCCAGGAGTTTATGAGTTGACCAAGGTGCTAGTAAGGAATTATCCAAAGATTGGTCATGTGAGTGTTGAGCTTATTGCAAGCATGTTTTGAAGAAGAAGATTGTGTGATCATTCATGTTTACCTTCAAGACATCATCCAAATGAAGAGAGTTGGAAAGATTCAAGGTAGATCAAGACTAAGTCAAGAGTGAATCAAGTTGATCAACTCATAAAGCGTAGAAGATGTACCGAGAGGGATCAAGTGATCCCATGGTATGGTAAGCATTGTCAATTACGCTCTGTGTACTAACCCATGGTCTTCGTGAGAGTTCTTTGTGGGGTTAGGATGCGGTGTGCAAGTTTAAGTGATGCATCACGAAGAGATCAAGTGCTTGAAGCTTGCCACCCATTGTGGTGACAATGGACTTGTGAAGATGAGCCGAAGAGTGGCTCACCCATAGTGGACTATGGGGGAGCAATCATCTAGTCTTTATCGAGCCATCGCAATCAAGAAAGGTGGTCCAACTTGAGGGAGTCAAGATCGTCATCATCTAGCTCAAGTGGACCATGTGCAAGGCAAAGGTTTTCCCTTGATAGGTTTTCTATTTTACGGGTCTCATGGTGGTAGTTGGGAGACCGGGTTATAGGATCGTTTGCCGTACTATCAAGGGGGGCTCTCAAGTTGGTAGCTTGATCGTATCGTTAGTAGAGAGCTCAAACCATTGCATCCTTGCATCATGTTTCTTGGTTCTTGTTTGGTTATCTTTGTGAGTCTTAGAGCTTATGGTCATCTTGATGACAAGCTTGAGTTCATCGAAAACGGAGTTCGCATGCGTCTTCTATGATGTTTTCGGTGTTGGAGGTTTTACCGGTCTTTTCCGAGGAAGGGTTCTCACCATTTTCTTATGGGCCTTTTCTCATTGGCTTATTTTTGATATTTCTATCAAGATTGTGTTAGCCCATGTCGTTAGCTTTCCAACAAACTTGGTTTCATTTAATTTGGAGTCCGTTTGCAAAAGTTGTGGCTGTTTTGGTAAAGGCTGCAGCGGTACTACCGTGACTAGAGCAGATGTAATTTTTTTACTACCGCTCCAGAGCAGTACTACCGTGGGTCCTAAGCGGTAGTACCGCTCCGGACCAAAATCTCGTGTTTTGATCAGCGGAAGTAGGCACGGAAGTATTTTTTTAGTACCGCTCGCAAGCAGTAGTACCGCTACCACTTGTGGTAGTACCGCTCCAGCGGTTCTACTGGCATTTTGCCTCCTCTCTGTTGTT
>NC_041385.1:433654173-433670459 GCF_002162155.2 Triticum dicoccoides | reverse complement strand
GGGCCTTTTCTCATTGGCTTATTTTTGATATTTCTATCAAGATTGTGTTAGCCCATGTCGTTAGCTTTCCAACAAACTTGGTTTCATTTAATTTGGAGTCCGTTTGCAAAAGTTGTGGCTGTTTTGGTAAAGGCTGCAGCGGTACTACCGTGACTAGAGCAGATGTAATTTTTTTACTACCGCTCCAGAGCGGTACTACCGCGGCTCCCGAGCGGTAGTACCGCTCCAGAGCAGTACTACCGTGGGTCCTAAGCGGTAGTACCGCTCCGGACCAAAATCTCGTGTTTTGATCAGCGGAAGTAGGCACGGAAGTATTTTTTTAGTACCGCTCGCAAGCAGTAGTACCGCTACCACTTGTGGTAGTACCGCTCCAGCGGTTCTACTGGCATTTTGCCTCCTCTCTGTTGTTTTTCAAAGGGGTACTACCGCTCTAGCGGTAGTACCTCTCCTTGGAGCAGTAGTACCGCTCTGTGCGGGCTGTGAGCATAACGGTTGGATTTTTTTCCCACCTATAAAAGAGGGTCTTCTTCCCCAATGAACCTTATCCTTTGAGCTCGTGTTCTTCCCCCATTGTTGACCTTCGTCGAGCTTGCTAACTCTCAATCCCTCCAATGATTCTTGCTAGTTCTTGAGGGAAAAGAGAGAGGAGATCTAGATGCAGGTTTCCACCAATCACTTTCTCCTCTAAGTGAGGGGAACCCCTTGGATCTAGATCTTGGAGTTCTTCGTGTTCTTCTTTCGTTATTCCTCTCATTTTCCTCCCTAGCATTAGTTGCTTTGGTGGGATTTGGGAGAGAAGGACTTGGGCACTCCGTGTGCTCTTGCCATTGCATTTGGTGCATCGGTTTGAGTTCTCCACAGCGATACGTGGAAGTGAAGTTTGAGAAGCTTATTACTCTTGGGTGTTTGGGCACCCTAGAGCTTGTTCCTCTTGGGTGCCTTGGCGCCCTAGACGGTTGGTTGTGTTCGGAGCTTAATCATTGTGGTGTAAAGCTCCGGGCAAGCGTCGGGGTCTCCAATTAGGTTGTGGAGATCACCCCGAGCAATTTGACGGGTTCCGGTGACCGCCCCCAAGGGTTGCCAAAGTGTACGGGTTCGGTGACCGCCCCCAACGGTCGCCATTTGTACGGGTTCGGTGACTGCCCTCAAGGGTCCCTTAGTGGTATCACGGCATCTTGCATTGTGCGAGGGCGTGAGGAGATTACGGTGGCCCTAGTGGCTTCTTGGGGAGCATTATGCCTCCACACCGCTCCAAACGGAGATTAGCATCCGCAAGGGTGTGAACTTCGGGATACATCGTCGTCTCCATGTGCCTCGGTTATCTCTTACCCGAGCCCTTTACTTATGCACTTTACTTTGTGATAGCCATATTGTTCTTTGTCATATATCTTGCTATCACATAGTTGCTTATCTTGCTTAGCATAAGTTGTTGGTGCACATAGGTGACCCTAGTTGTTTTAGGTTTTGTGCTTGACAAATTAACCATTAGGTTTATTCCGCATTTGTTCAAGCCTAAACCGTAATTATTTTAAAGCGCCTATTCACCCCCCTCTAGGCGACATCCTCGATCTTTCATAAAGGATTAGCAATGCTTGGCCCCCTAGCTCATTTATTTTTCGTGGCTCCGCCACTGCGCGCAACAGCGCACATTCTCGCCCCCTCTCTCTAAATATCGATCTCGCACTTGTGCATTCCTTCCTAGTCTCCCTCCACTCGGCCCCTTGCACCATCTTCTAGGCCCCCACCGGATTTTTCCACATGTAGAATCTAGCAGACTCCATGGTTGAACTTAAGCATAATGCACAAACCTCAAAACAACAGTGGTTCTCTTTTGTTCTAGAATCTTCCATATCATAACTGCCCAAACTTTTTTTTAGTTGAATTGCCATTATTTGCTTTTACTTTATGCTTTACAACGCACAATTCCATGAATCATAAAATAGATTAGGCTTCTTTGATTCAAAGGAAATTTGGAGGATTCTAATCATTAGGAATTTTTCCTATCTTGGTTGTTTGATTCGTAGGATTGTAAACCATAGGAATTTTTCCATATGATTCATTTGCACTAGATTTAATAGGAAACATCCCATCCACTCAAACCTCTTTGAAAGAATTCTGCATTTTTTCTATGCACAATCAAACACTCATAGGATTCAAGACGACATTCCACTATAATCCCATGTTTTTCCTATTCCCGTGTTCTTAGCTTTTTAATGAAAACTAATTGATTTTGAATGAGATAACTATAAGAATTAAATGAAGGTCTACATCAGGCATATATGACTCAGAGCTTACATGCTATAGTGTGGTATTTATTCATAATTTGGTTGCAAAATCTGATGCGTGCAATGCACGTGTACCTTACTAGTACTTCGAGTATGTGCAAAACACGTAAATTAGAATTCCAATGGCACGCTACATTCATGAAGCCACGTGGCACATGTGGAGGCGTTTTCGCGAACTCCTTGTGTGGATTGATCACAGTGACGTGCTGCTGGTTCTAGAAGAATGTACTCGTCCTCCCTGAGCCATACTGTCAGTACATGCATGAAGCGAAGATGTGCATGCATGCCACGCATGCACTCATTCCCTCGCACGCACACGCGGGTACACGGGCGGACGCAATTTTGTACCAAGATCCACCCCATGTGATAATTTGATGCGTGTAAAGTCATTCACTTCATTGATGGTCAATTAATATAGCGCATGCAAATTGAGTGGACGTGAGGGCGGAAGAAAGACATTACTACTCCACTGCGCGCATGCGAGTAGTTAAATCATGGGTTGCTAGTAGTACTTCCATTGGTCTCCTTCGTATTTTGTGCCAATTTTTGACAGTAACATAATATTTGCGCATTTGAGCAGTGTAGTCTACTTGAAGTTTATGTTCCGCTAAACTCATCGGGAGCCGTTTCGGGCCTCGAAACCAAAACTATCAATTAATCTTTACCTTGTTCCCATCACATTCGAAAGCCTGCTCACACCTACTAGTACGTACCAAACCTGAACGTGTTCCCACTATGCAGGTATTAGTACTAGTGCTAGTACTTAGGTTATAAAAAGGGGAACTACCTAACCGAAAATTACTCTACCTTTCCTCCTCATAAGTGCTTCTTCTTCATCCGTCCTTGCCATGGCCGGTGAGCAGAGCTCTAGGTCGAGAATTACTTGTAACAAGGGCGCGACAACCAAGGGTGCGGAAAAAAAGAGAGGGCTCGCTGATACGCAGAGACCTCGAAAGATCTCTCACAGGCAGGCGATGGCTCCCAGGAGCACCCTAGGCACGGATGCGAACATGCCGAGCCGGCGGCGCTGGAGTCGTTATCCCTTGATGGCATGCCCTATCAGCTCAATAAGCACCTCAATAGGCAGAAGGAGTTCATCCAAGGCATGGTGGAGTTGCTGAAGGAGATCCTCGACGACATGCCCACTGAGCTCAATAAGCAGGGGGAGTTGACCACCGGCTTGGTGATGCTGTTGAAGAAGAGTATTGCCTTGGAGAAGAAGGCGACCGGCGAAATCCTGCGACTTCAGGAGGACAAGGCGAAGCTCTGCCACGAGATCGACCTGTTGAAAGAGAAGAATGCCAGCTGGAAGAAGCTGCATGAGAATAGTAGTTCCTCGATGAAGATGCTGCAGGCCCTCGTCATGAAACAGAAGGGGGAGTTGGCGAAGCTCCGCATCGAGCACCCGGCTGCTATCAAGGTACGTGATGCGGTCGTGGAACAGATGATGAAGGCTCGCGTCGAGAAATCCCGCGTCATGGACAGAATGAAGAAGATGGCGGAGGAGACGCGCAAGGAGATGGAGGTCGTGGAGGCAATGAAGAAGCAGTTACGACTCCGCGGTGAATTAGATCATTTGGGGGTCATAATCTTCCTTCGTCTTTTGCTCCTATGTTTCATCTTTTGCTTCGGGTGTTTCAACGCACGTGTCACGTTCTCTGCGAGGCATGAATAGAACAATGCTTTTTTTGAGGGAATGAATAGAACAATGCTAAGAATGAGATGACTAGCAAATTAGATCATTTTTTATCGCCATATGGCACTGGGCTGCCGTGTTTCATGCTCCTCTGTCGTAGTACTACTCCAGTGGAAAAATTGAGTATACCACACGGTTCTTTGCTCCTCCTCAGGTCGTCGGTGCATTTATACGAGCAGTCAAATCACATGGCCCCGCCTTCCAGCAGTAATGATCCGTCAAATCACAAAGGCCCTCGCCTCCCGTGAAACCGACCAAGCTAGACTGCCCCGCCCTCTAGCCTTTTAAAAAATGTATACTTTTGTACAGCAGTAGTATCGATGGATTGCGACATGGAGCAAAACTTGAAATAAAAAAAAGGTGGTACATATAGAGAGCGCTCGTCGCCAAATTATGCATATAGTACTATTAAAAAGGCTAGTCACAATAATGGTGTCCAGCACAACCCACCCCTCAAATAAAACTAAACATCCTGGAATTCTTTGACAAAACTAAGCACCTTGAAATTCTTTGACAACTAAACCGTTGGCTATATAATGTTGGCCATATATATTGTACGCATATAATGTGAAGAAACGAGTGGTAGTACTATACCAACTAAAAGATGAAATGTAAGAAATACCAGTATGTACGTACTGAAGAGTTAAAGTAACAAGAAGAAACATAACATAGTTCTGCTGGGGGCTCAGCACAACACACTCCTCAAATTAACTTAAGCACACCTGAAATTAAACTTTGCAACTATTTCGGTAGACACTACATTAGAACCACCATGAGCAACGGCACTGCCACCTTACTCGGAGTCCTCGTCCACGTCCTCGACTTCGTCCTTGTCCCTCTTCCTCTTGGCCGATACTTCTTTGCTTGAACCGCACACTTGGCTCTTGCTCTTCATCCAACCCTTGTAGATATTGAAACAAAGGTAGCCATCCATTGCAGCATAGTGGATGTGGTCTATATCTGGTACATTCTGCTACCATGCATAACGATGAAACGTGTATGGATGTTTCTCCAGTTTACCGTACGAAGGATGAACCATGGCTCATGCTAGGGTCAGCATTGAAGGCTGACGAGAGGACACCAGCCGATTCTTTTGGAGGTCGAAGGGGTTGCCTACAACGAGGCCTATCCGACCCAGGACTTATTTGTCGTTACTAAAGTCTATAGTAACGAATTTGACTAGGTTGCTCTCGAGGAAGTCCTTAAAATCCAGGCATTCAAAGACGGCATGGCATATGTGGTAGACCAAGCATAAGTCATGCACGCAAACCTGGATCACGACGGGCTTCTTCCTCTCTTCGTCCTTTAGATCCTTCTCTCGTCCTAGGACTGTGGTGTACTCAACATCTAGCCCATCGACCCACTCATCATCTGAGTTTTTGAACATGCGTCTGAAGCAAGAAAGGCATCCTTTCACCGTCACGGAAGAACGGGTGTAGATGACGTCGAACTCATTGCCAGTGATGGTTCTAACCTTGTACTCACCGCCGATGATGGAGATTTGGGATGCCATGGATTTGGGAGGAGGGTTACGATTAGTGGAACTGCCGTAATGTGAAAGGACGGGACGACTAGGAGCAAACCGCCATAGTATTAAACGGCGTGCGGGGACGAGTAGGAGCGAACTTCCAGCGTGCGAACGGTAGGGTAGTGGCTTTCCATTCTCCCATGATACGGGCTTCCGAGAGCCCTTGGATCTGAGATCGAATGGTTGCATGGCGTGATTCTAGACATATGGGTGAATATCCTATCCTGGGGTTTATTCTGCAAATTTTCCGCAACTTGGCATGCGACCGTTTGATCTCAGATCCAAGGGCTGCCAGCAGCCCGTATCATGGTCGCGCCTACCACGACCGTCGCGTCGCTCGTGCGGTCGCGCCCTTGGAGATTTAACACGGTGTGTTAGGCTATCTGATGTTGGCATGTCATACATAGTCATCACTTAGTCACTCATACTACAACAAGGTTAGCTATAAGCTTGGCTATAAGTGTTTTTTACTTCTCTCTATCTCTTTCTTCGTACTCCCTCCGTCCCATAATACAAGAACGTTTTTGACATTAGTGTAGTGCCAAAAACATTCTTATATTATGGGACACAGGGAGTACTAGTATTTATTGCATTTGCCAAGGAGTGACCTCTTCCAATGAAATGGTGTGCTTATTAGTTTTTTGTTGCTAACTTTGCTTGATTTAATTAGCTATAGACTCAAAATTGACTTTTCACCTAGGTACACACGCTTAGCACCATTTCTTCCTTGGGTCACCAAACTAGTCTCTCTCTTCTTGATTAACTTGCCACATTAGACTTTATGCCTATGTGGCAAGCTTAGCACCTGTAGGAGCAAGTAAGGCTGCTTGTAATGGGAGTATCATAGGTACTAGTATCATGCATGCCAACTATGCAATCTTGATGAGGTGACGTCGAATTAAATGAAGAAAAGAGAGAGTTGAGTATCATAATATGATACTGTATCATATTAAATGATGTGCTACTATGTGTCATGCATGGCAATAAATAAACTATCCTATGATACCAACACATGATACTATGCATTACGGAGGTAGTATCATACAAAAGTACCATATGCATGATACTAGTATATGATACTCTCCATTAAGACCAACCTAAGTACAATAGTGTGCTTTACATGGCATTTTTGCATATGTGGAGGAAAGAGAGGCAAGGGAAAAGTGGAGAAGTGGGCTCTCATGCAAGAGCCAGCCTCTACTACATGGTGGAGCATTGGGAGAGGCACCTGTATGGAGGTGGTCAGGAATATGGAGACTCATGCCGGTCGTAGCGCCGTAGTTAAAATGATAATGGCAAGTCAAATCACGTGGCCCCACATGTCCATCAGTAACTCGCTGTCAAATCACACAGCCCTACGTTTGTAGTAGCCTACTCCCTCGTCTTCTCGCATCTCTATCGAACCGACTAGGCGGAACTGCCCCGCCTACCACGCAGGAAAAGCCCCGCCCTCGACTTTTAAATATTTCAATATACTAATTTTGTATCCATGGATTGCGCCATGGAGCAAAGCCTCTAGAAAACGGGGATACACATGTACGGAGTATACAGCACGCCCGTCGCGTTCGCGTCGCACCCCAGACGGTCGGTTAGTCTGTCACGCTGCTCTCCGAATGGAACGCGCGTCATTTGCGTTTGCACACACATGTGGGACCGCAATTGAGAACCGACCATAGGCACACTCCCCGGCCCCGCAAGTCGGGTGACTTAATAGAAGAGGGAGACGAGCGATAGTACTAGAGAAGTGTTGTACTACGTTGGTGCCTGGACGATCCCTGCAAGACATGGAAGATCAGTTCGTCCATGCATGTGACCAGACTCCAGCAGACACGCCTGGATTGGCTATCATCTACATATCGTGCAGGCTGTGTTGTACATGGTTGTAGTTGTGGTGGGAAATATAAAAAAAGGTTTCTTGTCATCTATGTGCTTGGGATCACTGCGAGGGTTAAACAACGACAACTGAGTTGGGCTAGTCATTGGGGGCACATGCACGAAGACTACCCTGTTGCCATCTAGGTCAAGCCGGCTATGTTAATTAGGACATCTATCGACGAACTCCTTTTCTATGAGTTTATCTTTGATTTGAGCTTTGTTCCTCGTCTAGTTTGTCCGTAGGGATTCATGTTGTCTCCTTTGGGCAGTGAGGTTATGATTTCTTGTCATGTGGCATTTTTTCGTGTTATATGTTATAATCCGGTGCTTCAGATCAAAATGACGACAACTACGCCTCCGGGCCACGTGCATGAAGACTTCTCAACAGTCATTGACGAGGTCAAGCCAGCTCCGGTAGATAAAAGAAAACTAGTACTACTCCACTATATAGGCAGGAGCCTCCGCACTTGCTTGCTAGTGTTGCTCTCTTCACACTGTCTCGTCCTCTCCAGATCTAAACACGATAGCGGTGGCCACACTCTCTCTCTCTCTCTCTCTCTCTATCTATCTCTCTCTCTCTCTCTCTCTCTCTCTCTGCTCACCGCTGGTCACAGATCCAGCCGGATCCTCTCTGCCGGGGAAGGTGAGAAGGTGCCACATTCACGCAGTCGTCCTCGGCGACGGCTCTTACCCACTGCTGGCGCGTCCCGATCAGCATGCCTTGCCGTTCTCTCCCAAGCACCGCTGGCGAGGGAGGGCCTCCGACCCCTTCTTCCTCGCTGCTGTAGTGTGGGCAGATCCGGCTTCCCGCCGCCCACCTAGCGACATCCCGGCGACCATCAGGTATAACTTCCTTCGAAACCGTCCTTGCTCTACTTCCCGAGCTCCTGACGTCGCTGCATTTGTATCTTTTACTATTTCTCAGGCCCCCTCGTAGATAGGATCGATCGGTTGTTCGAAAACCACCTAATTTTTTTACGTTTAAGAGGTAAAACTAGTTCATGCACTTGAATCTAGTACTACTTGGTTCAAACAAGGAAGAAAGGGGGTGGGGGTGGGGGAGGATTTGTTACCTGAATCTAGGACTTGGTCGAAAGAGGAAATAATGGGGGCGAAAGTAGCAGAGACTGGCTATCCAACTGGTCTCTAGGTCTAATAGGGAAATAAAGGGAAACGCAGTACAAACTCAATATAAACCCGATCTATTGGTTGAAAAAGGAAAGAAAGTGGGGACTGGGGGACACGTCAATAGAATAAGTCTAGCACTAGATTTGCTAGCCTCACATAGTATAAGGTGGCTATACCAAACAAAAATGGGACCAACCCAGATATCCTGTTCTGATGTTTGTTGCCCCGAGCCACTCTTATGTAATGTCACTGGTAAAATGTAGCAGTCACACTGTTAAAAATAAGGACATGTTAAACCAATGTTGTTTTCAATGTAATGCCTCCAGTAATATGAATCAATGACACTTTTTTACATGTCCTGCTAAATTTCCCATTAAGATAAGTTGGTTCTTTTCGTTAGAAATGCAACTGTCCTAGTCCGCCTACTCTCCCGTGCCCAAAGTAATGTCGTATTTAACGGTTGTCATAGTTAATCCTAATGCCCACACTAATATCTAGCAATGCCACTGCTTTAGAAATTGCTATCGTCCTTGTAGGATTGCCATTTAGATAAGGAACATGCTTCTTTTCATTTGATGCATGTTTCATCACTTGTTAGTCACCCTCCTTTACACCTTTTTTGTGCAAACAGAGATATACATTTCATGCTCGATCTTAGTTGAACTGCACAAATGATATCCAAATTATAGTTGAGCATTCCAGGAGCTTCACAACCAACCTTGATGTTGCTCAATTTTATTGCAACTAATGAAGAAGAAGCTCTGTGGGTCTCGTTTTCTGATGGAAATGGAATCGGGGTTGGATCCCTTTTCTTAAAAAAATTGAAGAAGAAGCTGCTAGCTCACGGGACATTGCTTCATTTTAGGTGAATTGCACCAAAAGGTCCCATGAATTGAATCATCCATGTTGGTGACTGAAAGAGCCAGCTTCAGCATCCCAGTCTAAGCACCCCCGTCCTCCATCCTTGCGACGCACGGTACACCTCATTTGCCACCTGCTCGACCCTAGTGTCACTGATAAAATGAAGTAATAATACAGTTAAAATAGAGCGAGTGTCCTCTCTATCATTTTATTTCCAATGTAGATAAAGAAAGTGCTTCTCTTTGTTAATGTATGTTTCATCAACTAGTCCCATTGTTAATGTTTAAGCGTTTCTGCAAACTGGGTGCTTAATTTTAGTTGATATGTACAAAAATAGAGATTTGAATGTCTCAAGGCGCCTCCTTGTACTACCGATGTACACTGATGTTCATCACTGGCAGAAGGTGTATCTGGGAGACTTGGGACGACGTCCAGTATGAGGTGTACCGTATGAGGCGTCGCAGGGCCCATCTCGCCCTCGCAGCATGGCATACTATGATACTATCGCAATACTTTCTTCTATTTATTTTGTGTGTTTCATCAACTAGTGCCACTATAATGTAATCACGCTTTTTCATTATCTGTGCAAACAGGGTTATTCAGCTGCATTTTGGTGGAACTGCACAAATGTACGTATGGAACCGGCATATATGCAGAGTGCAAGGTGTGCCAAGTAAAAATTACCGACCCCAACCATGCTGCAAGCATGCATTGTCAACCACCACCACCAGTGGGATGTGTGGCGCTCTCTGTGGACGGATCTTTCTCGGCAGCAAATCCTCTAACCAAATACTACCAGCTTATATTGGTAGTTTTCTAGGGAGTGCTCTTTTATGAAAGAAGCACCAATCTATTTTTATTTATTTGTACGCTGTGTCATAACTTTGACCCAAAGGTCCAGAGCTATTTTAGGGTGATTGGCGTAGTACTCGGAGACTGATTGTAAGCATGATTTTCATTAGCTGTCACACTAATTGTAAGTGTGAGCAGGTGGAAGATTAGGTTAGTGCGAAGCTTACCTTAAACCTTACCACCACCGTTGAAACAAGGCGAGCATCGAGGGAACCGTGGAGAACGGCGGGGAAGCGACGTCACGCCATCCGGCCTCCTCTTGCGGTGGGAGAACGGATACTCCTGTGGCTCCGGCTGGCTCTGCACCCTCACGAACGGCACACCATACTCGATCGATTCGTTATCCTCTGGGTGCTCGACCTTCGACCTGTACGCCCACCACCTCCGCTTGACTGTCGCCTCGGGCGAATCTGTCTGCTCCATCTCCCAGAGGAGATACTCGATGAACTCGGAGGACTGCGGCGTGACTGCCGCCGAGGAGTACATGTACATCGTCGCCCTCATCGCTGCCGTCTCGCTCTTTTGCATACATTGCCACATGGCCCGCACCATCCTCGAAATCTCCCACTCATTGTCAAACCAAGTAAGGATCTCCTTCAACCTGGCTAACTTTGCCTGGTCACTGCCGGCGATCTGCCTGATTCGCTGCTGCATCCTCTCCATAGATGTCCTTCTGAGAGGTCCGGTGCTAGCTTTGGAAGATGGGAGGAGAGACGGTGGTCTTACAATAGAGAAGAGGGAGAGGCAAGATGGTGGTTTTGGAATGGAGGTGATGGAGAGGAGACGAGGTGATTTTGCAATGGAGAAGATCAGAAGAGGGAGAGGCGAGACGGTGGTTTTGGAATGGAGATGATGGAGAGGAGAGGAGGTGGTTTTGCAATGGAGAAGAGGGAGAGGAGCGTGCGGCAGCGATTTAGGATTGGACGAGAGGGCCGACGCGCTGTGACTGGATCAAAATCAAAATCAATTTACCCTTCAATTAAGAAAGTGACCCCACATTAACTAGTCTCCCTTTTATTCTAGGTCATAATTGACCATGATTTTCGCACATAAAATATATGTTATACGTTGCAAAAATAATATAATTTGAAAGTACATTCAGATACGAACCAAATGATACAATTTTTGGTGACATGCATTCACATTTTGCTTGTCAAATACAGTACATGGTCAAACTTTGACCCAAAATACGCAAAACAACAAAAAAATACTTCCAAGACCAGCGCCGCTCTTCCGCTCTTCTCCTCTTAAACCACCGCCACTCCTCTCCTGTTCCAATCTAAATCCAGCGCCGCTCCTCTCCTCTTCCATTTCAAAACCACCGCCCCTCCTCTCCTGTTCCAGTCCAAAACCAGCATCGCTCCTCTCCCATTCTAATCCAAAACCAGTGCTGCTCCTCTCCTCTTCCATTCAAAAACCACTGCCGGCGAGTGAAGGTGCTGTGGAGAAGTAGATCGATGGAGGAGTACAACCGATACGTGAGGATCGCAGACGGTGACCCTATGAAGCTAGCTAGGATGTTGGAGATACAGTCTTGGTTTGACAACAAGGACCAACTAGCGGCGACGGCAACATCCATGGCCAAATATCTGCAATAGAGCGAAAAGGCGGCGATACTCCTGGAGGGAGTCGCGCGGGAGTACATAGAGCTGCTCCTCTGGGCCATGGAGCACACAGATTCACCGAATCCAATCGTGAGGGAGCGGTGGTGGGAGTATCGATCCCAGATGGAGCATCCACCAGAGATTGAAGGATCGAGCATCTACAGGGTGCCGTTTGTGAGGGTGTCCTGCCAGAGCGAGCCGGTGGAGTCTTCGTCGACCGAACCCAACTGCAAGAGGAGAAAAGCAGTTGGCCCGACGACCGCCATCCTCTCCCTCGCCGTTCACATCGTCTCACGGGGCGGCTGTTTGGCACCGAGGAATAGGAGGGGACTGCCCCCCAGCCCAATAGTCGGGCAGGTTGTGAATTGTCAGGAGGAGCTTAGGTTTGTCAGTATTTGTAGGTTTTGAATTGTGTTTTATGTTGTGTATTTTGAGAGAACTTTCAGATATGAATGTCTTTTGAATTTCAGATTTGCAGTATTGAGCATATGAAGTATTTTATGAATTCTAGAGATCTATTTTTAGCACTTAAAAAATGTAGTTTCATAGGAGTAGTGCAGACAATGTGATTCTCAAAGAAGAAACTGCAAGTTTCAGTTTCAGATAAGAAACTGCAAGTTCAGTTTCAGATAAGAAACTGCAACTTTCAGAGGCAGAGCATTTATATTAATACGGCCTTTTCAAACAGGGTTAACATCATGTTGGAAGTTTTATTCATGGTCGAAAATGGAACTACTAGCCAGTTAACATCATGCTGATCAACATTCATGCATAGCACATCTTCATATGATGCACGGTCAAAATGCCCACACAATGTCGAGTGTGCGAAACATAGAGAAAACGAGGGACGATGTTTTGGCAAGTGTTGGACGTGGTGTGCATAGATGACAATGGGGACCCACATGTCAATAAAGGCAGAGGCAAAAAAATTGGAGATATTTTCCCTGCACAGGTGGAATCAAACCCGGGCGGAACAGGTGTCGGGTAGTGTCACTTGGCCACTAGGCTAGTTCAGTAGTTTCATTAATAATAAGGCACTTCCTTAGGTGGTCAGATCCCCTCCTACGCCTTTGTGCGCTCGCCACGACGTTGCTGTCTGCCGTTGTGAACATGCTGAACAAATGAGAGGAATCTGGAGAGGGCTGTACGTGGAGAGGCGGACGGTCGGGACCCACCAGGTCTATGGCCGTACGCAAGCAAGTGTCGAAAAAAATACTTCCTCCTAATGCTATACTGACATTGGGGCCCACGGGTTTGTCAACATAGTTACATTTTTTAGGTGCTTTAACGTAGTTACTACAGTAGATAAATTCACAACGAAGCCGGGGAGCTGGCAGGTATCATTTATTATCACTGGGGCAGCAAGTATCAGCTGGGTTTTGGGCTGCCCCATCTAGGCTTTCATTTTTAACATGTGCTGCCCACGACCTCGGATGGGAGGTCCATAGGCCTATTTGTATTTTCTTGAGGGCCATCATGTATCGACCGGCCTATGGACCTCCCATCCGAGGTTTTATTTTCCCTGAATATCGGCAGCCCAATTTATGTATTTTTTGAAGAAAACGCAGAGGTCTGTTCTATTTTTCTATATAAGAATAGGAGCGCCAGGTCCAACTTATGTTTCCCTTCTAACTATATTATATATATTTAAATTAATTTATATGTTATTATATATTATTTTTATTGTCATCATATATTTAACAAATACTTACATATGTAAGAAAACAATATCCCACATCTTATTAACTTATAAAAATAATTTCTTAACAAAAAAATCCTAGATTGTTTGGGCACGAAAATCCTAGTGATTGTGTACAAAAGCTTGGTAAGATTTAAGGACAAATGTAATAATATCACTTATTATTTAAATATATTTATATCAAAATGCTCAACCCCTTTTTATTTTTTGATAACATTGTTGGCCCAACCCAACATTATAATTAGAATCAGCCCAGCAAAATCATGTATTTCGAGAAAGTGCAAATGTCCTGTAATTTTTTAGGAAATAAAATAAATGGGCCGCATGGACGCTACATTATTTGTTTACCCAGCCCAGCTAATGGTTGTAATTCAAAAAAAAAGATCAAATTGACTGTAAATTCTACTATGCAAAAAAAAAGACTGTAAATTCTGAAAAAATGGGTTGAATACGTGACACATTTTTGGAGGCTAAAATGTGGCCAATAGGTCCAAGCCAACACAAGTCGTTGTCAATTTAGTCAATAGATGATTCTGACATGTTAGCCATTGGATTTACATCCAACGACCGGCGTCCATATTCAATCTCTCGTCTTCTTCCTCCACCGCCGCCAGGACCACCTCCCGCCTCCTGCTGCTAGCAGCTCTGCTTAGCACGCTTCGCTTTGAAGCGCTACTCCACCGTTGGCTAGGCCATCCCTCCATCCCTCCACACCTCCTGTTCTTCTCCACCGACTGCCGAACCACACCACACTAGAACCAGTTAACCCTCGTACACCTCTCCGTCTGCGACTCTACTCCCACGTCTTCCCATCTCCGGCTCGTTGTTGTCTGGGGCCTCGTCGTCGTCCACCACCTTGGATGCGCTCGGCGCGGCGTGGTCAACGTGGTCAACGAACGACACCATCGGAAGTAGACTGTGCGTGGAGAGGCTGACAGCTGGGTCCACGGCCGCACACAAGGAAATGCCTTCTTATTACGCACAAAATAATGATTCCTCCACCTGACATATGGGACCCACCGGAAGGGCCTCTGTATTTCGCGAAAAAAACGTGCCCCCCGCTGACAGGTCGGACCCACCAGCTATCTTCGCACACAAGGAAGTGCCTCCGTATTACGCACAAAAAAATGAATACTCCCCCTGCCAGCTGGAACCCAGCATAGTGGGAGGCTGACTTGTGGGCCTACCAAGTTGACAGGGACGGAGGGCTTTGTCAACTTAGTTAATATGAACGATTCTAGATCCTGTTACCATACGATGTTCATCCAACGGCCGTAGTGCTTCTTCAACCTCTGGTCTTCTTGCTCCAGCCGCCCAAACCAGCGCCGGTCGTGCCGCGTTCTCCTGCCTCCCGTGGCCGGCTGTGATGCCGTGGAGGCCTCACCACCCCTACTACTTCCACCGCTGGCCAGGCCATCCCTCTACTCACCCACACCCCCTGTTATTCTGCGGCGACGGCAGCCTCACACCACAATCAAACCAGTGAACCCTCGTACTCCTCTTCGCGTGGGCATCCACTGCTGCGTCTTCCCCGGCTCCGTGTCGGCCCCTTCCTAGGCCTCGCCGCCGTCCACCGCCGTGGTGCTCTCAGCACGGCGTGATCAATGTGGTCAACGACCGACTTCCATCGAAAGAGTATTGTACGTGGAGAGGCTGACAGCTGGGTCCACGGCGGCCGCAAGGAAGTGCCTCCTTATTACGTGCAAAATAATTATTCCTCCACATGACAGCAGGGACCCACCGGATGGGCCACCGTATTTCGCAAAAAAGAGTTTCCCCTGACTTCTGGGACCCACCAGCTACACCTTCACACGCAAGGAAGTGCGTCTGAAAAAAAACAATTTGCCCCCTGACTGCTGGGACCCACCAGCTACATCTTCACACGCAAGGAAGTGCGTGACAGTTGGGACCCACCTGGTCGAAGCGTATGTAGTGTTGTCATTCTGGTCGCGAACGTGTACGTACATACTGGTCGATGTAGAGGCGTGCACGTGTCGTAGTAGAGGCGCGCATGTAGCATGTACACGTACGTGCAACGGCCAGGGTGCAAGAAAGAAAATACGACCACGTACGTACATACGGGCGGGGTCTCGAACACCTACTCGCACATACGTACGGCCAGGTCTCGTGTACATGGCTGGGTAGGAATAGAGAAACCACGTCGTCGTCGTGTTCATGGGGAGGCAACAGAATGCTCGTGTTCATGGGGAGGCAACGAAATGCTCGTGTTCATCGGGAGGCAACGGAACGCGTGGGAGCCAACCGACTTGGACGGAACAAGTGATGGAAACGAGGCCTGGTGTACCACAGAATGGAGGAAACGGCCTTGTGTTCGACCGACCATGTTCGAAACGGTATCCTGTTCATCGGGAGGGGTCTGGCGTACCACAAAACGGAGGAAACGGACCTTCTACGGTCGAAACGGGGGTCCTGTTGATTGGGAGGGGTGTGGCGTACTGCAAAACGGACGAAACAGACTTGTGTTGGAGCGCTACGGTCGAAATGGGGGTCCTGTTCATCGGGAGGGGTGTGGCGTACCGCAAAACGGGACTCCACGGGATACTGTTCATCTCCACCGTCGATCTCCTCCAACCTCCACGGGCTACCGTCGACCTCCTCCAGCCTCCACGGGCTCCTGTTCATCCAGCCTCCACCGCGCGCTACTCCATCGGCTACTGTTCAACCACCCCTCCACGGGCACCCCTCCACCGTCTACTGTTCATCTAGCCCTCCATGGGGTCGTCCTGTTCATCCAGCC
>NC_041385.1:433625945-433653811 GCF_002162155.2 Triticum dicoccoides | reverse complement strand
CAGAGGCAGCATCGATCGGCTTCAGTTAGCAGCAGTAGCGAAGGAATCGCTCGATCGGGTTCAGTTAACAGCCAGCGATCGATCGCTCGGGTTCAGTAACGCGTAGCCTGTAGTGCAATCGCTCGGGTTTAGTTATAGCCCAACGCCTCGCTCGGGTTCAGTTAAAGCCAACGCCTCGCACACACGCGCGTACATGTACGAGAGAAACGCGCATCGCTCAGCCCCCGACCACCCTCCGTAACCGGGAACTCCCCAAAATTTTCCTTGCCCTTGCTTCTACCACGGATTTTTCCGTCATGGGCGGCCCAAAGAATGTCATGCAGCTGCGCCTCCGGCCCGCCCAGGACGAAAAGCCCATTTTATGTCATGATTTTTTGTCATACAAGTAGGAGCCCACCACATCTATGATGATACCAGGTTTTGTCACAATTATTGTCATGGAAGTGTCATAAGTATGACAAAAAAAATTCGTTCGGCCCAAAATGTCACGGATGTGTCTTTTTTTGTAGTGAGGCCCAACAATGTCTACAAGAAGAAGGTTGTGTAGTAGACATCAGGGTCTGTTTGCCTCCATAGTCTGAGACCTGCACTTCACGCACTGGGGCCTTGTTCTTCTTGAGCAAGTGCTCCTCATCTTCTTGAACTTCACGCACTGGGGCCTTGTTCTTCTCTGGAGCCGAGATATTTCTTGTGCTTCTCTTGGGTGTTGTTGGCTTTGGATCTTGAGCTTGTGAAGATTTCTTGGGAGTTGTGTTGGGCTTGGATGGAGCAGCCACAGACTTTTAGCATCTCCCATCAACTTCTGAGATTTCTGAGCTAGTGCAGCATCTTCTTCCTCTTCTTCATCTTCATCTTGCATCATTGATGATCTACCAATCACTCTGGCCATGGTCTTCTTGACCCTTTCTTTCCTCTTCTTGCCTCCAACAACATCTTCCTCTCTTGGTTCCTGAGTGATGGTTTCCTAAGTTGGGGCTCTGACTTTGGACATGGGCTTCCTCTGAGCAGGATCCTTCTTCTTCATTCCTGGCTTGATGGCAGTAGCAGTAGCAGCATACTCTTTCTTGACTGCTTTCTTCTTGGAAGTGACCTCCTCATCAACCACAAAGTCTTCATCTTCAGAATTCCACCACGAAGGTTCCACGAAGAAGAAACCTTGTCTATGCCACCATGGCCATCGCCCATGAAGGACTTGCCTCACTCAGGTAGATCTTCATGAAGTAGGCGATCTCCTTGCCCTTACAAACTGCTTGGTTCAACTCCACAATCTTGACGGAGGCTCCCAGGTGACACCTAACCAATCTAGGAGACACTACTCTCCAAAAGGTAATAGATAGTGTGTTGATGATGAACTCCTGCCTCTGGTGCTTCAATTGATAGTCTACCCAACACTCAACTCTCTCTCACAGATTTGGCTATGGTGGAAAGATGATTTGAGTGGAAAGCAACTTGGGGAAGGCTAGAGATCAAAATTCTTGTGGTTGGATTGGAATATATTGGTCTCAACACATGAGTAGGTGGTTCTCTCTCAGAAAATGAGTAGTGGAAGTGTCGACACATTCTAATGGCTCTCTCTTGAATAGAGAAGGGGGTGGAGGGGTATATATAGCCTCCACACAAAATCTAACCGTTACACACATTTGACCCAACTCGGTTAGACCGAATAGGTGAACTTGGTGAGACCGATTCAGTTCAAAATGTGAACGTTAGGATTCTCAGTGGGACCGACATGATCAACACGGTGGGACCGATGTGCTAGAGTTAGGGCAAAACCTCATCTCGGTGTGACCGATTGCATGAACTCAATGGGACCGATTTCAGCAATGAGCAAATAGAGAGTTGGCCAGGCAAACTCGATGTGACTGATCGCTCCTTTCGGTGATACTGAAACGTTATGAAAGGGAAATAGAGAGTTTGCATTGTGAACTCGGTGGGACCGATCGCTCATTTCGGTGAGACCGAAATGTTACGAAGGGAAACAAAGAGTTTGCAATCCCATCTCGGTGAGACCAAGATCCCTATTGGTAAGACCAAACTGATTAGGGTTTCTGGCTATGGCTATGTCAAAAGAACGCGGTGGCGCCGGATGGATCAAAATGATGGGGCCGAGTTTGACTTTAGGTTTAGGACATATTTGGAATTGAGAAAGTGGTTGAGGGCTTTGGAGCATATCACTAAGCATTTTGAGCAAGTAGACCATTATGCAACACCTCATCCCCTTTTAATAGTATTGGCTTTTCCTATGGACTCAATGTGATCTTGGATCACTAAAATAGAAATGAAGAGTCTTGAGCTTTTGCCAATATTTGTCCTTAGCATTTTGAGGGGTCCACATCTCTAGTCCATGCCATTGCCAATCATTAAACTTTCTGAAATAATCAACTTAAATGGATATTAGTTCAATGAGCTATATGTTGTTATGAATTACTAAACCGCCCGGGGATTAGTTGCACTTTCAGCAATGCACCTACTACCTTTCAAAGATGTATGACTGCTATATTCTCTTACTTCTGTGAAAAGATTGTTGAGGTTTTCATGGATGATTTTTCAGTTTACGAAACTTCTTTTGATGATTGCTTGAGCAACCTTGATCGAGTTTTGTAGAGATGTGAGGAAACTAATCTTGTCTTAAATTGGGAGAAGTGGCACTTTATGGTTAATGAAGGTATTGTCTTGGGGCACAAAATTTTTGGACGAGGTATTGAGGTGGACAAAGCTAAAGTTGATGCAATTGAGGAAATTCCATGTCCTAATGATATCAAAGGTATTTTTAGTTTCCTTGATCATGCTGGTTTCTATAGGAGGTTCATTAAAGACTTCTCTAAAATTTCTAGGCCTCTTACAAATCTTTTATATAAGGATGTTCCTTTTGTTTTTTATGATGATTGTTCAAAATCCTTTGAAACACTTAAGAAAGCCTTGATTTCTGCACTTATTGTTCAACCACCTGATTGGAACTTGCCTTTTGAAATTATGTGCGATGCTAGTGATTATGCTGTTGGTGTTGTTTTAGGACAAAGAGTCGATAAGAAATTAAATGTTATCCATTATGCTAGTAAAACTCTAGATAGTGCCCAACGCGATTATGCTACTACTAAAAAAGAATTCTTAGCAGTGGTGTTTGCTTGTGATAAATTTAGATCTTACATTGTTGATTCTAAAGTGACTGTTCACACCGATCATGTGCTATAAAATATCTTATGGAAAAGAAAGATGCTAAACTTAGAATCATTAGGTGGGTTCTTTTTCTACAAGAATTTGATTTACATATCATTGATAGAAAAGGACCCAAGAACCCCGTAGACGATAACTTGTCTAGGTTAGAAAATATTCTTGATGACCCACAACCTATTAATGATAGTTTTCCTGATGAACAATTAGCTGCAATAAATGTTTCTCATAACACTCCTTGGTATGCTGACTATGCAAATTACATTATTGCTAAATACATACCACCTAGCTTCACATACCAATAAAAGAAAAAATCTTCTATTATTTAAGACATTACTTTTGGGATGACCCACATCTTTATAAAGAAGGAGTAGATGGTATTATTAGACGTTGTGTACCTGAGCATGAACAGGAACAAATCCTACGTAAATGTCACTCCGAAGCTTATGGAGGACATCATGCGGGAGATAGAACTACTCACAAGGTATTGCAATCCAATTTTTATTGGCCTACTCTCTTCAAGGATACCCGTAAGTTTGTTTTATCTTGTGATGAATGTCAAAGAATTGGTAATATTGGTAAGCATCAAGAAATGCCTATGAATTATTCTCTTGTCGTTGAACCATTTGATGTTAGGGTTTTGATTACATGGGGCCTTTTCCGTCCTCTAATGGGTATACACATATTTTGGTTGCTGTTGATTATGTTACTAAGTGGGTAGAAACTATTCCAACCAGTAGTGCTAATCACAACACCTCTATTAAAATGCTTAAGGAAGTCATTTTCCCAAGGTTTGGAGTCCCTAGATATTTAATGACTGATGGTGGTTCACACTTTATTCATGGTGCTTTCTGCAAAATGCTTGCTAAGTATGATCTTAACTATATAATTGCATCACCCTATCATCCTCAGTCTAGTGGTCAAGTTGAACTTAGCAATAGAGAAATAAAGTTAATATTACTGAAAACTGTCAATAGGTGCCGAAAGAATTGGTCTAAGAAATTAGATGATGCACTCCGGGCTTATAGAACAGTTATAAAAATCCTATGGGTATGTGTGCTTATAAAATGGTTTATGGAAAGCTTGTCATTTGCCTCTTGAGTTAGAACGTAAAGCATATTGGGTAATAAAAAAACTCAACTATGATTTCAAACTTGGTGGTGAAAAGAGGTTATTTGATATTAGCTCACTAGATGAATGGAGAACCCAAGCTTATGAAAATGCCAAGTTATTTAAAGAAAAAGTTAAAAGATGGCATGATAAAAGAATTCAAAGGCGTGAGTTTAAAGTTGGAGAATATGTTCTTTTGTACAACTCTTGTTTCAGATTCTTTGCAGGAAAACTCCTCTCCAAATGGGAAGGACCTTATGTTATCAATGAGGTTCATCGATCTGGAGCCATCAAAATAAACAATGTCGAAGGTTCTAACCCGGATGTTGTTAATGGGCAACGAATAAAACATTATATCTTAGGTACGCCCATTAATGTTGAAAGCAATATTATCCAAACTATGACTCCGGAAGAACACATAAAAGAAACCTTCCGGACACTCCAGAATTGTGAAAAGAGGAGGTACGTGATACTGTAAGTAAACGTACTCCGAAAAATCTGCAAAAATATTTTTTGTCCGTTTTGGAAAACAAAAATTAGGAAAATAAGAAATAACCAGGAAGGCACCCCTAGTGGGCACAAGACACCAGGGCGCGCCTGGGTTGTGCCCACCTCGGGTACCTTCCGGACTTCGTTTTTCTTCCATTTGCTTATTTCCCAAGATAAAAAGTCTTTATATACCCCCCGAACCTATTAACCACCCTATCACGGAGAAACCTTCTGTTTTCTTTTCCTTGTTGTTTTCTGACAAATCTAGTTCACCATGGCCGCTTCGAGCTCCTCCAAGGACAAGTTCTTCGAGAACGTCATCAACCCATATATGCGGGAGGTGATGCAGCACCCTCAAGCTATCCAGATGCGTGAGGGGGTGCTCCACATCCGCGATGTGCAAGGCCCCAAGGGGACGGGATTCATGGAGGCTAGGCTTGAAGCTGTGGAGCAGGAAGGCTTTCGGTGCAAGGGGATGGTGGAATGTGGACTCAATGACAATCACCTCATGATCGCGAACTACACCCGTGATCTCAAGGTGGATGGCAAGTCCATGAAGGACATCGTCTTCACCTTCAACGAGCAAATCAACTTCCTCCAAAGCCAGATTCTATGATCTCCAAAACCAAGTCTTCGAATATGAGGCGAGGTTTAAAGGTATGAGTTTGGCTGCTAGTTGCAGGACCCGTGAGACTCGCTCCTCCTCTTATGATGGTGAGCCCTTTCCATGGAAGCCTGAGGATAAGATTACTACTACTTCATCACCACCACCTACTTCTTCATCACCAAAAGAAAATTGAGTATCAGATATGGGCACTCCCCTTGGCTTGTGCCAAGCTTGGGGGAGGTGCCCCGGTATTGTATCACCTCCACTATCTTTTACCTTTTACTTATCTAGTTCGATCATTTCTTTTCGAGAGTTTGCTTAGTGATCTATCTTTGTAATCGTTGCGAGATATATAATAAAGTTTAGTTTGAGTTTTGTTTCTTTACTTTCATGTTCAATAAAAAGAAAGGAAATAAATGAAAAATATCATATGCTAATCTTATGGTAAGTAATGACATCACATAAGGAAGAGTATAAGTAGAAAATTTTATTGGAGATTGACAAACATAGCATTGGTCAATGATGCAATTCATGGAAGAATTAATTAGGGAAGAGAAGATTCACATGCAAATACACTATCTTGGACATCTTTTGTGATTGTGAGCCCCCATCAAAATATTATATGCCAAAATTGTTGACGTTGGACAAGGAAGACAACGTAATGATTTATGTTTGTTCATATTCACACGGAAGTTATATTGTCACAGGTCCTTCAACATGTGGTGCTTGCCCCCCATCTTTTCTAGCCAAAAAATCTGCACTAAGTAGAGATACTACTTGTGCATCCAAAAACCTTTAAACCCAAATCTTATTTAGAGAGTCCACCATACCTACCTATGGATTGAGTAAGATCCTTCAAGTAAGTTGTCATCGGTGCAAAAAGGCAATAAAAATTGCTTCTAAAAGTGTTGGACCATTTAATGTAAGAGAAAATTGAGCGTTGTACGAACTTGTGATGGCAAAGAATAAAAGCGACAGACTGCATAATAAATGTTGATATCATAAGGGGCAATATAATGTGACGTTATTTTGCACTAAGGGATTGAGCATACAAACAAAAAGTGCATGGCAACCTCTGCTTCCCTCTGCGAAGGGCCTATCTTTTACTTTTATGTATTTACTTTTATGCAAGAGCCAAAGTTCTTCTCTCTTTTCCTTTTTATTTTCTCTTTTAGCAAGCATCATGTGGCGAGGCACTGGTATGCGCCGGTGCTATACAAACGGTTTTTAACCCCTTTCCGCGACGGCATTTGGAACCATCTTCAAGTGAGTGTGGGCAATAGGGGGGTCCTTCCCACACGACCCAGAAACCGTCGGGGATATGCCCTCCTGGCACACATGCTCGGCAAAATGAGGTCGTGTGCGACCGACAAGCGAGCAAATATGGTTATACGTACATTAGTGCTTAAAAACAATTATACAGGCGAAATCTTTCTCGGTCGTAAGTACATCCCACACAGTCAGCCCCCGCTAAACATTTCCGTTCGTATGTACATTCCACACAGTCGATCCAAGGAATACGTTTCCGTTAGTATGTACATCTCACACAGTTAATCTAAGAAGTACCAATCGTTTGTGATGCGCACAACATCACAAACGGTCAATAATTTCGAAGCGTGTGTGATAAGGTGACTATCACAAACATTTAATAAGAAAGAACTATGTGCGATGCTGTTGTCAATCACACACATTTTTTCTTGGCTGATCGTGTGTGCATTGGATATTGATCGCACACGTTTTTCCTGGTTGATCATGTGTGTGGTGGAGATTGATCGCACACGTAGTGGATCCTAGAAACGTGTCTGATCCACGTCTATCGCAGACGTTTCGCTTTTGCAAACCGTGTGCAGTGTAATCCCTAATTAATCCCTAATTTAAAAATCACATTTTTGAATTTGAAAGTAGTCAGTCACTTATTTCATATCCAACCAGGTTTATTACAAATATAGGTTCAACCACGAATGCATAATTCGATGCACAGGTACATATACTGAAGAACTACAGAAGCACCAAGTAAAGAATGATGAACCACAGTTGTACTAAAGACTATAAAGAGAGAGGTGAAAGACATTCTGGTTGCTGGAGATGCTGAAGAGGAATGCCCATATTGTGCCCTCCTCCATGCGAAATGTGCGCACGACTGTAGGACAACCCCTTGTGATGGCTGCCCGTCCATCCTTCACTGTCTTCATTACGACTTCTCGATGCTCATTATAGTCTGGATGAAATACTTTAACCTTCATTGCGTGTCCACCAATCATGTACTTTGCAAGGTAATCTTGAGTGAACTACTTCAGGAACCACTGCGAACAAAAAAGATTCAGACATTGTTTTCTAACAACTCACTATGGCAAGTAAAAAGGGAAGGCTGCAGAGTTTGTAGTTACCATCCTACAGCTCACCGATGTGTTGGATAGAGCATAAACAAATAATTTGCTTGCCACCATTTGTATATTTTTGCTAATAATCCTTATCAGTTTCCTCACTTGATGCTTGTTCATGAATATCTCATTGCCCCATGCGCAAAAAGGGTTGATGTGTGGATCCTTGCCAAGGGCATATGTACCTACAAGCAACAAGTCAATACTAGAAGCTAACAATTGTCGAGGCCTGAATCTATATGCACTACATTATGGAACGACGGGGAAGTACAAGCCGAGGGATGAAGCTAACCTCGGCGGAAAATGATGGCCACTCCCGTTGTTGTCCTGCATAAGTAGTGGAAAGGCATGATAAGTACGGCAACCTTAACAACAAACAAATATAGCAAAGGTAAACAATATCATCTCCAAATGATAGCTTGAATGTGTTGATTTCAGCATGATGTTAAATCATATATAAAATGGAAGGCAATGTTACCGACAGCAGGCTTAACAGCCATCAAATATTGCAATTCAAACTGGTATTTGTTGAAAATGAATAGAACATAGATAGTGCTTAAACATCACTGGATAAATGTGTAAAACTAGAATAAAGGGCATGTGTTAACTACACCAGGCATAACTGGAACCAAATATAGTCGTTCAAACTGGTATTGTTGCAGTCGAGTGGCACAGTTCCGATTTGCACATAATGAACAACACATTGTGAATGACTGAAATAAACAAGGCATAAATGATGAGTATAACACCAAATATAGCCATTGAAAACTGGACAGAGTCTCACTGGAACCAACCTAACAAGCAAATAAAGATAAACATGGCATATGCTTGAAAATTGGACAAATGCTCACTTCAACCAACCTAACAAGCAAATACAGATAAACAAGGCATCTTCTTGAAAATTGGACAGATGCTAAAAAGCAACCTAACAACCAAATACAGATAAACAAGGCATCTGCTTGATAACTGGAAAAATGCTCACTGCAACCAAACTAAGACAAAATACATATAAATAAGGCATCGGCTCGATAAGTGAAAAAATACTCACTGCAACAAACATAACAACCAAACACAGATAAACAAGGCATCTTGTAATGCCCCGAGACTGATGCGCCAGATGTCTTCCAGTTATTCGCCGTCATTGCCATGTCATTTGCTTGCATGTTGCATTTTTCCATGTCCTCCTATGCATTTCATCTGCATGTTTTTCAAAACTTGCATCCGTTCAGGTCCTCCCAGTTCTCTCTGTTCCCATTCTGAGCCCAGACACACTCGCATGCGCCCCGACACCTCCGAAATATTATTTTATAAGTGACATAAAATGTTCTCGAAATGGGGTGAAAGTTGGTGTGCGGTCTTATTATAGTGTAGGTAGACCGTCTGTCATGTTTCGTCGCATTCGGAGTTCATTTGATAGCCCAACCATCATCCGTAGCGGCACCATTGTCGGTTTAATCGTCGGACGTTTCTGTCTCCGAAACTGCCGTTGGGTTGCCCTTCTCTTCTCTCTTCCCATCCCAAGGCATCTCTTCACAGCCCACACCCACTCTAATCCAGCCTACTAAACCCCCCTCCGACTGGAACCATCAGATCAAGATCGGAGGGCTCCAAAACAATCCCAAACCCTCAACCCTAGACCCCTTTCCTATTTAAGCAGCTCTCCCTCGTCGATAAATGGGCTAAAACCACCTACCCCCTCCTTCCCCTGCAGCCACCGCCGTCTCCCACCTCGTTTTCCACGCCCGACCACCCCACCTCCGCCACTTGGCGCCACCACAACCGCCTCCCTTCGCCAATCGCGCGCCTCCACGCGTCCCTGCATCCTCCCCGCCACCGCAGGCCCGCCAAGCCCGCACGGGGCCCGCCCGAGCCCATCTGGGCCCGAGCTGATCGCCACCTCATCGCCTCCGCCTTCGGACGGCCTCGCCGGAGCTCCGCCATCCACTGGCGAGCACCGCACCGCCCGCCGTCGTCAACCCTTGTCGCCCAGCCCCGCCGCTCGCCGGAGATGGCGTGCGCCCGTGCCTGAAGGCCCCGGTCTCCTCCTCGCCATCCTCACCCCGCATTCGACCACGAGAGGCTCTCCGTCGCCGCCGTCGGCTAGATCCGGTCCTCCCGACCGGATCCGTGCCTCTACCGCCCCCCACCGTCGCCGTGGCCGCGCCGGCGCCGCCGCCGACCTCTGCCGCCGCGGGAGTCCCTCGCCCCGCGTTTCCCTCGGCCACGTGGGCCCACGCCCGCGTGGGCCGGCCTCTCTGTTGACCCCTGCCCAGCTTCATCCGGCCCAGACCACCTTCTCTGCTACTGGGCTGAAGCCCAATGTGAGCACCGATGCTACCTCTTGAGCACTGCGTTGGTTTTCCCTTGAAGAGGAAAGGGTGATGCAGCAAAGTAGCGTAAGTATTTCCCTCAGTTTTGAGAACCAAGGTATCAATCCAGTAGGAGGCTCCTCAAAAGTCCCTCGTACCTACACAAACAAACAAGAACCTCGCAACCAACACGATAAAGGGGTTGTCAATTCCTTCACGGAAACTTGCGAAAGTGAGATATGATAGAGATAACAAGATAAGATAAATATTTTTGGTATTTTTATAATATAGATTGGAAAGTAAAGATTGCAAATAAAAGATAGATGGAAAACTTATATGATAAAAGATAGACCCAGGGGCCATAGGTTTCACTAGTGGCTTTTCTCAAGATAGCATAAGTATTACGGTGGGTGAACAAATTACTGTCGAGAATTGATAGAAAAGCGCATAGTTATGAGATTATCTAGGCATGATCATGTATATAGGCATCACATCCGCAACAAGTAGATCAAAACGATTCTGCATCTACTACTATTACTCCACACATCGACCGACTCCTGCCTATATCTAGAGTATTAAGTTCATAAGAACAGAGTAACGTATTAAGAAAGATGACATGATGTAGAGGGATAAACTCATGCAATATGATATAAACCCCATCTTTTTATCCTCGATGGCAACAATACAATACGTGCCTTGCTGCCCCTGCTATCACTGGGAAAGGACACCGCAAGATTGAACCCAAGGCTAAGCACTTCTCCCATTGCAAGAAAGATCAATCTAGTAGGCCAAACCAAACTGATAATTCGAAGAGACTTGCAAAGATAACCAATCACACATAAAAGAATTCAGAGGAGATTCAATTATTTCTCATAGATAAACTTGATCATAAACCCACAATTCATCGGATCTCGACAAACACACCGCAAAAAGAGTTACATCAAATAGATCTCCAAGAAGATCGAGGAGAACTTGGTATTGAGATTCAAAGAGAGAGAAGAAGCCATCTAGCAAATAACTATGGACCCAAAGGTCTGTGGTAAACTACTCACAACTCATCGGAGAGGCCTTGGAGATGATGTAGAGGCCCTCCCTGGTCGATTCCCCCTCCGGCGGAGCACCGACGAAGGCTCCAAGATGGGATCTCACGGATACAAAAGGTTGAGGCCGTGGAAATAGTTTTTCATGGTGCTCCTGGATGTCTTCAGGGTACGGGAGTATATATAGGCGAAGGAGGTAGGTTAGGGGAGCCGCAAGGGGCCCACGAGGGTGGGGGGCGCGCCTACCCCCCCCCCCCTAAGGCGCGCCCTCCTGCCTCGTGGCTGTCACGCCCAATATGCGACCCTATCCAAAAGGAACTCGAAGGTCCCACCAAGGATAGACCCGCATATTGAAACACTTTTGCAAGGTGGATATCATTACATCAACATTACATAATAGATGGGGATACATACATAAGGCATACAATGCCACACGAATACAACATCTTACATAAGATCACCATCCGACTACGGATGAAACACAAACAGAAACTCAAACGACATCCACCGTGCTAGCCCATGCTGCCGACCTGGAACCTATCCCCTGATCAAAGAAGAAGCAGAAGAAGAACTCCAAGACAAGCAAACATCGCTCTCGCGTCAAGATCATCACAAAACCTGTACCTGCAATTGTTGTTGTAGTAATCTGTGAGCCACGAGGACTCAGCAATCCCATTACCATGGGTGTCAAGACTAGCAAAGCTTAATGGGAAAGGATGGGGTAAAGTGGTGAGGTTTGCAGCAGCGAGTAAGCATGATATGGTGGCTAACATACGCAAATGAGAGCGAGAAGAGAAACAAAGGAACGGTCGTGAAGCTAGCAATGATCAAGAGGTGATCCTGAACACCTACTTACGTCAAACATAACCCAGAAACCGTGTTCACTTCCCGGACTCCGCCGAAAAGAGACCATCACAGTTACACACGCGGTTGATGCGTTTTAGTTCGGATCTGGTGTCAAGTTATCTACAACCGGATATTAACAAATTCCCATCTGCCACATAACCGCGGGCACGGCTCTCGAAAGTTTATAACCCTGCAGGGGTGTCCCAACTTAGCCCATGATAAGCTCTCGCGATCAACGAAGGATATTCCTTCTCCCAGGAAGACCCGATCAGTCTCGGAATCCTGGTTTACAAGACATTTCGACAATGGTAAAACAAGACCAGCAAAGTCGCCCGATGCGCCGACAATCTCGATAGGAGCTGCACATATCTCATTCTTAGGGCAACACCGGATGAGACATCCTACGAGTAAAACCAGACCTCGAGTTTCCCCGAGGGGGCCCCGTAGTCTACTCGGTTCGGACCAACACTTAGACAAGCATTGGCCCAGGGGGCTAAAATAAAGATGACCCTTGGGTTAATTACTCCCAAGGGAAAAGTGGGTGGGGGTGAGGCAAATGGTAAAACCAATGTTGGGCCTTGCTGGAGGAGTTTTATTCAAAGCGAACTGTCAAGGGGGTCCCATAAATCACCCGACCGCGTAAGGAACGCAAAATCCGGGAACATAACACCGGTATGATGGAAACTAGGGCGGCAAGAGTGGAACAAAACACCAGGCATAAGGCCGAGCCTTCCACCCTTTACCAAACATATAGATGCATTAATAATATAAGAGATATTGTGATATCCCAACATAACCCTGTCCACCATGGAGCAATCTTCAACTTCACATGCAACTAACAACGCTATAAGAGGGGCTGAGCAAAGCGGTAACATAGCCAAACAACGGTTTGCTAGGAAGGGTGTCAAAGGTTAGAGGTTCATGGCAATTTGGGGAGGCTTGAGGAACAAGTGATAGGTAACACAGCATAGCGATAGAATGAGCAACTAGCATAGCAATGATAGTAGTGAGATCCAGGGTAACAGTCATCTTGCCTGAAATCCCACAAGGAAGAAGAACGAGTCCATGAAGAAGATGAAGCCACGAAGACGAACCAAGCGTAGACGAACGAATCCTCACGATCGCAACGAAAACGGGAACTATCGAGAAGAAGCACACAACATGGTAAACACACCACACATATACAAGACACGATGTACAACAAGCATGATGCATGACAAAGCTACATGAAGCTACTTATGGCAAGAGACGATGCAAACAAGAGCAACACATCAAAGCAAGTTTAAATGAGGCCGGGAACAACATATAACAATTCCGGTAAGTCCTCATATGCAAAGTTAGAAATTGGTCCAGAACTGAATAAACCTTATGTTCAAGTTGTTAAACAGCAATTTAAGATGCACCAAGATGATCTACACGAGATTCTAGTCAAGTTACATATAAAGTTCATTAGACTTGGAGCTACGGCCTAGAAGATATGAGCAAAACAAGTTAAACATGGCATTGATGCAAAATGCATACAAACATCAAGCAAACACTCTCAAAACATGGATGCAACATGATAATATGAAACTACATGCAAAATCAAGCAAGTTTCATATAGAGCACACTCAAAACGGAGCAACGGTTCAACGCATACACTCTATACCAGTTTAAAGGACAAGCTGTCCAAAACAGCAACTAGGCTATTGCAAGCATCAAAACAACAAGCTACAGCATCCCAACGAGAAAACAAAAGGCATGGGCATGAAGTACAGGTAAAGCATGACAAAAGATGAACACTGAGCTATCTCCAGAAACTACTAGAACATGCTCAAACACACATGGCAAGATTGCAAATAATAACAGTTTCAGACTTTGCAGAAATAACATCAGGTTGCAATGTTTAAAGCTATCAAACAACATGTTACAGGAACTTAACATAGAAACTTAAGGCATGGCATGATACTACTAAATGCATAGAACAAAAGTCCTTTACTGACCATGAGCCAAAAAGGATCAGAAGATATGATGGCACCCATCTAAACATGGCAAAAGATATGACAGATTCGGACATGGCAGGAACAACAATAAGTAGGCATGTTGGTGAGCTTGTACCACTCACCATAGAGCAATACATGGCATGACAAGGCAACCAACAGTAAGAAGGCATGTTTATGATGCTAATCATGGCAAGAGCAAGTTCATAGCATGCTTGTATCACTAGCAACAATCATGGCAACATTGAACTTAATGTTAACAGGCTGACATCAACATTATTTAGCAAGTTTGGAGCAAGATTACAACAAGCTACAGTAGGCTATAAATGCAACCAGGGGCATGAATGGATAGAGCATGACATGTATAACAAAACATCCTTAGTGAACATCTCCAGATTATGCATAGAATGACTTGTGGCAGCAGGTTTACATAGCATCATAAAATAACAGAATCAGCCTAGCAAAACAGCAACATCAAGTACCCTACTTAACAAGCTCGATGCACTCACCACAAGGCACACAAAAATACATGGATGGCACCACTGAGAAGATGGCATGATGTAGTTCAAAACACATGTAGAGCTCATGCTCATGGGATGCACACATCAAATGCAACAAAAATGACAAATCATCAAGTTATAACAGTTCCAGCAGATTAACATCATATAGCACTCTTGCAACGATGATTCAGGCATCAAGATGCACTCAAATGAACATGACGCAATGGAATGAAATGAAGTACTCGTCGAGACAAACAATTTGACATATTACACGCACGAAACGGAGCAGTATGCATGGAGTTATGATGCGTTGAACATGGCATGATAATGTCAAAACTCAGGGACTTAGGAATCTCGGGGACAACCTCAAGTTCGCACGGGGATCGAGGATGGACGGAGCTGGGTCGCCGGAGGACGGGGCGGCGCCGGAGGACGACGGGGGAGGGTGGCCGGTGGGTCGGGGCGGCGGATCCGGGCGGCGCCGGCCCGGATCTAGCCATGGCGCGGCTGGACGGGGCCGGAGGCGCGGGTCGGGAGGAGCTCGGGCTCCGGCGAGCTCCCTGCCGGAGCGGAGGCGACGTGGGGCCGGTGGCGCGCGGGGTTGGCGGGGCCGGCGGCGGAGTCTGCGCGGGCCGCCAGAGGAGGGCGGCGCCGGCGGGAGACGAGGCCCGGCGAGGCGTCGGGGCGGCAACGGCGAGGCGCGCCGGCGGACGGCGGGGTTGCTGCGGGCCGCGGAGGGCCAGGAGAGCGGACGGCGGCGGCGGCGCAGGCTTGCGTGGGCCCAATCCGGGTCCCGCGGGCCGCGCGGTGGAGGGAGGAGAGAGAGGGTGAGGTGGCGGCCGGCGGTTGGAGGAGAGTGGCAGCGGGGTGACGTGGCGCGACGCCATTGGTCGAAGCGACGTGGCTGCCGGCGGTGGACACGTCCGGCGGTGGGGTGGACATGTCCGGTGGGCGAGAGGGAGGTTTGATCTAGGGTTAGACCGGGATTTTTGGAGGGGGGTGTGTTTATATAGGTAGAGGGAGCTAGGAGAGTCCAAATGAGGAGCGATTTTCGCCCACACGATCGTGATCGAACGGCGGAGGGAATGGAGGGGAGTTTGCTGGGTTATTGGGCCACTTTGGAGGGGTGTTGGGCTGCAACACAAAGAGGGCTTTTACGGTTACCCGGTTAACCGTTGGAGTATCAAACGGACTCCAAATGGCACGAAACTTGACAGGCGGTCTACCGGTGGTGTACCAAGGGCGCTTGACAAACCTCGGTCCATTCCGAGAAAGTTTGACACCCGCTCACAACAAGAGAAAAAAGGGGGATGCCGTAGGACATAGGAGTGCCGGATTGCAAAACGGACAACGGGGAAAATGCCCGGATGCATGAGACGAACACGAATGCAAAATGAGATGCACATGATGACATGGCAAAATGCAACACGCAAGCAAATGACATGGCAACGACGGCGAATAATTGGCAGTCACCTGGCGCATCGAATCCGGGGCGTTACAGTGGCCGCCTCAGCTGCTTCTTGACGTCCACTCCAAGTCTCCTGGATTGCGTTTGTTCCAAAAAGATCGCTCCCGAAGGTTTCATTCCGTTTGGACTCCGTTTGATATTCCTTTTCTTCGAAACACTGAAATAGGTAAAAAAAACACCAATTCGGGCTGGGCCTCCAGTTAGTAGGTTAGTCCCAAAAATGATACAAAAGTGTAAAGTAAAGCCCATAAACATCCAAAACGGGTAATATAATAGCATGGAACAATCAAAAATTATAGATACGTTGGAGACGTATCAACCGACCCTATCCCTCGCCCAGTGTGCATGTTAACTATCTAGCGCTCGTCTATTTTTTTCGAGAAAATGACAGTCCCCGAGTAAAACAGCATCAGGTGTGCATGTTTGACCCATGATAACTTTGTGCATGTTACTCCGTTTTGCGTGTCTGATATGTCAAAATGTTCATCTCTTGATGCTCTTCATGATGGAGTAGTTTGCATGCATGTTCCTGTTCATATTGATGCCTTAATCTTCGTTGCAAAACTGCTAAGTGATATATACTGCTGGAATCTGCTGCTTGTTAACATCATGTGTGCATCTTGTGAGTGCTATAACTTTGTCCCTGTTGATCCTATGATGATCTTGATATGCACATGTTCTTCTCTTCATGCTCTACATGTTGGTGCGCTTTGCATTAATGTTAGGGTGCATCTTGATATCTTAATCCCTGTTGGAAAAGTGCATGTTGCTCTTAACTGCTGAAAACTGATGTAACTTGCTGATTTGTCATTTTTGTTGCATTTTGTGTGTGCATCCTATGAGCATGATGTCTACATGGTTTAGGAGAATAATCATGCCATCTTTATAGGGGTGCAATCCATGTACTTTGGTATGCCCTGTAGTGAGTGCATCAAGCTTGTGAAGTGGGCTACTTGCTGTTAACTTTCTGTCAAGTCTGTTTCTGTCATATCATGATGCTATATTTGCTTGATGCTACCAATTAATCCATGCACATAATCTGGAGATGCTTAGTTGACATGTTTTGTTGTCTATGTTATGCTCTATCCTGCCATGCCTGTTGATGCCTTATATATATCCTATAGAATGTGTTCTTATTGCCATAAACATGCCTATATGTTGTTCCAGTTTTTTGTTAACTTCATGGCGCCTTGTTGTGAGCTTAATATTAGTTGATACATGCCTATTATGGAGATGCTCCAGTCACATGTTTTGAGTTATGCCATGATTACTTTGTTAACAAGCCATGTTTGTTAATTTTGGATGTAATATGCCTCTGTTTCATGCTTGCAAATATGCTATCATAATGTTGCTGTTTTACACTTGCTGAAACTGTTTTAACATTCAATCTTGTCTTGTTGATTCCCACTAATCCATGAGTCATATGTATATGATGCCATGATGTTATTTTCTCTTTCTTATATGTACTTTGATGCCATGCCCTTGGTTGCTATGTTTACTTGATGTAGCTTGTCTCTTTCTTGCTCTCAAGTTGCCATCATATTAACTCTGCTCATGCATATGCTCCTGTGTTATAAAATTGCTTTTTGCATTGATCATATTGGTTTAATCTTGATGTCTACGAACCTGAATGTCGGTGTCAAAACCGGCAGATCTCGGGTAGGGGGTCCCGAACTGTGCGTCTTGGTGGATAGTAACAGGAGACAAGGGACACGACGTTTTTACCCAGGTTCGGGCCCTCTCGATGGAGGTAAAACCCTACTCCTGCTTGATTAATATTGATGATATGGGTAGTACAAGAGTAGATCTACCACGAGATCAGAGAGGCTAAACCCTAGAAGCTAGCCTATGGTATGATTGTTCTTCGTCCTACGGACTAAAACCCTCCGGTTTATATAGGCACCAAAGAGGGTTAGGGTTACACAGAGTCGGTTACAATGGTAGGAGATCTACATATACGTATCGCCAAGCTTGCCTTCCACGCCAAGGAAAGTCCCATCCGGACACGGGACGAAGTCTTCAATCTTGTATCTTCATAGTCCAGGAGTCCAGCCAATGACGACGAGTAGCCCTGAACCAGGCTTCAATGACGACTAGTCCGGCGTGCATGTTGTCTTTGGCATTGCAAGGCGGGTTCCTCCTCCGAATACCTCATAGAAGATTTTGAACACAAGAATAGTGTCCGGCTCTGCAAAATAAGTTCCACATATACCACCGTAGAGAGAATAATATTTACACAAACTCAATCTGTTGACGTATTCCGTGGCGTGACATCACACCACAGCCAAGCCTTTATTCAAATCGCTTTTATCATCACACCTCAGCGCGTTTTGCGAGGCGGTTTCCTCGGCACGTCTTGTCAAAGCAGAGATCGTGTCCCCTTATTCCGGGATTCTCATCAATACGGGCGTGGGTAACCCAACCGTACCATTGATTACGGCGCTTGGGAGATAAGCGAGTTTTACCAGGCTGGTGGGGACGCATAGCTTCGTCCGTCCATATAAGGGGATAAGGATCCACCTTTTTACCTACGCCTTCTTCCTCCTTTGCTCATCCATTTCCGTGCACTCGAGCTCCAGCGCCCAAGTCCACACATCTTGCCTCAACCTTCCCCAGCCATGTCCGGAGCGGGAGGCAAGTGGATGGCCTCCTCCATCACGGAGGGGCACATTAAAAGGCTGTGGAAGGCCGGATACTTGTCCAGCGACATCGCGCATCGGCTCCCCGACAAGGGGCAGCTTATCCCCACCCCCAGGCCCCATGAGAGGGTGGTGTTCCTCACCCACTTCCCCCGCGGACTAGGTTTTCCACTTCACCCATTTGTTCGGGGGCTCATGTTCTACTATGGCCTGGATTTACACGATCTGGCCCCGAATTTCATCCTCAACATCTCGGCGTTCATCGTCGTGTGCGAGGCCTTCCTCTGCATCCAGCCCCACTTCGGGTTATGGCTGAAGACCTTCAATGTCAAGTCGAAGGTAGTGGGCAGCCGCCAAGCAGAGTGCGGAGGTGCCATGGTGGGCAAGATGGCCAACGTCCTATGGCTCGAGGGCTCCTTCGTGGAGACCATAAAGGGGTGGCAATCGGGGTGGTTCTACATCATCGAGCCGCGTGATCCTAAATGGGTGGCGGCCCCCGAATTCCGATCTGGCTTCCCTACACGGCTCACCTCCTGGAAGGAGACGGGCCTGACGTGGGGTAATTCGGAAGAGTTGACGGGACTCCAAACCTGCGTCCAAAACCTGGTGAACAAGAAGCTCAAGCTCGTCAACATAGTCCAGGTCATGCTCATCCGCCGGATCCTCCCATGCCAACAACGGGCCTTCAACTTGTGGGAGTTTGATCCAGCACATCACCAAACCTTGAGCAGGCTCTTCGACACTACGTACGAAGATGCCTGGAAGGTGTTGTTCAAGGGCGCCAAGGCTCCCGCATCCGCTACCGAAGATCGCAGATTCAGCTCGCAGCGTCAAGCCAGCGAGGTAAGCTATTTTACCCTTTACAGGACACTTGTTTTTCATAGTTTGACTCTATGCGGGATCTAAACTCCGTTACCTTTGACAGGCCTGGCAAAAGACGTCGGGCAGGTTAACTATCTGGCTCCCTTGCCAGAAGACCCAGCGGACGCCCGATTAACGGGGTTGCTGGTTCCGGCACCTCACGTGGTGCCGGAGAAGAAGGCCAAGAAGAAGGCCACGGGAACTCGAAGGAGTTCCCGGCGCCAGGTGTTGTCGGACTCATTGTTCGATGACTCCGAGGCGGACTCCTCCCGCGAAGACGAGGAGGAGGAAAAAGAGGCCTCTCCCTCAGCGGGGGGAGAGAATAAAAGGAAGGCCGCCCCAACTGGGGAGGCCGGAGGGTCAAAGAAGGAAAGGACCCTTCCTCCGGACGACTCCACCAACACCGACGACGGCGAAGAGGAGTGGCCACCGAGGGTTAAGCCCCTGGCGAAATCGTAAGTGTCCGGATACTAGAATAACTCATGGCGTTTCATTTGTCGCACAGTATCTCCTAACGCCGAATATAACCCTGCAGCCCGCCCAAGGACGAGCTCGACGCTTCAATGAGGGGCTCCCTGGCTTCGTCGGACGTAAATAGCACCTCACTTCCGGCTGCCTCCTCTCCTCGCGCTGCGGATGACGCCGAGGTGGGGTCCCAAAAGGGGCCCAGCCAGGAGGAGGTGGTCCCGGAGGCGCCGCAAGGCAACCTCCCGGACTCCAAGCGCAAGGGGGATAAAACCCCAAAGGGCTCTAAGTCCGGCCCTGGGCCGGACTCCGCACTGGAACCTTTAGTGGTTCCGGAGTCCGGCAGGCGGCCCCTTCATAAGAAGGGCGAGACTGCGACACCGGTGACCTCCGTCCAATCGGAGGCACCGGATAACTTGCTGGAGGCGCTTAACGGCGCCTCCATCGACGAGGAGCACCGCACTGTTATGAGTGTGGTGATCCAGAAAGTTCAGTCCGCAAAGAGCAGGCTGACTGAAGCATGTGCCAGCCTTCTAACAGGCTTTGAGGTATGTATTTAAGATATGTAAAAATATTACCGCATAGACAGTAGCCCCTGATGCTCAGTTTGGTGTTCAGAAAGAAAAGACGAACTGAGGATCTAAAAATATGTACGCAGGAGTCTAACATAAGTATGTAAATATGGGGAATGCAGGCTGCGCTGCTGACCTCTGCTGCACTGACTGCGGAGGTCAATGCATTGAAGCAGAGCCTCGAGCGGTCCGAGAACGAGCTCGGCCTTGCCAAAAAGCAGCTCGAGGACAAGGAAGGTAAGCAATACCTTATGGAAGTATATAAAAGATGTGGCTGCAAAAAATGACAGGAATAACGTGAGTATTACAGGGGCCATGAACGAGGTGGCAACCCTGAAGGAAGCGGTGTCCAAGGCCGAGAGCAATGCGGCCGCGGAGCGCACCGAGCGAGAGAAACAGGAGGCGCGGGTGGCGGAGGTGCGGCAAGAGCTCCAGGCTCTCGTGGAAAAACACGAGAGTTTGGAGCGTGACTCAAAGACTCGAGAGTCCGAGCTCGCCTCGGCCCTTGAGAGCGCCAAAGCCGCTAAGGCCGAAGCCCAAAAAGCCCTCCAGGAAATTGAGGCATTGAAGAAGATAGCGGCGGGTAAGGCATTCCTTATGCAAAGCAAGCACGTGAAAGTGAATTATCTGTTACTTACCCGAATCCGGAGCTCTCCAGGAGCATTCGCAGATCTGCCCCGTAGTGTGTCCGATGCTGCCGCGTTCTACCGAGCCAAGGAGGGGAGCTCGACAGGGAAGGTGTTCTGGTTTCAGTATGCTGAGGCCGGACATCCGGTGCCCTTGAGCGACCAGCTGAAGCAGCTGGTCGATCTCCATAAGGTGGCCGAACAGGCCATGAAGGGCCTCATAGTTCGGTTGTGGCCTAAGGAAGCCATGCCTAGGAGCTACTTCGGGCTGGTGAGGCGGCTGGTGGATGCCTGTCCATGGATTGAAGTCATCAAGCGCTCCGTCTGCATCGAAGGTGCCCGTAGGGCCCTTGCCCGTGCTAAAGTGCATTGGGGCAAGATGGATGCTGAGAAGCTTGTGACGGACAGACCGCCGCCGGGCAGGGAGTATCGCAAGCCCGAGATGTATTATGAGGGCGTCCTGAAGGGTGCCCACCTTATAGCGGGTGAATGCTCCAAAGATGTAATTTTTGAGTAAACTCGCATTTGTTATCCTGTACGCTGAAAACTTGTTCATATGCGCTAAGCAACGCTTGTGAATTTAAAATATTACCTTCTGTGCGGTCGTTTATTAAATTTGAGAGATGGCGAGTCGTCGGCTTCTGCCCCCATGCCATGAGTGTTGGGGTGTTCGGGATAAACTTGAGCGCTCTTTTTCCCATTCTTGGGTCCTTCGAGGGAGGCGCTCAACGCAACGAACAAGGCAACCGGACTATAATGCTTGAACACTCTCACTTAGCCATAGAATTCTATAATTTTAAATTTCGGCGAAGCCCCTAGTATTCGGAAGACCGAGTTCGCGGCGCTATCCATGCCTGGGCCGGACAAAGCCGACTCCTTGCTCTAAGCGGCATAAGTCTTTAGGGACTCGAAAACCTCTCGAACAGCGACCGACTCTCACCCTATCATGACGGTCAGTTTTAGCTTTCTCCACTGAGGTGCTTAACCCAGCTCAACCGGGGCACAATCGCAGTGGTTCTCCTAGCACTACCTTAGCCGATATAACGGAATGTAAGGTACCAAAACATGGGAGCCGGGCAAACCCAACTATTGACCAAAGACATGATTCAGAGCCGATGCATATAATGCTATAAGTTCGGGGTCGCACTTGTGAAAGTGTTTGGACTTATCACACCATATTTTGGGGTACTTAAGCCCCTAGTGTATTTGGCCGTACCAAAGTGTATGGGTCCAACATGTCATGAGTGAACATATATAAAAGTAGGAATGCAATAATAGGCAGAAACTATGTATGGTTTATTCAAAAAGGCTGCGGTAAAAGCAGAACGATACAAATAGTGCGATAAGCAATGGACGGGACTATTTGACATGTCCCCCTCCAGGGGCGAGCTGCGGGATGATATGTGAAACAAGTATACTGCTCGTTATAGAGACCACCTGGACACTCGACGTAGCTTTCTGCTTCCCTGGCTGTTGCATCGTGTTTTTAGGTGATTCTACTGCCGGACAGGGCTTCTTGAGAACGGAGTCCTGAAAGTAAGAAAAAAAAAGGAATGACACAATCGGGAGCCCCTGGTGCGGTTGAGCCGCATTCTGGGCCTGCCGTGGTAGTGCCCCTCCCCCTATGCCCATGGTATTTCCAGAGCGTAATTATGTACACGTAGTACTGGTTTCGCAATTTCGCGAGGGCTGGGGCTGGGGCCGCATTGCTACGCGTGCTCGGAACGTGCCAGGCGGTCTTGTTGTAGGTTACTCTGGGCGCACTTGACGGTGTCCGGATGTTTGATAGCCGGACTCAGGAATTGCCTTCAGAGGCTGCTTTGTACTTCCGCCGCGAGGGCCGCCGTATGCTCCTCCGTTCGGAGAGAGCGTTCGGTGTTTCCGTTGACCGTAATGACTCCTCGAGGGCCTGGCATCTTGAGCTTGAGGTATGCGTAGTGCGGCACCTCATTGAACTTTGCAAATGCGGTTCGTCCGAGCAGTGCGTGATAGCCGCTACGGAACGGGACTATGTCGAAGATTAACTCCTTGCTTCGGAAGTTATCCAGGGATCCGAAGACTACTTCAAGTGTAACTGAGCCTGTACAGTTGGCCTCTACACCTGGTATGACGCCTTTAAAGGTCGTCTTTGTGGGTTTAATCCTTGAGGGGTCTATGCCCATTTTGCGCACTGTATCCTGATAAAGCAGGTTCAGGCTGCTGCCGCTGTCCATCAGGACTCTAGTGAGGTAAAATCCGTCAACGATTGGTTCTAGAACCAATGCGGCGAATCTGCCATGGCGGATGCTAGTGGGGTGGTCCCTTCGATCAAAAGTGATCAGGCAGGAGGACCACGAATTGAACTTTGGGGCGACTGGCTCCATTGCATATATGTCCCTTAGTGCACGCTTCCGCTCCCTTTTGGGTATGTGGGTTGCGTATATCATGTTCACTGTCTGCACTTGTAGGGGGAAGTCCTTCTGTCCTCTATTGTTCGGCGGTTGGGGCTCCTCCTCGTCGGCGCTATGCAGCCCCTTGTCATTGTTATCAGCATTTAACTTGCCTGCCTGCTTGAACACCCAACAATCCCTGTTGGTGTGGTTGGCTAGTTTTTCGGGGGTGCCGTGTATTTGGCACGAGCGATCGAGTATTCGGTCCAAATTGGACGGGCCCGGAGTATTTCTTTTGAATGCCTTTTTCTGCTGACCAGGTTTTGAGCCTCTGAATCCGGCATTGACTGTCGTATCTTCAGCATTATCTCCATTAATGCGGCGCTTGTGCTTGTTGCGACGCGACCTACCGTTGCTGTCCTTGGTATCCAACTTACCAGGGCTCTTGGTCATGTTGTTACTACGAGCTAGCCAGCTGTCCTCTCCCGCGCAAAAGCGGGTCATGAGTGTTGTGAGGGCTGCCATGGATTTCGGCTTTTCCTGTCCTAGGTGTCGGGCAAGCCAGTCGTCGCGAATGTTATGTTTGAAGGCTGCAAGGGCCTCTGCATCCGGACAGTCGATGATTTGATTCCTCTGGCTGCTGAATTATGTGGCTTAGGTCATTGGCGTCTGGTGGTCGCACATAAGTGCCCTGGAAATTGTCGAGGAATGTGGCTTCCAGGTCTTCCCAACAACCAATTGACTCTGATGGCATGCTGTTAAGCCAATGCCGAGTTGGTCCTTTAAGCTTGTGTGGGAGGTATTTGATGGCGTGTAGATCATCACCGCAGGCCATGTGGATATGAAGGAGGTAGTCCTCGATCCATACCGCAGGATCTATTGTGCCATCGTATGATTCAATGTTTATGGGTTTGAAACCCTCAGGGATTCGATGATCCATCACTTCATCTGTGAAGCATAGTGGGTGTGCGGCGCCCCTGTACTGGGCTATATCATGACGTAGCTCAAATGAGCTTTGTGTGTTGTGTTCGGCTCGGCCAGATTTGCTGTATCCGGCATGACGGTTATCGTCACGTGTAGTGAGGTGCCCACGTGATCCGTAGATCGATCTTGTTTGCCTTGCCTTGTCCTCCAATATATCTCGCAGGTCTGGCGCATTTCCCCGTGCCTTGGTACTTTTTGAACGGCGCCAGGGTGCGGCTTGAGTGGAGGGTCGAGAGGCCTCTCTGTCGCGGCCACGAGGTGGCCGGTCGGCCGTATCATGCGCTCGTGATGTAGGTTTAGGTGCTTCCTCCTCTAATCGGGGTAGCAGCCTGCGTTTTGGGTAGCTCTTGGAGGGGCGTTCGAGTTCATACTCTTCGGCCGCAAGGACTTCAGTCCATCTGTCAGCTAGCAAGTCTTGGTCAGCTCTAAGTTGTTGCTGCTTTTTCTTTAGGCTGCTTGCCATGGCCATAAGCCTGCATTTGAAATGCTCCTGTTCAACGGGATCCTCAGGCACGAAAAATTCGTCATCATCGAGGCTTGCCTCGTCTTCCGAGGGAGGCATGTAATTATCGTCCTCTACCTCTCTGTCTGCCGCTCTCTCATGAGGGCTGGCTTCTTGGTCCTCCTGCGCTGAATCCTGCTAGAGGTGGTTGTCTTCGGCACTGTCCGGGGTGTTATTATCTCCCGTGCCGGAATCACCATTTTTGCTGTGGTGGGATTTAGAGCGGCGCCGCTGACACCGACGCTTAGGCTGTTTCTTGGAGGGGTCATCCTCCGTTGTTCCATCGCCATTCTCATCTTTTGGGGTGTCCACCATGTATATGTCGTATGACGAGGTGGCCTTCCAGTGCCCTGTAGGCGCTGGTTCTTGGTCGTCTCCTGCATCGTCGTCCATACCGTTGATGTCTTCGGAGTCGAAGTCGAGCATGTCGGTTAAATCATCGACAGTGGCTACGAAGTGGGTGGTGGGTGGGCTTTGAATTTCTTCATCGTCCGCATCCCAACCTTCCTGACCATAGTCCGGCCAGGGCTCTCCTAATAAAGAGAGAGACTTTAGTGAATTCAGGATGTCGCCAAAGGGCGAGTGCCGAAAGATGTCCGCGGTGGTGAACTCCATGATCGGCGCCCCATCGGATTCGTTTGGCAGGGGCACGGAAGGTCCGGAGTCCGGAGAGGAGTCCGGCGCCTTGGAGTCACGAGCTTTGCAAAGGACAGGGTTGGTGTACGGCTCAATCACCATAGAGATCGCAGCCCCCGAGGCAGTGTCCAGCCACCCGTCCTCGGTTGGCGCAGTCGGCTCCGAGCTAAGGGTCGGAGCGGACACTAGTGCGGCCCCCAGGGCATTGTTCGGCGACAGAGCTAGATCGTGCCCATCGTGACAGTGCGGCGCGCTCGGCTGTCGCTCGAACCCGTCGAAGATCAAGTCTCTGCGGACGTCAGCCGTATAGTTCAAACTTCCAAATCTGACCTGATGGCCAGGGGCGTAGCTTTCAATCTGCTCGAGATGGCCAAGCGAATTGGCCCGCAGTGCAAAGCCGCCGAATACGAAGATCTGTCCGGGGAGAAAAGTCTCACCCTGGACCGCATCGTTGTTGATGATCGGAGGAGCCATCGGGCCTAAAGATGACGACACAGAGGAACTCTCAATGAAAGCACCAATGTCGGTGTCAAAACCGGTGGATCTCGGGTAGGGGTCCCGAACTGTGCGTCTAGGCGGATGGTAACAGGAGACAAGGGACACGATGTTTTTACCCAGGTTCGGGCCCTCTCGATGGAGGTAAAAGCCTACTCCTGCTTGATTAATATTGATGATATGGGTAGTACAAGAGTAGATCTACCACGAGATCAGAGAGGCTAAACCCTAGAAGCTAGCCTATGGTATGATTGTTGTTCGTCCTACGGACTAAAACCCTCCGGTTTATATAGGCACTGAAGAGGGTTAGGGTTACACAGAGTCGGTTACAATGGTAGGAGATCTACATATCCGTATCGCCAAGCTTGCCTTCCGCGCCAAGGAAAGTCCCATCCGGACACGGGACGAAGTCTTCAATCTTGTATCTTCATAGTCCAGGAGTCCGGCCAAAGGCTATAGTCCGGCCATCCGGACACCCCCTAATCCAGGACTCCCTCACTAAACCTTAATGATATTTGAAGTGTGTTATCTATACATGAAGTGGATGTCAAGTTTATGCTCATATGATTCCTGTAGCATGTTCTTTTGATGATTGCAAAGTTTCTAGTTGTTGTTTTGGGCAGATTGTTGTTATACCTTGTTTGGAGTGTATGTGTTGCACCGTTGCTCCGTTTTGAGCATGCTCTATATGAAACTTGCTTAGATTTGCATGTAGTTTCATCATGTCATGTTGAATCCTTGTTTTGAGAGTGTGTGCTTGATGTTTGAATGCATTTTGCATCAATGCCATGTTTAACTTGTTTTGCTCATATCTTCTAGGCCGTAGCTCCGAATTAAACAAACTTTATATGTAACTTGACTAGATTTTCACGTAGATCATCTTAGTGCATATTAAATTGCTATTTAACAACTTGAACATAAGGTTTATTCAATTCTGGACAAATTTCGAAATTTGCATACGAGGACTTACCGGATTTGTTATATGTTGTTTCCGGCCTCATTTAAACTTGCTTTGATGTGTTGTTCTTATATGCACAATCTCTTGCCATGAGTAGCATCATATAGTCTTTGTCATGCATCATGCTTGGTTGTGCATCATGTCATGTTTATGTGTTGTGTGTTTACCATGTTGTTTTCTTCTTTCCGGTTGTGCTTCTTGTCGATAGTTCCTGTTTCGTTGCGATCGTGAGGATTCGTTCAACTACGCTTGGTTCGTCTTCGACCGCTCATCTTCTTCATGGACTCATTATTCTTCCCTGCGGGATTTCAGGCAAGATGATCGTTACCCTGGATCTCACTACTATCATTGCCATGCTAGTTGCTCTGTTCTATTGCTATGATGCGCTACCTATCACTTGTTTATAAAGCCTCCCAAATTGCCATGTCAGCCTCTAACCTTTTCACCCTTCCTAGCAAACCGTTGTTTGGCTATCTTACCGCTTTTGCTCAACCCCTCTTATAGCATTGTTAGTTGTAGGTGATGTTGAAGATTGCTCCATGTTGGAACAGGATTATTTAGGGATATCACAATATCTCTTATTTAATTAATGCATCTATATACTTGGTAAAGGGTGGAAGGCTTGGCCTTATGCCTGGTGTTTTGTTCCACTCTTGCCGCCCTAGTTTCCATCATACCGGTGTTATGTTCCTTGATTTTGTGTTCCTTGCACGGTCGGGTTTATGGGAACCCCTTGACAGTTCGCTTTGAATAAAACTCCTCCAGCAAGGCCCAACATTGGTTTTACCATTTGCCTAACATAACTAAAATTTAAATAGGGGATTTTCTCCGGACCCCTAGTTTCTTAATCACCCCCCCC
>NC_041385.1:433580109-433625817 GCF_002162155.2 Triticum dicoccoides | reverse complement strand
TTCGAAACAAGCAGACTGCAGGGCCACCGTGAGGCAACTCGAGGTCTGGTTTTGCTCGTAGGATGTCTCATCCATTGTGCCCTAAGAACGAGATACGTGCGGCTCCTATCAGGATTTGTCGACACACTGGGAGGTCTTGCTAGTTTTGTTTTACCATTGTCGAAATGTCTTGTAACCGGGATTCCGAGTCTGGTCGGGTCTTCCCGGGAGAAGGAATATCCTTCGTTGATCGTGAGAGCTTGTGATGGGCTAAGTTGGGACACCCATGCAGGGTTTATACTTTCGAGAGTCATGCCCACGGTTATGTGGCAGATGGGAATTTGTTAATGTCCGGTTGTAGAGAACTTGACAGTTGACTTAATTAAAACGCATCAACCGTGTGTGTAGCCATGATGGTCTCTTCTCGGCGGGGTCCGGGAAGTGAACACGGTTTGAGTTATGTTTGGACGTAAGTAGTTTCAGGATCACTTCTTGATTGTTACTAGTTTGCGACCGTTTGCGTAGCTTCTCGTCTTATTCTTGTATTCGTAAGTTAGCCACCATATCATGCTTAGTCGCTATTGCAACCTCAGCTCTATCCATTCCATACCCACTAAGCTTTGCTAGTCTTGATACCCATGGTAATGGGATTGTTGAGTCCTCGTGGCTCACAGATTACTACAACAATAGTTGTAGGTACAGGTAATGCGATGATCATGACACGAGAGCGATGTTTCCTTGTTTTGGAGTTCTTCTTCTGCTTCTTCTTTGATCAGGGGATAGGTTCCAGGTCGGCGGCAGGGTGGATGTCGTTTGAGTTTCTGTTTGTGTTTCATCCGTAGTCGGATCTTGCTCTCATGTATAATGTTGTTGTATTCGTGTGGCATTGCATGCCTTTTGTATGTATCCCCAACTATTATGTAATGGTACGATGTAATGATATCCACCTTGCAAAAACGTCTCCAATATGCGCTTCTATCCTTGGTGGGACCTTTGAGTTCCTTTAGGATAGGGTCGCATATTGGGTGTGACACATCTACTCACTATAAACAACCAAATATAGCCATTTGTGAAACTGAAGTGGACAATTCATACTTAAACATCACATAGCCCTATTGAACAATACATTTTTGCATAATTGAAATATTTAAACACGGCACAATTATAGCACCGCATGACAAATGCTACTACAACAAAGGGTACGGGTTGGCAAGCTAGAAAAGGTAAGATTTGCTGATAGGATGTTGCCTCACATTTCATGGACAGGATCTTTCCAGTTGTAAGAGCACATACGGTGGAAGAACCTTTATGGGTGCCCTCGCCGTGGTCGTGGTCGTGGTCGTGGTCGTGAGATTTGACTTGGCAATTGAGGATTCCAAGTCGCCGCCGTAGAACATGTCCTTCAGAAATGAAAAAATGGGCTCCATGGCGTATAAGGATCACAAATCCTTGACCGCTTGGCGGAGAAGATCAGCGGCAGGGTCGTCGAAGAGATCGATGGTGGTTGAACCAGAGGGGTTGGGGATGGACCATGTAACCTGTGACATGGTCCGCGTGAAGCCGTCGCTGTCGATGAGCTTGATGTCGTAGCCAGCTTCCCCAAGATACAGTAATACGCAAGCCCGCTGGCATGAAGCCTTTGACATGGCAATGTAGTCAACATATTCGCCGACTTCCGCGGTGACGTGTTGCTCCGGGATCGACAGGTCGGGGCAAACAACGGCCACATCGCCAATGTCCACCGGAGAGGCCATGATAAACCACTTCTTGGCCGAACACTCGTCGGGCTCCCCGGGATACATGGTCGAGCTTAGGCTGCGACATTCTGGAGCAGGGGATGTGGATCTGGCGAGGAGGGACACCGCAGGCCTCATCTAAAAACTCGGGGGAGTGTGGCGACGGTATGGGAATCACTGGGTAACCTTAACATTATTATCGAAGCTAGGAGGAACGGGCAGACCGGCATGGGGTGGCGGCGGTGCCGGCGGCGGGCGCGAGCTAGGGTTCAAGGGGGGATGGGTGGGTGCGGGACTGTGGTGGGGGGATTATGGTGTTTGAGGATATGCCGCGGCTACTGAAAATTTTAGTAATGGTGGGCGGAGATGGTGGTGGACGAGGGAGGCGACGGTTCAAATGCCTCGGCTACTGCAATTTTACTATAAGGTCGGTGATGAGGATACAGACCTAGGGTAGGGGCATAGACCTGACCTACGCGCCCTACCCAAGGTCACTACCCTAGAAGCAAAGAAGTCCAAGACACAACAAAGAACCACCAGTCAAAGGTGTCGAGCGCAATCCACTCGACCAATCATATCACTCGGGTACCCCTCCTACCTGATGTCACTTGACCATACAGGGAACCACTCGACCAACTGAACACCAGGAGTCACTTAGCACTGCAACGGTCAGGCATTCACTCCGTAGTCTTTAAAGTCATTAATAGCACTTATGCCTGGCGTTACCAGTAACGCCCCGTCTTTATGTACATTGAACACCTTGTAATGGAGGATGGATGGGGTCCTGGCGCACTCTATATAAGCCACTCCCCTCCTATGGCACAAGGGTTCGCACCCCCTGTAACACCACACACATATAATCCAGTCGACCGCCTCCGGGCACCAAGACGTAGGGCTTTTAATTCCACCGAGAAGGGCATGAACTCGTGAATCTTGTGTGTACACCTTCACCATAGCTGAGATCTTGCCTCTCCATACCTACCCCCTTTCTACTGTCAGTCTTAGGACCACAACAGTTGGCGCCCACCGTGGGGCTGGTGTCTTAGTGACTTGTTGGTGAAGTTGCAATTTTTCCAATCCCCATCATCATGGTTTCCGGTGGTGGATTGGCTGAGGGCCGCGAGATCCATCTCGGCGCGCTCGCTTTCATCACCGACGACTCCGCCTGGCTTCAGGAAGCTCCCCTTGACGTCGAGGCGCTCCCCGTCCGAGGGGCGACGCACTTTCGCGCGTGCGTACACAGCGTCCTCCTCCGGCAGCCGTCGACCCAGTATCGGTCGGCTCCCATGGTGTCTTCTCTCCCCGCTGTTCACCGCCGCAAGCGATCCTGTCGGCCGCGGCTTCAGCGGTGGGTGAAACACGCGGTGGCTCGTCATTCGGCCACCCAGCAAGTCACGGCAATCGAGCCCAACGAAACTCTCTACAGCCTATTCGACCTGTCAACTGGCTCCGTCGAGACTGCATCCGAGTGTGATAGCAGCGACCCTGCGGCTGAAGTCTTGATGGTCGACGGACCACGTAGCCCGCCTGGTTTCTGCCGCGAAGACGGCGAGGATGGTGGCAGCGATCCATCGCGCATCCACAAGGAGTATCATCCCGAACCCCTCTCTTTGCAGCAGAGGGAAGAACTTCGTCGCTGCAACATGGATGCACTCCACACGCCCATCGTTGGAGAAACCCCTGAGGCTCGGGCCTTGGAAGAGGTGCACTTGTCTCATTTGGCTGAGCACACTCGACTGGAGAAGCTCCAGCGTGCACTCGATGAGCGTGCTCGGGAGCGGATCCCTGAGTGCAATCAACGACAGCTTTTTTGGCCTCCACCTAAGGTATACCGCACTCTGATTCAAAGTCTTAGAGCTGCGGCCCGAATAGCAGAGTCAATTCAGCCTTCCTAGTCGGAGGCTGGGAGAGGTTTGATGCAGATCCGGCCCTTACTCCGGGCAGCGGGAGAACAGAACACAGCAGTGTCTCAGTCGCGGAATAGGATTCATAGCAGGTCCGTGGTGGCGGACACAGTTCAGTCTGCCCACAGCCCAAGATCGCCCCTGCAGCGTGAAGGTCGTGGGCAACAGCAGGATCAGTACAGGAACCAGGGGCAATATGATCACCGACTCGGCCGAGATGACCGTCGTCGACTGCCCACACCTCCTCCGATGAGTGGGTCATATATGCCTTGGCAATACGATGATAGACGCCTTCACAATGGCGAGTGCAGAGTCCCGGCCGACCCAAGAGAGCCAGGCTTTGATGCAAGATCTATTCTCGTTCGAGGTCTAGTCGACCGGAACAGAGCGCACAGAGAAGACCGCGACAGAGATCGTCCGACTGGCAGCAGAGTTCATGTTTCCGGTCCAGAATGTTTCAGCAGAGCCATGAGGGCTGCAGTGATTCCTCCCAACTTCAGGTTGGCGACCGGAGTCAGCAACTTCACCGGAGAATCCAAGCCTGAAACTTGGCTTGAGGATTACCGGGTGGTTGTGCAGATTGGTGGTGGAAATGATGAAGTGGCCATGAAGCATCTCCCTCTGATATTGGAAGGGTCAGCCAGAGCGTGGTTGACTCAGTTAGCTCTGGGTAGTATATTCAGCTGGGAAGAACTTGCCTGAGTATTTTTCAGAACTTTTGAAGGTACTTGCAAGCGGCCAGCAGGATTAACAAAATTGCAACATTGTGTGCAGAAACCGAGTGAGACTCTAAGGGATTTCATTCAGAGGTGGACCACTTTACATCACACAGTGGAAAATGTATCTGAGCATCAAGCAGTGTGTGCCTTCAAGGAAGGCGTTAAATATCGAGAGATGGTCCTGAAGTTCGGTCGGACTGGAGATATGACTTTGACTCGGATGATGGAAATAGCCACCCGGTATGCTAACAGGGAAGAAGAGGATCGACTCCGCAGCGGAAAGGGTAAACCAGTCGGCCAAGACGCCGACGGAGGTAATTCCAATCGGAAACAGAAACATAAGGCCGAACCTGCCACACCCGATGAAATTGCGGTAGTGGTTCAAGGAAAGTTTAAAGGAAAACCTAAGGGGCCCTGGACCCCTAAGAAGGTAAAATATCAAGCGGGAAATGATGTGTTGGATTTACCATGTCACATTCATACGAAGAAGGATGAAGAGGGTAATCTGATTTATCCTAAACACACCACTCGACAATGTCGACTCCTGATCCAGCAATTTCGAGAGAAACAACCCAGTGAGAAGGATAAAGAGTCGGACAAGGACGAGGACGAAGAAGAATATGATGGTTTTCCTAAAGTCAATTCCACCCTGGTGATTTTTGTTGATGTTGAGAGCAAAAGTCGATTAAAAGTTATCAACAGAGAAGTAAATATAGTTGCTCCGGCGACGACAACCACATACCTGATATGGTCACAAACAGCCATCACATTTGACCAGTCTGATCACCCGACGCGTATAGCCACCCCTGGGAGGCAAGCGTTGGTGGTCAACCCTATGGTTGAAGGCACTCGACTGACCAAAGTGCTAATGGATGGTGGTAGCGGCCTGAATATCCTTTATGCTGAAACCTTGAAGGGGATGGGCATTCCGATGTCCAAGCTTAGCAAGAGCAATATGATATTTCATGGCGTTATCCCTGGAAAGAAAGACGAATCACTCGGCTAGATCGCCCTTGACGTGGTTTTCGGTGATTCCAAGAATTACCGTAAGGAAAAGTTGACATTTGAAGTTGTGGATTTCCAGAGTGCTTATCATGCTATTCTGGGTAGGCCTGCCTATGCACGTTTTATGGCTCGGCCGTGTTATGTGTACCTCAAGCTAAAGATGCCTGGCCCCAGGGGTGTGATCACAGTCACTGGCAATCGGCAGAAGGCAGAGGAATGCTTCCAGAAGGGTTCCAAAATCGCCGATGCACAAATGGCAGCAGTTGAGTTACAAGAGTATCAGAAGAATGCAGATCCGAGTGATTTGTTACGAGCCAAGAAGCCTGCCACAGATTCCGCATTTCAGTCATCTGGTGAAACGAAGATCATTCATATTCAACCGACCGATCCCAATGCTGCACCGACTCATATATCAACAACACTCAACATCAAATAGGAAGAAGTGCTCATCCAGTTCCTCCATGAGAACTGGGACATCTTTGCATGGAAACTTCTGACATGCCGGGTGTGCCTAGGGGACTGGCTGAGCATCATTTGCATGTCGATCCGAAGGCAAAAACCGTCAAAGAGCATCTTAGACAGTCCGTCGTGCAGAAGAGAAAAGCAATTGGCGAGGAAGTGGCTCGGCTCCTAGCAGTAGAGTTCATTCGATAGATCTACCACTCCGAGTGGCTTGCCAATGTGGTCATGGTCCCTAAGAAGGACGATTCACTTCGGATGTGCATCGATTTCAAGCATATCAATCGGGCCTGCCCAAAAGATCATTTCCCTCTCCCCCGCATCGATCAGATTGTTGACTCGACTGCGGGGTGTGAGCGCTTGTCTTTTCTAGATGCATATTCTGGGTATCATCGGATCCGACTGTATGGTCCCGATGAAATAAAAGCCAGCTTTCATCACCCTATTCGGGTGAATCTGCTATGTCACCATGCCATTTGGTCTCAAAATTGCCGGCGCCACATTCATGAGGATGATTCAGAAGTGCTTGCTCACTCAAATCAATCGGAATGTGGAAGCATACATGGATGACATTGTGGTCAAGTCGCGTAAAGGTTCCGACCTGCTGACCGACCTCGCAGAAACCTTTGCCAACCTAAGAAGGTATGATATCAAGCTCAATCCGTCAAAATGCACATTCGAGTTCCAGGTGGAAAGTTACTCGGTTTCCTCGTTTCCGAACGAGGGATCGACGCGAACCCAGAGAAAGTCGGTACCATCCTCCGAATGAAATGTCCTGTGCGTGTGCATGATGTTCAGAAGCTTACTGGTTGTTTGGCCACCTTGAGTCGGTTCATTTCTCGTATCAGTGAAAAGGCCTTACCTCTTTACTGATGGATGAAGAAATCTGATAAGTTCGAGTGGACTGATGAAGCTGACGCAGCGTTTGCAGAGCTCAAAGCCCTTCTTTCCACCTAGCCGGTGCTTGCTACACCAATCAGCAAAGAGCCTTTACTGCTTTACATTGCAGCCACTGGACAATTTGTCAATACAGTACGCACGGTCGAGCGGGAGGAAGAAGGAAAAGCTTATAAAGTTCAGCGCCCAGTGTATTATCTTTCTGAAGTTTTGACTCCATCCAAGCAGAGATATCCGCATTATCAGAAGCTTGTTTATGGAATTTACATGACCATAAAGAAGGTTGCACACTATTTCTCTGGCCACTCCATTATAGTCGTCAGCGATGCACCATTATCTGAAATTATGAACAACAGAGATGCCACTGGTCGAGTGGCAAAATGGGCGATTGAACTCCTTCCATTGGATATCAAGTTTGAGGCAAAGAAAGCTATCAAGTCCCAAGCAATTGCAGATTTCCTTGCCGAGTGGATTGAACAGCAACTGCCGACCCAAGTTCACTCGGAGCATTGGACCATGTTCTTTGATGGCTCCAAGATGCTGAATGGTTCCGGTGCTGGGGTAGTACTGGTATCCCCCCATGGAGACAAGCTCAGTTATGTTCTCCAGATTCATTTTGATTCCTCCAACAATGAAGCTTAATATGAAGCACTTTTATACGGGTTGTGTATGGCCATTTCACTCGGCGTCCGTCGCCTTATGGTCTACATGACTCGGATTTGGTGGTTAATTAAGTGATGAAAGAGTGGGATGTCAGGAGCCCGACTATGACTGGTTATTGCAACGTAGTAAGAAAGTTGGAAAAGAAGTTTGAAGGGTTGGAGCTTCACCATATACCCCAACTGAAAAATCAAGCTGCAGATGAGTTGGCAAAGATAGGATCCAAGAGAGAGACCATTCCCAGCAATGTGTTTTTGGAGCATATTCACTCACCTTCAGTTCAGGAAGATCCTTTCACTGAAGAGCCCCCACAGCCTAAGAGTACCACAGATCCGACTGAAGTCGAAGTCCCAGCCGTGGTCGACTTAATCACGGAGATTTTGGTCATCACTCCCGACTGGACAGTGCCATACATTGCATAGATTCTTAGGAAAGAACTTCCAGAGGATGAAGAAGAGGCTCGACAGGTCGTCCGACGATCCAAAGCCTTTACTGTGATAAAAGGATAGTTGTTCAGAGAAAGTGTAACTGGAGTCTGCCAGAAATGCATCACGCCAGAAGAAGGTCGAATGATCCTCAACACTCAGGGACCTGTGGTCACCATGCATCCTCTCGGACCATCGTGGCCAAAGCATACCGAGACGGATTTTACTGGCCACACGCCAACGAGATGGCGAAAGAAATATTAGACAAATGTGAAGGCTGTCAGTTTTACTCCAACATGTCCCATAAACCTGCGTCAGCTCTGAAGACTATTCCACTCATCTGGCCTTTTGCTGTCTGGGGATTGGATATGGTTTTACCTCTGACGACTGGCAGGAGTGAATTTACCCATGTGCTGGTAGCAGTCGACAAGTTTACTAAGTGGATTGAAGCCAAGCCCATTAAAAACCTTGAAGCAAGTACAACTATGAGTTTCATCAGAGAATTGACATTCAGATATGGTGTTCCACATAGCATCATCACTAATAATGGGTCGAACTTCGATTCTGGCGAGTTCAGAGCCTTTTGTGCTTCCCAAGGCACTAGGGTCGACTACGCTTCAGTCGCCCATCCTCAGTCGAATGGACAGGCTGAAAGAGCAAATGAATTGATTCTCAAAGGACTGAAACCCCGACTGATGCGTGACCTCAAGCATGCAGCAGGTGCCTGGGTTGATGAACTTCCATCAGTACTTTGGGGATTCAGGACAACTCCTAATCGATCGACTAGACGAACTCCATTCTTCTTAGTCTATGGAGCTAAGGCTGTTCTCCCGAGTGATTTGCTTCACAAAGCACCCCGAGTCAAACTTTTCTCAAAAGATGAAGCAAAGCAGGCTCGACAAGATGCAGTTGATCTCTTGGAAGAGGAAAGAGAGATGGCCTTGATCCGGTCGACCATTTATCATCAAGACCTGCGTCGATTCCATGCCAGAAATGTGAGGGGTCGGGCATTTCAGGAAGGAGACTTGGTTCTTCGGGTGGACCAGCAGAACCCACACAAGCTCGCTCCTGCTTGGGAAGGCCCCTTCATCGTCACCAAAGTGCTCCACAACAGAGCGTACCGACTTTACAACGTTGAGCACAATAAAGACGAGCCACGCGCTTGGAACGCGGAGATGCTCCGCCCCTTTTATGCTTAAGCATTCAAATTGTTAAGATGTAATAAGAGATACCTTCTAGTTTGATTATAAAAGATTTCACAGTCTCCTGAATGATTGTTGTTCCATTTTTACATGTCCTAAATCCCCAAGAGGGTGCCTTAGTCGCGAACCCGCTTCGCCTAAAGCTGAAAAATCTCTGAGTGGTGAGCAAGCCTCCCACTCGGGGGCTTAGCTGCGAATCTGTTTCGCCTAAGTTTAAAAAAGTCCTACCAAGTGGTGAGCAAGCCTCTCACTCGGGGGCTTAGCTGCAGTCTAGTACTCGCCTAAGTTTAAAAAATCCTACCAAGTGGTGAGCAATCCTCCCACTCGAGGGCTTAGCTGCAGTCCAGCACTCGCCTAAGTTTAAAAAATCCTATCGAGTGGTAAGCGATCCTCCCACTCGGGGGCTTAGCTGCAGTCCAGTACTCGCCTAAGTTTAAAAAATCCTACCGAGTGGTGAGCGATCCTCCCACTCGGGGCTTAGCTGTAGTCCAGTACTCGCCTAAGTTTAAAAAATCCTACCGGGTGGTGAGCGATCCTCCCACTCGGAGGCTTAGCTGCAGTCCAGCACTTGCCTAAGTTTAAAAAATCCTACCGAGTGGTGAGCGATCCTTCCACTCGGGGGCTTAGCTGCAGTCTAGTACTCGCCTAAGTTTGAAAAATCCTACCGAGTGGTGAGCGATCCTCCCACTCGGAGGCTTAGTTGCAGTCCAGTACTCACCTAAGTTTGAAAATGCGCTCCGACAGCGAGGTGCAGGTCGACCACGACCCCTTCCTTAGAGATGCACCATCAAGAAGAAGGACGAGATTGAGCATGTTGCCAAGGCAAACCTCTTTCAAGAATGTCAAGACCATTGCTGAGTGCCTCACTGATGAGCTGATCAGTGCTACCAAGGGCTCATCCAACAGCTAATGCCAAGGCGAACCGCTTTCAGGAATGTCAAGACCATTGCTGAGTGCCTCGCTGATGAGCTGATCAATGCTGCCAAGGGCTCATCCAACAGCTAATGCCAAGGCGAATCGCTTTTAGGAACGTCAAGACCATTGCCGAGTGCCCCGCTGATGAGCTGATCAATGTTGTCCAGGGCTCGCCCAACAGGTCAACTGCGGCCTCTCCCTCAGAAGCTGCATTGAAAGTACAAGAACTAATCCGAGTGAAGAACAAGTTTCACTCGAAGACAAACACAACATATTCAAAGATAACCCAAGTTCAGATAAATCCAAAGGTTCCAGAACACGAATTAAAGTACTCAGGCATCAGGCCCGAAGGAGTTTCAACGATTACAAAATCACTCAGCATTCCGAGGCAAATAAAGGTGAAGCATAATGTTTTTAGGTCACTCGTCAGGAGAAGGGCTGGCTGGATCACAGAAGCTGTCGAGGTCAATGTTGTCCGCAATGCGAGTGGAAGCCTCAAGGAAGGTGTCCATGAAGGATTGGAAGGAGTGCTTCTTAGTATTCGCAACCTTGAGGGCTGCCAGCTTGTCTTCTCTCGCATCTTTGCAGTGCACTCGGACCAATGACAAGGCAACATCTGCGCCACAGCGAGCAGATGACTTGTTCCATTCCTGCACTCTGCCAGGGATCTGATTCAGTCAAGTTATCAATGACTCGAGATATTTTGAAAGCTCCGCCTGCGGACAGAGTTTGGCATCAACCCGAGCCATCGCCGTCTTTAGTCGAGCCAGATAAGCGACAGCACTATCCATGCGTGACTCCAACCGTAGCAAGTTCATCGCAATGTCATCTTTCACAGGACAATTGATAGGGTCGAGACCCGTCTCGACCCGCCCAGTCTCAGCTTCAAAATCCTGACAAAGTTCTGCACAATCAGTAAAAGTGGTGAGTCGACAATATAACAAAATATTCCAGTCGACGGTAATTAACCAGTCGAGTGGTGATACCTTCGAGCTTCAGGACCAGTTTTGCGGCAAGTTGTCCCAAATAGGACTCCAGTTCGCTCGTCTTGGCTCTGAGGTTTCCGACTTTGTTGGTTAGGTTCTCCTTGTCCCTTTTCAGTTGCTCAACTTCCTGATTGGCTTCAGAGATGGTAGTCTTCAGCTTCGAGTTCTCCTCTTCCAATTTTCCAACCGAAGCCAGCTTCTTGTCCGCAAGCGTTGTCTTCTCCCCTGCTTCCTTCTGAGCAGCAGCAAGATCCAGATCCTTCTTCTCCAGAGCTTCCTTCATTTTCTCTAAAGAAACAACACTTTTTAGACGAGCTTGAAGCTGACGGTTTTCACTACGCACATCTGCTCGTGTGAAGTCACTTGGTTCAAAGAGACTGGAAGAAACAACACTGAAAAGCGCGAGCCACAAGGTGGGCAAGTGTCGATTGGTTACCTCCCATGATGGCAGTTTCTTCTTGAGCAGTCTTGAGGTTCTTCTTCGCCAGTTCAAGATCAAGTTCAAGGCTGATGTGCTTCTTGTTTAACTCAGAAAGTCGAGCTCCAAGATCACAAGACCTATGCAGTCAGCGAGAGAGATATGTCAGTCGACAGAAACAAAATACAATGATAGTGAAAGTTACTCTAAGACTACTGCTGAATCACATATTCAATAGTAGTCTCGGGGACTACACCCAGTGGGTGCACTTAGCATGCCCCCACTAACCTAGAAAAACACTCAGTATGGTCTTCCCAGCGTGAGTAAAAAAACAACAGAAGTAGACTCTCAAACCTCAGTCGACTGCCAGCAGTCGACTGTGGTCTCCGGAACTACACCCAATGGGTGCACTCTGCGTGCCCCCACTGGTTCGGACAAAGCATTAAGACTCAGAACGAGTCGAGTGGAGTGGAAGATCTCTTAAAACTCTAAAGCAAGCACACCCCAGTGGGTGATCGGATATGAAACATAGACTCATGATAGTAGGTTCACATTTTGGACAACATTCAAAAGTTCAGTCGGGAGATCACTGACCTTAACATTGGTTTGCAGAGTGGTGCTGTCGTTATAGGCCACCTGGCCGGCCTCATGCATCACCTTCACCTGCTCCATAACAAGGTTCACCTGGCGAAGAGCCTCCCTGGCAGCACTTGGCGAGTCATCTGGGGTCTGGTATGCAGTAAAAAGTGATGGCTCCAAGGCGGCTGAAGCAGACTCTAGGTCAGATGCGTGGAGTTGCACCGGAGCACCAGGAGATGGAACAGTCGACCCCGACGGACGATTAGTCATCAGCGGGTTGGCGAATGTGACGTTGGTCCGAACCAGATCTCCGGATCGCTCGACCACCACCTCAAGCACCGGCATCGACTGAGGGACATGAACTTCAAGCCCTCTCCTGCTTGAGCCCCTGCCTCTCTTCCTCCTCTCCTGTAGAGGCACTTATTCTTCATCATCGGGAAGCATGACGATGTCTCACGGAACTGCAGCAAAAGAAAAACATCGAAAATTCAACTGACCGACAACTCAATCGACTAAATGAGTTCTGGTCGAGCGGACTTACCAGCTCGGGAGGTGGCTGCGTCGTCGGTCTCCTCGTCTCCCGGAGCCTTGTCAATACCATGTTAGTCGCAGCAGAGGTTGGGCTGGAAAGGAACATGATCTATTTGGTCAGAACGGAAGTATCAGTCAGCCTAAATAAACACGAGAAAGATGCTCACCCCGAGGCAACAGGGACGTCCATCTTGATCCTCGGCAGAGTCTTCCGAGTCTTTGGAGGAGCGACCTTGGGCTACTTGGCGACCTTCTCTGCTGGCTCCGGAGTCGACATCCGAGTGCGCTTTTGCGTTTGGGTGCTTGGAGCCACATTCTTTTCGCGCCCGCCCGTCGGGTCATGGTGTTGCTTGGATCGGCGTTCAGAGCGAGGCGGCAAGTCGACCGCCTCCTCGTCGTCTGATTCCTCGCTTTCCTCCTCGTCTTCTTCATCCAAAGATTCCCATTCGCCACTCTCCTCCGCACTGGCCTCACCCTCCTAGCCTTGCTCCAGTACTTGTTCTCCATTGGGCATCGAATACATGTCAGTAAAAACCTGCAAGGCAAGAAGTCGAGTAAAAGTCAGTTGGACACAAGAGCGGTCAGAAGGTGTATTCAAAAACGATCGGAATGGAGGACACACCTTGTCAGGCTGATTGTGATCACTGAAGGGGACGACTCTCCTCGCTCCTCTGGGGTTGTCCTTGTTACCGGTGATGCTCTTCAACCACATGGCCACTGTCTTGGCCAGTACTTCCTCTGGATGGACCCGAGCTGTGTCGTCAGCCCCAGAATACATCCACATGGGATGGTCACAGGCCTGAAGGGGCTGGATGCATCAACTGAGGAATAATTCCAAAAGGTTCATGCCAGTGACGCCCTCATTGATCAGTTGGACCACCTTCTCAACAAGCATTTTCGTCTCCACGTTCTCAGCAGCAGTCACTTTCAGCGAGGAGGGAGTCTGGACATGGTCAAAGGTGAAGTGGGGAAGGCCGGTCGACTGACCTGGGGTTGCGAGGTCCTGGCAGTAGAACCAGTTCGACTGCCAGCCTCTAACTGATTCAGGGAGAGTCATGGAAGGGAAAGAGCTCATTTGCCTCTTTTGGATACCCAAACCCCCACACATCTGAATGACATGGGGTTTCTCATCACTCATATTTGCTTTCTTCACCAACTGAGAACGGACGGTGAAAATATGCTTGAAAACACCCTAGTGTGGTTGACACCCCAGAAAGTTCTCGCACATAGACACGAATGCAGCAAGGTACGTGATGGTATTGGGAGAAAAGTGGTGGAATTGAGCACCAAAGAAGTTTAAAAAGCCCCGGAAGAAGGGGTGCAGAGGAAGCGAGAAGACCCGGTCAACGTGAGTGGAGAGAAATACACACTCACCCGGTCGAGGCTGCGGCTCCGCCTCCCCCTCAGGCAGCCTCGCTGCACCCTTGGCGATCAGCCCGGACTCCACCAGCTCGTCCAGATCTTCCTGCCGGAGCGAACACCAGATCCAATCGCCCTGGATCCACCCTGGTGGCAGCCCCGAGCGCCACGACGACCCATGATTCTGCTTCTTGCCCTTCATCGCCCCTGTTGATTTCTTCACGTGTTTCAGCGCCGCCGTCTTGTCCTTCACCATGGTGCTGGAGCGGCAGTGTCGAGAGCGGAGGAGTTGGATGTAGTGGGGAAGCAGAGGAAGAAGGGGGAAACAGGCGTGCACGGTGCAGGCGCCTTGGCTCCTCGTCTTATAAAGGGCCGCTTCCGAGTGGCTGACGCATGGGTCCAGGCGATCCTGTCAAATCCGTAACAGTCGTGCATGACGTACGTGGCGAAAAAGGTGGCGCGAAGATCGAGGCGCTCTAGTTTATCCACCCCGCTTCCATCGGCGCACTCCGTCCCACGCGCTTCCCTGAAATTTCGAATCCCATGAAATCCGGGATACTCTCCAATCAATCGCGCCAAAGATTCTGTGCCTCAAAACAACACTCGGCAAATGAGGTTACAAGTTCACTTGGCGGCTTTCTGAATCGATCAAGGCGACTAAATCGAAGCTGAAGTTTCAACGTTAGTCTTTCACCATGCGCAAAACACTTGCAAAACGTGAAGCTCAGAGCAAGTTCAACTCCAGCCTACTTTTCACTCGGATGTTAATCCATTCGGGGGCTACTGATGAGGATACAGACCTAGGGTAGGGTCATAGACCTGACCTACACGCCCTACCCAAGGTCACTACCCTAGAAGCAAAGAAGTCCAAGAGACAACAAAGAACCCCCAGTCAAAGGTTTCGAGTGCAATCCACTCGACCAATCATATCACTCAGGTACCCCTCCTACCTGATGTCACTCGACCATACAAGGAACCACTCGACCTACTGAAGACCAGGAGTCACTCAGCACTGCAACGGTCAGGCGTTCACTCCATAGTCTTTAAAGTCACTAATATCACTTATGGCCGGCGTTACCAGTAACGCCCCGTCTTTATGTACATTGAACTCCTTGTAATGGAGGATGGCTCAAGTCCTACCGCACTCTATATAAGCCACCCCTATCCTCTGGAACAAGGGTTCGCACCCCCTGTAACACCACACACATATAATCCAGTCGACCGCCTCCGGGCATCAAGACGTAGGGCTTTTACTTCCACCGAGAAGGGTCTGAACTCGTAAATCTTGTGTGTACACCTTCACCATAGCTGAGATCTTGCCTCTCCATACCTACCCCCCTTTCTACTGTCAGTCTTAGGACCACGACAGTCGGTGCTGGAGGAGTGTGGGCGATAGTTGAAGTACGGCGGCTACTAAAATTTGGGTAAATGAATTGATGCGGGGCGGGAGTGCCCAAGATCGTGCACAGTCCAATAAGAATATGCGTGTATGTTAATAAGGAGAATGGCGGAACCGCCAATTTTTGCAACGCTCAAGGCGGGTAGTTTGTTTTTATATTTCTACCTAGCTGGTCTATTGCACACGGTTCGTCCTAATTTCTAAATAAACTCACCCACCTTTAGCTTGCGCAGTCGTGGTGATTTTACAGCGCACTTGCATCGCACACGGTTAAGCCAGTGCCTGCACCATTTTGCTCGCGCTTGCGCAGTCGTGGTGATTTTACAGCGCACTTGCATTGCACATGGTTAAGCCAGTACCTGCACCATTTTGCTCGCGCTTGCGCGGTCGTGGTGATTTTACAGCGCACTTGCATTGCACACGGTTAAGATAGTACCTACACCGTTTTGCTCATGCTTGCGCAGTCTTGATGATTTTACTGCGCACTTGCATCGCACACGGTTAAGCCAGTACCTGCACCATTTTGCTCGTGCTTGCGTAGTCATGGTGATTTTACAGCGCACTGCAACTTCCCACGGGGTAACCCATCCTTGGCCTACTCATACCCAAGCATGCTTAACTTCTGCGTTCTATTAGACTAGGCTAGCAGATGGGAAGCGACACCTTGCTGATAAGAATTGCCTCCTTTCCTTTAAGGCATTTCACGCTGGTCATCCTATGGGACCTACACCCTCCTATCACGCACATTTGTTCTTTTAGAAACTGTGTGCGATGGCTGGTGTGTCGCCGCCTAGCCTTCAATGAGCACTGACACTGGTAGCAGGAAACGAATGGGAGAAGAGGTGGGAAACCGATGAGAGGAGTGGCGGGAAATGTAGCATGTTTAGAAAACGTACAAGAGAAGGAAGCGTGAGCTAGCACGATGCATGCGCTCAGTGCTTACCCATGTACTGCATGTGCTGTCGAAAGGGTTGAGGGTTGACGTTCGATCTGAGAGCATCCAGCAGTGCAGACGTACGATCCGTGGGGTTTGGGTTCTGGCCAATCAGAACGCACGACTCAGATCACGCGCGGCATCAGCCACGGTTTGGTACGCACACGACTTTCATTTGGCCTTTTTATACACTAATTGAGTTTCCTAGGTATTTAATGTCCATAATTCAAATCTGAACTTCAAATACATGCTCCAGTTCACCAAAATGGCTAAAAACATTATACATGTGTCCTTGGGTGCATGTTTAGGTCCCATGCCAGGAATGGGGACGAATTACAATCGTACCGGTGTCCTGGCTCGTCCTCAAACATTTAGAATCTCGGTTTTTAAATCCCCGTAAATCATAAACTCACAAGAAAGTCATGAAAGTTGGCAAGGTGTCATGTCATGGTGCATATATGTCGTGGTAAAAACATTGCCAATTTGGGCCAAGCTTTATTACAAACCTCTTACAAACCAGAGCCTGTCACAAGAACCCTCGTGGTTTTGATAGGGAAACGTGTCCCCTTGTGGGCCAAACGATAATCGCTCCCTCTTCTAGCCTCGTATTTTTTTCCACACGCAACATGTACAGAACAATGGGAGATTCGCGCTGAACTTTGAAATTATTCAGGGTTCGTTTGACCCTTTTTATTCATTAATTGAGCTTTCTATGCATTTAGTGTTCATAATTCAAATCCGAACTACAAATACATACTCCAGTGCACCAAAATGGCTAGAAAAAATGTACATGTGTCCTTGGGGTGCATGTTTAGGTCCCATGGAACGAAATGGGAATGAATTCAACCATCTCGCCGTCCTGCCTTGGCCACAAACATTGCGAATCTCGGTTTATAAATCTCTGTAAATCCAAAACTCACCAGGAAATCATGAAACTTGGCAGAGTGTCACTACATGGTACATATAATTGTCCAATTTGGGTGAAGCTATATTACAAGCCTCTTACAAACCAAAGCTTCTCGCAACCCTCGTGGATTCGATGGGCGAAATGATAATCGTTGCCTCTTCAAGCCTTGAACTTTGTTTTCTACAGGCAACATAGAATAACAGGAGTGCCGTGCCGAAATTTGAAACTATTTAGGGTTTGTTTGGCCATTGTATATATTACTAATTAAGTTTCGTACGCATTGAATGTAGTCCATAATTCAAATTTGAACTACAAGCACATGCTCCAGTGAAGCAAAATGGGTGGGAAATCGTACATGTGTCATTGTTTAGGTCTCATTTAAGGAATGAGAATGAATTACAAACTTGTGGTCATCCTGAAACATTGAGATTCTTGGTTTTTAAATCCTAGTAAATCAAAAACTCACAAAAAAATAAGAAACTTGGCATGGGTTCATGACATGGCACATATATGCCGTGGTAAAAAAATCATCCTGTTTGAGAAGAGGTGCACACATTAGTAGCCAACGACGTCCTTTTTGAAACAATAAGCTGACACGTTAATATCACAAACGGTTGTATTATATTAACCGTGTCAATATTTAACCATACTCAGTGGCGTGCGTGCAGCTGATTGATTATACGGGACGAGCGCGAGAAGTCCGCCGTGCGGGATCGCGGGGACGCGTGCGAGCAGTCCGCCGTGCAGGCTCGACGGGACGCGTGCATCATGTCCACCTCGCAGGCTCGACAGGACACGTGCGAGCAACAAGGCCACCCATGCTCACAGGTAAGCAAGCTCTTTGACCTCCATGCACCAGCCGCCGCCAACCTCGCTCAAAACTTCGCCATTAATGGGTTAATTAAAGCGCCTGGATGGAGGTTTTTTTAGGGGTGTACGGAGGGTGTTTGGTTGTGTTCCCATGGTAGCACTTGCCTTATTCATGTTTTCAACTCGTATTCCGGACAAATTTAAATTGCCACATAGGGCAACGGATAATATGACGACTGATACGTCTTCGTGCTATCTACCTTTCCAAACACTTTTGCCCTTGTTTTGGACTCTAACTTGCATGATTTGAATGGAACTAACCCAGACTGACGCTATTTTCAGCAGAACTGCCATGGTGTTATTTTTGTGCAGAAATAAAAGTTCTCGGAATGACCTGAAAATCCATGGAGCGACTTTTCAGAATTAACAAAAAATACCGGCGAAAGAAATAGTGTCAGGGGGCCCACACCCTGTCCACGAGGGTGGGGGGCGCGCCCCCTCCCCCTGGGCGTGCCCCCTGCCTCATGGGCCCCTAGACGTCCACCAACCTCAACTCCAACTCCATATATTTGCTTTCGTGGAGAAAAAAATCAAAGAGAAAGTTTCATCGCGTTTTACGATACGGAGCCGCCGCCAAGCCCTAATCTCTCTCGGGAGGGCTGATCTGGAGCCCGTTCCGGGCAACGAAGAGGGGGATTCGTCGCCGTCGTCATCATCAACCATCCCCCATCACCAATTTCATGATGCTCACCATCGTGTGTGAGTAATTACATCATAGGCTTGCTGGGCGGTGATGGGTTGGATGAGATTTACCATGTAATCAAGTTAGTTTTGTTAGGGTTTGATCCGTAGTATCCACTATGTTCTGAGATTGATGTTGCTTTGACTTTGCTATGCTTAATGCTTGTCATTAGGGCCTGAGTGCCATGATTTTAGATCTGAACCTATTATGTTTTCATGAATATATGTGAGTTCTTGATCCTATCTTGCAAGTCTATAGTCACCTATTATGTGTTATGATCCGACAACCCCGAAGTGACAATAATCGGGATACTTCTCGGTGATGACCGTAGTTTGAGGAGTTCATGTATTCACTATGTGTTAATGCTTTGGTCTGGTACTCTATTAAAAGGAGGCCTTAATATCCCTTAGTTTCCATTAGGACCCCACTGCCACGGGAGGGTAGGACAAAAGATGTCATGCAAGTTCTTTTCCATAAGCACGTATGACTATATTCGGAATACATGCCTACATTACATTGATGAACTGGAGCTAGTTCTATGTCACCCTATGTTATAACTATTACATGAGGAATCGCATCCGACATAATTATCCATCACTGATCCAATGCCTACGAGCTTTTCACATATTGTGCTTTGCTTATTTACTTTACCGTTTCTACTGTTACAATTACTACAAAACTACTATTGTTACTTTTGTCACTGTTACCGTTACTTCCATACTACTTTGCTACTAAATACTTTGCTGCAAATACTAAGTTATCCAGGTGTGGTTGAATTGAAAACTCAACTTCTAATACTTGAGAATATTCTTTGGCTCCCCTTGTGTCGAATCAATAAATTTGGGTTGAATACTCTACCCTCGAAAACTGTTGTGATCCCCTATACTTATGGGTTATCAGGACTATATTCTGGCGCCTTTGCCGGGGAGCATAGCTCTATTTTTTGAGTCACTTGAGATTTATATTTGCTGATCACTATGAGGAACTTGAAATACGAAAGAACTAAGATTTTTTCCCTCAACTACGAGGGGAGGTAAGGAACTGCCATCTAGCTCTGCACTAGATTCTCCTTCTGTTTTGAGTAAGCTTGTGACACCTAAACCTGCTACTGCTATGAATTCTGATATGCCGCATGTTATTGATGATGCCACTTCTATTATGCATGATACTTATGATGAAACTACTTCTGTGCTTGATACTACTTTGCCATTAGGTGAATTTCTTGATGAACAACTTGCTAGGGTTAGAGAGAATGAAATTACTGAAGATGATATTATTGAAGATAGTGATGATGAAGGTTCTCCCCCTAAATATGAATTGCCTGTTGTTCCTGAGGGTTATGTTATGGATGAATAAACTACTAGAGCTATTCTTGCTTGCAATGATAGATCTGATCTTCAGAAGTTATTAGCTAAATGGAAACAGAAATCTCTAAATGCTAGAATGAAATATGAACCTGCTTTTGCTACTTCACCTATCTTTGTTACTGATAGGATTATGAATTCTCTGTCGATCCTGAGATAATTACTTTGGTTGAATCAAATCCTTTTTATGGCTATGAATCTAAAACTGTTGTGGCACATCTTACTAAGTTGAATGATATAGCCACCCTGTTCACTAATGATGAGAAATCCCGCTACTATTATATCCTTAAGATATTTCCGTTCTCATTAAAGGGTGATGCTAAAACTTGGTTTAATTCTCTTGATCATGGTTGTGTGCGTAGTCCCCAGGATATGATTTATTACTTCTCTGCTAAATATTTCCCTGCTCATAAGAAACAAGCTGCCTTGAGGGAAATATATAATTTTGTGCAAATTGAAGAAGAGAGTCTCCCACAAGCTTTGGGGAGGCTTCTCCGATTACTTAATGCTTTGCCTGATCATCCTCTTAAGAAAAATGAAATACTTGATATCTTCTATAATGGACTAACTGATGCTTCCAAGGACCACTTGGATAGTTGTGCTGGTTGTGATTTCAGGGATAGAATAGTTGATCAAGCTGAATTGCTATTGAATAATATGTTGACTAATAAAAATAATTGGACTCTTCCTGAGCCAATTCCTAAGCCAATTGAGCCAACTCCTGAGCCAACTCCTAAACCTACTCCGAAGAAGAGAGGTGTTCTATTTCTCAGTCCTGAAGATATGCAAGAGGCAAAGAAATCTTTGAAAGAAAAAGGTATTAAAGCTGAAGATGTTAAGAATTTACCTCCTGTTGAAGAAATACATGGTCTTAATTTACCTCCTGTTGAAGAAATACATGGTCTTAATATACTACGTGTTGAAGAAACACATGGTCTTGATAACCCGGCACAGGTAGTAAAGGTAAATTCTCTCTATAGATATGATAATGTTGAAATCCCGTCTACTAAGTTTCCTAGCCAATGTTTGGATGAATTTGATGACTTTATGGCTAGACAAGAAAATTTCAATGCTTATGTTGGTAGAGAATTAAAGAGTAATGCTTACATGATTGGACGCTTGAGTGATTATATGGCCAGAGTTAAAGGTGAACTTAAATTCATTAGTAAATACGCTTCTATGGTTACCACTCAAGCTGAACAAGTGCTTAAGGCTCAAAGTGATTTGCTCGATGAATTAAATAATAAACATGATTTTGCTATTAGAGTGGCTACTAGAACTGGTAGAATGACTCGGGAACCTTTGTATCCTGAAGGCCACCCTAAGAGAATTGAGCAAGATTCTCAGAGAAATAATTTAGAGGCACCTAGTTCTTCTAAAAAGAAGAAAAAGAAAAATGATAGGACTTTGCATGCTTCTAGTGAATCTGTTGTAGACACACCTGAGAATCCCAATGATATTTCTGTCTCTGATGTTGAAACACAATCAGGTGATGAACATGAACCTACTGATAATGTTAATGATAATGTTCATGTTGATGCTCAACCTAGCAATAATAATGAAGTAGAGACTGAACCTGCTATTGATCTTGATAACCCACAATCAAAGAATCAGCGTTATGATAAGAGAGACTTTGTTGCTAGGAAGCACGGTAAAGAAAGAGAACCATGGGTTCAGAAACCCATGCCTTTTCCTCCTAAGCCATCCAAGAAAAAGGATGATGAGGATTTTGAGTGCTTTGCTGAAATGATTAGACCTATCTTCTTACGTATGCTCTTAACTGATATGCTTAAAGTAAATCCTTATGCTAAATATATGAAGGATATCATTACAAATAAAAGAAAGATACCGGAAGATGAAATTTCCACCATGCTTGCCAATTATACCTTTAAAGGTGGAATACCAAAGAAACTTGGAGATCCAGGGGTACCAACTATACCATGCTCCATTAAAAGAAACTATGTTAAAACTGCTTTATGTGATCTTGGAGCCGGTGTTAGTGTTATGCCTCTCTCTTTATATCGTAGACTTGAATTGAATAAGTTTACACCTACTGAAATATATTTGCAAATGGCTGATAAATCAACTGCTATACCTGCCGGTATTTGTGAGGATGTGCCTGTTGTGGTTGCAAATGTCACTATCTTAATAGACTTTGTTATTCTTGATATTCCCGAGGACGATAGTATGTCGATTATCCTTGGTAGACCTTTTTTGAATACTGCAGGGGCTGTTATTGATTGCAACAAAGGCAATGTCACTTTTCATGTTAATGGTAATGAGCATACGGTACACTTTCCGAGGAAACAACCTCAAGTTCATAGCATCAATTCTATTGGAAAAATTCCAACTATCGTTATTGGAGGTTTTGAATTTCCCCTTCCTACTGTCAAGAAGAAATATGATATTCTAATTATTGGGGATGTTCATATCCCCGTTGAGGTAACCTAGTCTTATTCGAAATTTCTCCCATTCCATGTTATTCAGAATGAGTTTGTTAACAAGACTTGATCAACCTTGTTAGTGGATTCCTTTTGATAAGCATCAGATGGATGAAACTAGAAGGCACAACCTTCTGTACCCTCCTTTTACTTTTTGTTATTTAGAATAAATAAAGCAAAAATAGTATTATCTGCCTGTTTTCTGAATTATCCTTGCAATAAAAAACACCCCAAAAATAAAAGTTCTCCAAATGCCCTGCCAATTTAGTATGATTTTTTCTGGAATATTTGAGGATTTTAGGCACTAAGAACACATCAGGGGGGCAAGCATCTGTCCACGAGGGTCCAGGGCGCGCCCCCTGCCTCGTGGGCCCATGGTGGCCCCCCTCCACTTATTCCTGCACCCACACACTCCATATTCCTCCCAAAAAATCACTATCCAGCTGAAGCACGAGTTCTAGATCATTTTGCTGCGATTTTCGATCTCCTTGCTCAAAGCCACATTCACAAAACTGCTTTGGGAGATTGTTCCTTGGTATGTGACTCCTCCAATGGTCCAATTAGTTTTTGTTCTAGTGCTTTATTCATTGCAAATTTTTGCTGCATAGGTGACCCTGTTCTTGAGCTTGCATGTCAAATTTATGAGTTCCCAAGTAATTCTAATGCATGATATAGGTTCTAAGCACTTGTGGGAGTAGTTGCTATCAGTTTTGTTGAGTTTGATTCACTTTTATTTTGAGTTACTAAAAATTTCAGAAATATTTCAGAGGAAGAAATATGTCTAGGAAAATGTACCAAGGTGGTTCTTCAAGAAAGCAAGCACCCAGGCACGCAATGCGTGAGCAAGACGATGAACCACCAAGGGAAGCTAATGTGCGGCCTTATGAATGGCCGTCAGAAGAGTTTATGGTCAATGCAGGCTCAAGGATGAATTTGATGCATATGTGCGTAATGCCAATCTTGAGGACTTCATGCAAGATAAGTGTCCTCAGTACTACTATTTGACTGATTCATTCATGAGAAGGTTTAAATTTTCATCTTCGCGTAATTCTCAAAGTGTCCTATTTATATTTATGATCAGTCATATACCATGGACCTAGAAGATTTTAGTACTACTTGCAAACTCCCTCAGTGGGGCAATGTTAACGAACCCCGTAAATCTGAATATAAAGACTTTCTTGCTAGTATCACTTTGGGAGAATCTGGAGATATAGCACAAGCTACCATAGGGAGCATTCATTTTCCTGCTATACATTATTTTGCTCCCTTCATTGGTAGATGCATTAACGGTAAAGATGAAGCGTGTCACATGTGTGTTCCTGATCTTTGTGTTCTCAAGAGTGTTGTATTAGGTAATAAAGATTACAACTTGGGGGGCAATTGTTGCACGTAGTTTGCGTAATAATGGTTTATTTGGAGATTTGTTTGGAGGGATTTATGCGACCCGTGTTGCTAATTATATTGGTATACCTCCACGTGAGGGTGATAGGGAGTTTCCTCCTGCTTATTTAGATTATAATGCTATGGTCAGTCATCATTTTCTTGAGAGGAATGAACAATTCCTCCAGTATCGACTAATCTTTGACAGACGTCGCGCTGTCCATGTTACTCTCCCTACTCCTGCCCTTTTTGATTATCAGGCAAAAAGAAGATATGTTGTAACCAGGGAGGAGGCAACCGAGTACGAAACGAGAGCGGAGGTAGCTCGCCGCCATGCCGCATCTCAGGAGGCAATGGCTGCTGCATCTCAGTACAACCCCAGTTACAACTTCGGATATTAGTCAGGCTATCCATGGGCATAGACCAACTTAGGCCAAAAGCCTAAGCTTGGGGGAGTACGTATTTCTCACCGACATTACATTCATGTTCACACACTCATTCTAGTTGTCGGTGCTCATACTTTTTCATTGTACTATCCATGCTAGTTTAATTCTCTTTCTAGCTTTCTTCTTGTGTGTTTGATAAACCTTAGAAAAACCAAAAAAATAGTTAGTTTAATTTCCATGCCTGTAGTAGCAATTAAAAGAGAACCCAAAAAGATTTCTCGTTCTTCTTTTGCTTGTTGGGAGCTTTCCCATGTAAATAGTTTTATTTCTTTTCTTTCCTTTGGGGGTCGAGAGGAGAAGACCATAATGAAAATGTTTAGTGGCTCTTATATGCATGATTGTTGATTTAACCAAGAGCCCATATTACCTTGTCTTCTCCCTTGAATTGAATGCTTGCAGATTCCAGCTTAGTCCAATGCACGTGCACTGTTATTATTATAGACAATGTTTGGTCGTGCAAGTGAAAGGCAATAATGACGATATATGATGGACTGGCTGAGATGAGAGAAGCTGGTATGAACTCGACCTCTCTTGTTTTTGTAAATATGATTAGTTCATTGTTCCTGATTCAGCCTATTATGAATAAACATGTTTGCAATGACAATTAGAGATTATAGTTGTTTATGCCGTGCTTAATTAGCTAGGAGCTTATAATGGTTTACCTTGCGTGCCAACATGCTATTAAAATGGTTGTGATGTGGTATGATAGGGTGGTATCCTCCTTTGAATGAATTGAGTGACTCGACTTGGCACATGTTCATGCATGTAGTTGAAGCAAAATCAACATAGCCTTCATGATATTTATGTTCATGGTGGATTATAGCCTACTCATGCTTGCACTCGGTGTTGATTAATTTTAATGCATGTTCATGACTATTGCCGCTCTCTCAGTTGGTCGCTTCCCAGTCTTTTGCTAGTCTTCACCTGTACTAAGCAGGAATACTGCTTGTGCATCCAAACTCCATAAACCCCAAAGTTATTCCATATGAGTACACCATACCTTCCTATATGTGGTATTTACCTATCGTTCCAAGTAAATTTGTATGTGCCAAACTCCAAACCTTCAAATGAAATTCTGTTTTGTATGCTCGAGCAGCTCATGTATCTACTAGGGCTGTCTGTATCTTCCATGCGAGGTGGGTTATTGTCAAGAGGAGTGGACTCCGCTCCTCATTCACGAGAAAATGGCTGGTAACCGGGATGCCCAGTCCCAAGATCAAAAAGATCAAAGCAAATCAAAATAATTAAACAAAACTCCCCCGGGATTGTTGCTAGTTGGAGGCACCCGTTGTTTCAGGCAAGCCATGGACTGATGCTTGTTGGTGGTGGGGGAGTATAAACTTTACCATTCTGTTTGGGAACCGCCTATAATGTGTGTAGCATGGAAGATATCAAGATCTCATAGTTGTTATGTTGACAATGAAAGTATACCTCTCAAAATGTTATTCATCTCTATTTTAAAATCGAGCTCTGGAACCTCTACAATTCCCTGCTTCCCTCTACAAAGGGCCTATCTATTTACTTTTATGTTGAGTCATCACCCTCTTATTAAAAAGCACCAGCTGGAGAGCACCACTGTCATTTGCATGCATTACTATTAGTTTATATTGGGTATGACTTGACTGGATCTATTTTACCATGAATTACAATGTTTAGTCAGTCCTTGATCTTTAAAGGTGCTCTGCATTTATGTTTTGCAGTCTTAGAAAGGGCTAGTGAGATACCATCTTATTATATCATATTATGATTGTTTTGAGAAAGTGTTGTCATCCGAGTTTTATTATTATTGCTCGCTAGTTGATTATGCCATTGATATGAGTAAACATGAGACCTAAGTGTTATTGTGAATATGGTTAGTTCATAATCTTTGCTGAAAACTTGAATGCTGGCTTTACATATTTACAACAACAAGAGCAAACAGAGTTTGTAAAAGTTTTTCTTTATCACTTTCAGTTTGTCAACTGAATTGCTTGAGGACAAGCAAAGGTTTAAGCTTGGGGGAGTTGATACGTCTTCATCGTATCTACTTTTCCAAACACTTTTGCCCTTGTTTTGGACTCTAACTTGCATGATTTGAATGGAACTAACCCGGACTGACGCTGTTTTCAGCAGAACTACCATGGTGTTATTTTTGTGCAGAAATAAAAGTTCTCGGAATGACCTGAAAATCCACGGAGCGACTTTTCAGAATTAATAAAAATACTAACGAAAGAAATAACGTTAGGGGGCCCACACCCTGTCCACGAGGGTGGGGAGGCGCCCCCTCCCCCTGGGCGCGCCCCCCTACCTCGTGGGCCCCCTGGACGTCCACCGACCTCAACTCCAACTCCATATATTTTCTTTCACGGAGAAAAAAATTAGAGAGAAATTTTCATCACGTTTTACGATACGGAGCCGCCACCAAGCCCTAATCTCTCACGGTAGGGCTAATCTAGAGTCCGTTCGGGGCTCCGGAGAGGGGGATTCGTCGCCATCGTCATCATCAACCATCCTCCATCACCAATTTCATGATACTCACCGCCGTGCGTGAGTAATTCCATTGTAGGCTTGTTGGACGGTGATGGGTTGGATGAGATTTACCATGTAATCAAGTTAGTTTTGTTAGGGTTTGATTCCTAGTATCCACTATGTTCTGAGATTGATGTTGCTATGACTTTGCTATGCTTAATGCTTGTTACTAGGGCCCGAGTGCCATGATTTCAGATCTGAACCTATTATGTTTTCATGAATATATGTGAGTTCTTGATCCTATCTTGCAAGTCTATAGTCACCTATTATGTGTTATGATCCGACAATCCTGAAGTGACACTAATCGGGATACTTCTCGATGATACCGTAGTTTGAGGAGTTCATGTATTCACTATGTGTTAATGCTTTGGTCCGGTAATATCCCTTAGTTTCCATTAGGACCCTGCTGCCACGAGAGGGTAGGACAAAAGATGTCATGCAAGTTCTTTTCCATAAGCACGTATGACTATATTCGGAATACATGCCTACATTACATTGATGAACTAGAGCTAGTTCTGTGTCACCCTATGTTATAACTATTACATGAGGAATCGCATCCGACATAATTATCCATCACCGATCCAATGCCTACGAGCTTTTCACATATTGTGCTTTGCTTATTTACTTTACCGTTGCTACTGTTACAATTACTACAAAACTGCTATCGTTACTTTTGCCACTGTTACCATTACTTCCATACTACTTTGCTACTAAGTACTTTGCTGCAGATACTAAGTTATCCAGGTGTGGTTGAATTGACAACTCAACTGCTAATACTTGAGAATATTCTTTGGCTCCCCTTGTGTTGAATCAACAAATTTGGGTTGAATACTCTACCCTCAAAAACTGTTGCGATCCCCTATACTTGTGGGTTATCAACGACAAATAAAATGGCAATGGATAGTACAACGACAAATTTACAACGGCACAGATAATAGTTGTCTTACATACTCCAGATAATTTTAAATGCCACATGCGGCAAAGTCTAGAAGACACGGGGGCAAGATAAGAAGGAAATCATAGACAACGATCAAGATCGCTACTGTATCTACTCTTTGACGGATCATAGGGCGATGACATCCTCCAGCTCCTTCCTCAATTCCTCACGGCTTTGCTTGAAAGCGGCCACGGATTCCTCCACCTCCTGCTCGCGCTCGATCCAGAGCTTCCTCAAGTCACCCATGAGTTCCTCGACGACCGCTGTCAGCGTCATCCCCGAGGCACTGCTTTGCTCATGCAGCATCTTCCAGCCGGTGGCCTCCTCCTCCTTCTCGGTGAGCGTCTTGAGGAGCTTCGCATTGTCACCCATGAGTTGCTCGACGAGACCGGTCGCCTTGTCAACCGAGGCATCGCTAATCTCGAGCAGCTTCATCAAGCTGTCAACCAACTCCTGCTGCTTAATGATGCCAGCGAGAATGTCGTCGTCGCCGGCCAAGGACTTCAGCAACACCAGCTCGTCGCGATCACCGATGCGGCGAGTGTGCTTGTGAGAGCCTTCACGTGCCCGTGAGAGCTCATTCAAGGGCTCCATGGTGCGCCGGGACATCTCTGTTGTGGCTGCCGCTTCGGCGGGACCTCTCTAGGGCTTCCGCGGCCTTGGTCTTTGCTGCCTGGTTATATGCCCACCCAAAACTCCTCCTACCGGTCATGGCGGAACGACTTGACAGGAAAGACCAGTTTTGTAGGTGATGAGGAGAGGAACTGTGAAGTAATTTTCGAGTGGGTAGTTTTTATAGCCCGGTGCTAAGTGTGAACACATATTAGTTTGATCGGTGTGAACACATATTAGTTTGATCAGTGTGAACAGATTTGCAATTACTTATTGCATTGTAATCTGCAATGTGATGAGAAACAAAGTCAAAATTTATTGATGGTTCTGGGCACACAAAGCCCGTTTTTGTTGTTCTGTCTCATCGCAAATAGTTCTTTTGGATCACCCGTATGCCATGGATCGGAAGCCCGAAACATGGGCCCTTGTTCTCGGATGTACGTGTACGTGTCTTCCCACTATCACCCTTGCGGTCGTTCATTATGTGTAACTTACTAATCATCACACACAAGTACTCGCAGACGCACCGTGTGCGATACTCCTAGCCACCGCAAGCTACTAGTTTGCATTTTTCAAAGTTTTTTGTAAGAACAGAATCACACACGAACTTACTATAGTAACCTTCTGTGTTATAATTTCTCAACCTAAGCAGTTCATCCGAGTGGGCTGTTTGTTGCGCATCACACACATCTGGTTTACACGAATCGCTTGTGTTCTTCTGGCTGATCGCAAATGCCGCATATCACACACATCTTATTAAGATGAACCGTTTCCGTTATCTTGCCTAATCAAAAACAGTTTGTCCGAGTGAACCGTAGCCGTATATCACACACACCTTGATCTCGCTGACCGTTTCTGTTGCATTCCCTAATAGCACACAGTTCATCGGAGGGAACTATATGCCGTATATCACACACACATTGGTATGGCTGCCCATTTCTGTTGTTCTTCCTCATCGCAAACAGTTCTAATGGATCAACTGTATGCCCTGCATCGCACACGCAACTAAAATCTAAACCGCGTTTGATCCATCCGTCATCGCAAACATTTTGCACATTTTTGACGGTTTTCTTACACCACCGTTTGCGATTATTGCATCGCACATGGTTTCTCGATGGGTCTCTGATCGTTGTGTCGCGTTAGCAGCATCCTGCAGTAGTGAGGAAAGATCTGGGCACATATATCCAGTTGGATATGGGTAGCATGAGTTATTATTGTTGACATCACCATTGAGGTGAATACGTTGGGAGGCGAGACTATAAGCCCCTATCTTTCTATGTGTCCGATTGAATTTTTTTGCTCATGTGTATGCGGTGAGTGTTAGCAATCATAGAAGACTATATGATGGTTGAGCATGTGGACTTGCCAAAAGGCTCCGATACGTGACCCTTCCCTGAAAAGATGCTGAATTTTAGTTGCAAAGTTAACTGAGAACATGGTTTGTTGGTTTTCAATAGAGTTTATGCTTTATACTTCGATGTTGTGATGAATTGCTTGTTCATGAGAAGTCTATGATAGAAGTTATATGATAAAGGTTCTATGATAAAGTTTTATATTAAAAATTGTTATTATAATAATATACATGATGCTTCTATGTCTGTATTTTATTTGTATCGACACCTCGCTCTCTAAGCATGTGGACATGTTTTTCGATTTTGATTTTTGCTTAAGGACAAGCGAGGTCTAAGCTTGGGGGAGTTAATACGTCCATTTTGCATCATGTTTTCCTACTATTATTTATGATGTTTTTATGCGTAATAATGCTTTTTTGGAGTAATTCTAATGCCTTTTCTCTCATAATATGCAAGGTTCACACAAAGAGGGAGAATACCGGCAGCTGAAAATCTGGAACTGAAAAAGCTACGTCAGGCTACCTATTCTGCACAACTCCAAATGAGCTGAAACTTCACAAAGAATTTTTATGGAATGAATAAGAATTATTGGAGCAAATAACTACCAGAGGGGGCCCACCAGGTGGGCACAACCCACCTGGGCGCGCCAGGGAGCCCACATGCACCCTGGTGGGTTGTGCCCTTGTAGGACCTTGAGAAGAGGTGTCTAGAGGGGGGGTGATTAGACACTAAGTACCAAGATTGCAGCTTTTAAGATTCTTTGGGTTTAAGTGGAGTTTTAAGCGCAATTTCAACAATCACAATACATATCAAGCAGGCATGCAAAGAGTATATGAGCAGCAGAAAGTAAAGCATGCAACTTGCAAGAAAGTAAAGGGAAGGGTTTGGAGGATTCAAACGCAATTGGAGACACGGGTGTTTTTGGCGTGGTTCCGATAGGTGGTGCTATCGTACATCCACGTTGATGGAGACTTCAACCCACGAAGGGTAACGGCTGCGCGAGTCCACGGAGGGCTCCACCCAAGAAGGGTCCACGAAGAAGCAACCTTGTCTATCCCACCATGGCCGTCGCCCACGAAGGACTTGCCTCACTAGCGGTAGATCTTCACGAAGTAGGCGATCTCCTTGCCCTTACAAACTCCTTGGTTCAACTCCACAATCTTGTCGAAGGCTCCCAAGTGACACCTAGCCAATCTAGGAGACACCACTCTCCAAGAAGTAACAAATGGTGCGTTGATGATGACTCCTTGCTCTTGTGCTTCAAATGATAGTCTCCCCAACACTCAACTCTCTCTCAATGGGTTTGGATCTGGTGGAAAGAAGATTTGAGTGGAAAGCAACTTGGGGAAGGATAGAGATCAAGATTCATATGGTAGAAATGGAATATCTTGGCCTAAACACATGAGTAGGTGGTTCTCTCTCAGAAAATGTATGTTGGAAGTGTAGGTTTAGTCTGATGGCTCTCTCTCCGAATGAAGAGGAGGTGGAGGGGTATATATAGCCTCCACACAAAATCTAACCGTTACACACAATCTGCCAAACTCTGCGGGACCGAATCGTTCAACTCAGTCAGACCGATTCAGCAAATAATGTGACTGTTAGGGTTTTCGGTGGGACCGAAATGCAACTCGGTGAGACCGATATGGTTAGGGTTAGGGCACAACGTAATCTCGGTAAGACCGATTGCACAAACTCGGTGAGACCGATTTTGGTAAGAAGCTTTCCAGAGAGTTGGCCAGGTAGACTCGGTGGGACCGATTACTCAAACTCGATAAAACCAATTTTGGTAATAAGTTTCCAGAGAGTTTGCATTGTAATCTCGGTAGTACCGATTGCTCAAACTCGGTGAGACCGATTTGATAATGGACATACACAGAGAGATTACAATCCCATCTCGGTGAAACCGAGATCCCTATCGGTAAGACTGATTTGCTTAGGGTTTGTGGCAGTGGCTATGACTTGTGGAATCGGTGGCGCCGGATAGGAAATTTCGGTGTGACCGATTTTGGCTTTGGGTTTAGGTCATTTGTGGAAGTGGGAAAGTAGTTGAGAGTTTTGGAGCATATCACAAAGCACATGAAGCAAGAGGCTCATTAAGCAACACCTCATCCCTCCTTGATAGTATTGGCTTTTCCTATAGACTCAATGTGATCTTGGACCACTAAAAATGTAAAATGAAGAGTCTTGAGCTTGAAGCTTGATCCAATCCTTTGTCCTTAGCATCTTGAAGGAGTTCCCACATCCTTTAGTCCATGCCACTCCATTGTTGAACTTATCTGAAATATACTAGATAAAAGTGTTAGTCCAACAAGAGATATGTTGACATTAATTACCAAAACCACCTAGGGAGCACTTGTGCTTTCAATCTCCCCCTTTTTGGTAATTGATGGCAACATACATCAAAGCTTTAGATAAGGATATAAAGAATAGCAAGTAAAGCTTTGGAAAGACATGTAACAAACATAGGCTCCCCCTACATGTATGCAATCATGTGAATATGGAATATAGAAGCATGTGAGAGCATAAACATGATAGAGCAGGCAATGTGTTACATGTATCTTGGCCACATGCATCAGAGCAAAGAATGTTGAAGAAAATACCTTCATGCTCATGAGTCCTTCTTGCAAACAATATGTACATCAGCAAGAAATTCCTCATACACATGATTGTGATGCATATACTTACCCTGTAGTCTTGAGTTGTCTTAGGATGAAATGAACCTGTGTAAACAAGGTTAGATAACACAGATACATCTACTAGCCAGAGCAAACAGAAGAAACCACAAGAATACCAAGACTGGGATGACATGTAGAGAGTGAGTACCAAGTACCACATTGAATTAGACATGTCCCCAAGAGTAAAGATATGCAATAAATTTAAATGATCTCTTTCCCTTAGATGTCTTGCTCCCCCTGAATCTAACATGGGATACTGGGAGAAGATAGGGAACAGAGAATCAGAGCTGAAAGACAATAGACTTGAAAGATATGAATGATGATCGAAGCTAATGTTTAGAGCTAATGTATGCTAATGCAAATAAACACAATAGATCATATGAACATGTCTCTCCCCTCAAGAAGACATGTGGACACCTCTCCTCTTGAACACCAAGCATCTGGGATCCTTGAGAAATACTTTGTACTTAAGTATCCTCTCCCCCTGGAGATCTCTCTCTCTCCTTTTGAGGGTCTCTCTCCCCCTTAGGTCTCTCTCCCCCTTAAGAAGGAAGGTGATAAGCTTTGATGTTCTCTCTCTCTCTCTCCAAATGATAAGCTTTGATGTTCTCTCTCTCCCCCTTTAACATCAATTTCCAAGAAGGGTCTTCTGGAATCTGTCGAATGGGTTTGGTCCTTGAGACACAGAACAAAGCAGAGATAAAAATGTGATGCTTGTAGAGGACAAGATTCATTGAGTGGAGCTGGATCAGAAGAAACACAGAATGATGTGGCAAACTGTTTTTCCTGTTATGAAGTCGGTGGCACCGAATGAGTTGCTTCGGTTGGACCGAAAGGATTCGGTTGGGCCGAAAATAACAAACCAGTGAAACCGAGTTCATTGCAGGGAAAAACACTTGTCACCTCAGCTCACTAGACTAGTAAGATCTCACAAGGATTTGCAAGGAATTTACTGAAAGATGTGCAATGAATTGGAATGCAGAAAATGCAGAACAAACAGAAAGAAAGAAATCTAGATGAAGTTTTTTTTGAAAGGGGAAACAAATATGCATGAGACAAATGCAAAAACACAGAAAAGAACACAAGAGAACATCATCTAGAGATGGTCGGCGACAAAGTCACCTATGTTAGAGTATATTGACTTAGGAGCCAAGTGAGATCACTTGATCATAGGTCATACTCATCGTTTAAGCTCAAAATGGGGTTGCCATTTTTCGTTTAAGCATCTTAATGTATTCACATCTTGTCGAGTTGCTTTAGCTCATGACTTGGAGTAAAGCTTCTCTAAGATGGAATAACATACCTTGGTTGGTGGTGTAGTCCATGTAGTTGAACTTGTGTGGGTTGCTCAAAGTTGATGTAGCTCACAACTTGGAATTTGAGTCCATCTACCTACATGGGTTAGTTCTTGCAAGGAAGAGCACTTGTGTATCCAAAAAAAAATGACAATCATGAAGCTCAACATAGAATTTTGTCAAAGGATATGTTTGAGTGGTTCCGTGCTTCCTTGTATTCAACCACCATAGTGTAGAGACTTGATGATGTAGAGATTGCTCAAGATATGAGTAGATTACAATCTCATGGAATGTGATTCCACCAAGTACCTACAAGAGTTAGATGACATGCAAGATGCAAATATACCCAAGACATAAGATATTCATCATAAGAGAAATATCAAGGATTAGTCATAAGCTCATGTCTTGCATGTATCCAATGGAGTTTCTACTCCAAGTTTGAAGCATCAATGATGTTCAATTCTCCTCTTAACCTGCAAAACACTTTCTCATCAAGAGGCTTAGTAAATATATCCGCTAATTGCTTTTCGGTGCGAACATGCTTAAGATCAATGTCACCCTTAGCAACATGATCTCGAATGAAATGATGACGAACTTCAATATGCTTAGTTCGAGAATGTTGCACAGGATTATGACCAATTTTGATAGCACTTTCATTGTCACAAAGCAATGGAACATGTCTCACATATATCCCATAATCTTTAAGAGTTTGGGTCATCCAAAGTAATTGAGCACAACATGAACCAGCGGCAATATATTCAGCTTCGGCAGTGGACAAGGATACCGAGTTTTGTTTCTTGGAGGACCAAGACACAAGAAATCTACCAAGAAATTGACAAGTACCCGAAGTGGACTTTCTGTCAACCTTGTCTCCGGCATAGTCCGAGTCGGAATAGCCAACAAGATCGAAAGAGGCCCTCTTAGGATACCAAATGCCAAAGTTTGGTGTATGGATTAAGTATCTCACTATCCTTTTCATGGCCTTAAGATGACATTCCTTAGGAGCAGCTTGATATCGTGCACACATGCACACACTTAGCATGATATCGGGACGTGAAGCACATAGATATAACAACGAACCGATCATAGAGCGATAAACCTTTTGATCAACTGGTTCACCATCTTTGGTCAAGTCATTATGTCCACTAGTAGGCATGGGTGTAGACATACCTTTGCATTCTTGCATATTGAACTTCTTGAACAAGTCCTTGGTGTACTTCGTTTGAGAAACAAAGGTACCTTCCTTAGTTTGCTTGATTTGCAGCCCAAGGAAGAATTTGAGTTCACTCATCATGGACATCTCAAACTTCTGCGACATTAGCTTCCCAAACTTTTCACTAAAATGAGGGTTAGTTGAACCAAATATGATATCATCAACATAAATTTGGCACACAAATAGTTCTCCGTTAACCCTTTTAGTAAAAAGAGTAGAATCAATTTTCCCAATTTCAAAGCCTTTTTCAATAAGAAACTTGGTCAAGCATTTATACCAAGCTCTAGGAGCTTGTTTAAGACCATAAAGAGCTTTGTGAAGTTTGTAAACATGATTGGGTTTCTTAGGATTGACAAAGCCGGGAGGTTGCTTAACATAAACTTCCTCCTCTATTTCACCATTTAGAAATGCACTTTTAATGTCCATTTGGTACAAGGTGATATCATGATGATTAGCATAGGCAAGTAAGATGCGAATGGACTCAAGTCTAGCAACGGGAGTGTAAGTCTCACCATAGTCCATACCTTCGACTTGTGTGTAGCCTTGGGCGACGAGACGTGCTTTGTTGCGAACTACTTGTCCATCTTCATCTTGCTTGTTGCGAAACACCCATTTGGTACCGATGACGTTGTGGTTGTTGTCGGGCTTCTCAACCAATGTCCAAACTTGGTTCCTCTCAAAGTTATGTAGCTGTTCATGCATAGCATTTATCCAATCCGGATCTTCCAATGCTTCTTCAACCTTCATAGGTTCAAGGCTAGAGATGAAAGAATAGTTTTCACAAAAGTTAGCTAAACGAGTTTTAGAGCGAGTGATTCTCCCGGTTTGAATGTCATTGTAGATTTGCTCGACGGGGTGATCTTTAGCAACTCTTGCTCGAACTCGTGAAAGCTTTTGCTTAGGTCTTCGTTGAACATCTTCTTCATCTTGCTCTTCTTCTTCTTGGCCTTCCTCATTGTTGGCATTGTCGTTCTCTTGTCGTGGTGGAGAAGGAGGTTGTTGACGTTCATCTTGATGCACTTCCTCATTTTCTTCATCTTGGTGTGTCCTGCTTGTGGATGCTTCCGTTTCAACTCTTGGTTCACCATGTTGTGAAGTAGAAGCTTCCACTTGGACGGACGAGGTACTATCCTTCACCTCCGTTGGACGAACCTTGCCAATAGCCAAGTCTTGAATTGCTTCCGAAGGATCTTTGTCACCTACATCAATTGGCAATTGCTCTACTTGCGAGCCGTTAGATTCATCAAACTTCACATCTACCGTCTCTTCAACCTTTCGGGTGAAATTGTTGTAGACACGCTAAGTGTGGGAGTTTGATCCATAACCTAGTAGGAAACCTTCATGAGACTTAGGAGCAAATTTAGAGCGACGATGCTTATCAAGAATGTAGCACTTTGAGCCGAATACTCGAAAGTATCCAACTTGGGGTTTGTTACCGGTGAGAAGCTCGTATGCCGTCTTGCCGAGTAGCTTGTGAAGATACAAAAGATTTGTTGCATGACAAGCTGTCTCAACCGCTTCCGCCCAAAAGTGCTTCGGCGTCTTGTACTCATCAAGCATCGTTCTCGCCATTTCGATGAGCGTCCGATTCTTCCTCTCAACAACTCTGTTTTGTTGAGGTGTGTACGTAGCCGAGAACTCGTGTGAAATCCCTTCTTCGTCAAGAAAGGTGTCCACATTTGCGTTCTTGAACTCCGTTCCGTTGTCGCAGCGAACCTTCTTGATCTTCACTTCAAATTGATTTTGGGCCTTCCTAGCGAAGTTTTTGAAGATCTTTTGAACCTGCGATTTATCATCAAGAAAGAACACCCACGTAAATCTGGAAAAATCATCAACTATAACTAGACCAAAAGAATTTCCACCGAGACTCTTGTAAGAGTTGGGACCAAAGAGATCCATGTGAAGTAGCTCGAGTCGCCTCCTGGTAGTCATGATGTTCTTCACGGGATGCCTTCCTCCAACCTGTTTACCTGCCTGACAAGCGCTGCAAAGTCTATCCTTATCAAATATGACATCATTAACTCCAAGGATATGATTTCCTTTAATAAGCTTGTCAAGGTTTCGCATACCAACATGACCAAGTCGTCTATGCCATAACCAACCTTTTGAGGATTTAGCAATGAAGCAAGTTTTAGGTTGAGCCTTTTTAGTGAAATCAACAATGTATAGATCACCTCTACGCACACCGGTAAAGACCATTTTATGATTATCTCGACGAAACACTTGGTAGTCTACTTCAGTAAATAGAACATTGAAATCGAAATCAGCAAGTCTAGATACTGAAAGTAAGTTGTACCAAGAGATTCAACGAGCATGACATTTTGTATGGAGCTATCATGTGATATGGCCACCTTACCGAGGCCAACCACCTTACCCTTTGAGTTGTCACCGAAAATGACATACTTTCGAGGACTATCATTATCAGCAAGCTCATGGAACATGTCTTTATCTCCGGTCATGTGATCGGTACATCCACTATCAAGAACCCATTCCTTTCCTCCTGACATATATCCCCGAAGATTTGCCATAAGACCAAAATGTCTCATTGCATCATCAAGATCGAAGTCACTCTCATCATCCTCATCATAGTATCCATGTTCAACATCGTCATGTGGTGGATCAAGTCCTAGAGAGGGTGATTCATTAGAATGAGTTTGATAATCTTGCTTATGAATTTTTATAGCTTCGGAAATAATATCACTAATAATACCAACATTTCCTTTGGCACGCATAAGGTTTGTAAGCTCAAATAGACGATCACCAAACATAGGATCACTAGTATTCATCTTACTCAAGGCAATAGACTTATGGAGAATTTCATCAAGATTTTTCAAGGAATAATCTGGAAGTCATTCCTCAAGAAATTTCCATACGGTGTAGGCACACTTAAAAGTAGGCAAACATCCAATCAAGTTTCTAGGCAATCCTCTAATGATAAGATCGGCAGTTCTAAGATTCCTAATCATGTCAATTGACTCATCATGGGTAGGATGCATAGGATCAACATAAGGTGCACAAGGGCTAGCAATGTACTTGTTAAAATGATATTGATTGAAAATAACAAGAATCTCATTTTTTCACTCATGAAAATACTCTCCATCAAGAATAGGCACTCTATGTCTAATACTCCCAATAGTAGACTCATCCATCTTCCTCCAATGGTGATTAAACCAAAGCAATGGAGACCAATGCTCTGATACCACTTGTAGGACCTTGAGAAGAGGTGTCTAGAGGGGGGGTGATTAGACACTAAGTACCAAGATTGCAGCTTTTAAGATTCTTTGGGTTTAAGTGGAGTTTTAAGCACAATTTCAACAATCACAATACATATCAAGCAGGCATGCAAAGAGTATATGAGCAGCGGAAAGTAAAGCATGCAACTTGCAAGAAAGTAAAGGGAAGGGTATGGAGGATTCAAACGCAATTGGAGACACGGGTGTTTTTGGCATGGTTCCGATAGGTGGTGCTATCGTACATCCACGTTGATGGAGACTTCAACCCACGAAGGGTAACGGCTGCGCGAGTCCACGGAGGGCTCCACCCAAGAAGGGTCCACAAAGAAGCAACCTTGTCTATCCCACCATGGCCGTCGCCCACGAAGGACTTGCCTCACTAGCGGTAGATCTTCACGAAGTAGGCGATCTCCTTGCCCTTACAAACTCCTTGGTTCAACTCCACAATCTTGTCGGAGGCTCCCAAGTGACACCTAGCCAATCTAGGAGACACCACTCTCCAAGAAGTAACAAATGGTGCATTGATGATGTACTCCTTGCTCTTGTGCTTCAAATGATAGTCTCCCCAACACTCAACTCTCTCTCAATGGGTTTGGATCTGGTGGAAAGAAGATTTGAGTGGAAAGCAACTTGGGGAAGGCTAGAGATCAAGATTCATATGGTAGAAATGGAATATCTTGGCCTCAACACATGAGTAGGTGGTTCTCTCTCAGAAAATGTATGTTGGAAGTGTAGGTTTAGTCTGATGGCTCTCTCTCCGAATGAAGAGGAGGTGGAGGGGTATATATAGCCTCCACACAAAATCTAACCGTTACACACAATCTGCCAAACTCGGTGGGACCGAATCGTTAAACTCGGTCAGACCGATTCAGCAAATAATGTGACCGTTAGGGTTTTCGGTGGGACCGAAATGCAACTCGGTGAGACCGATATGGTTAGGGTTAGGGCACAACGTAATCTCGGTAAGACCGATTACACAAACTCGGTGAGACCGATTTTGGTAAGAAGCTTTCCAGAGAGTTGGTCAGGCAGACTCGGTGGGACCGATTACTCAAACTCGGTAAAACCGATTTTGGTAATAAGTTTCCAGAGAGTTTGCATTGTAATCTCGGTAGTACCGATTGCTCAAACTCGGTGAGACCGATTTGATAATGGACATACACAGAGAGATTACAATCCCATCTCGGTGAAACCGAGATCCCTATCGGTAAGACTAATTTGCTTAGGGTTTGTGGCAGTGGCTATGACTTGTGGAATCGGTGGCGCCGGATAGGAAATTTCGGTGTGACCGATTTTGGCTTTGGGTTTAGGTCATTTGTGGAAGTGGGAAAGTAGTTGAGAGTTTTGGAGCATATCACAAAGCACATGAAGCAAGAGGGTCATTAAGCAACACCTCATCCCTCCTTGATAGTATTGGCTTTTCCTATAGACTCAATGTGATCTTGGACCACTAAAAATGTAAAATGAAGAGTCTTGAGCTTGAAGCTTGAGCCAATCCTTTGTCCTTAGCATCTTGAAGGAGTTCCCACATCCTTTAGTCCATGCCACTCTATTGTTGAACTTATCTAAAATATACTAGATAGAAGTGTTAGTCCAACAAGAGATATGTTGACATTAATTACCAAAACCACCTAGGGAGCACTTGTGCTTTCAGCCCTCCTCGGCCCACCTTCGGTGCCCATCCTCTGGTATATAAGTCATTTTGACCTAGAAAAAAGTAGGAGAGGACTTTCAGGATGAAGCGCCACCGTTTCAAGGCGGAACTTGGGCAGGAGCACTTTTGCCCTCCGGTGGAGCGATTCCGCCAGGTGAACTTCCCTCTCGGAGGGGGAAATCATCGTCATCATCATCACCAACAATTCTCCCATCTTGGGGAGGGTAATCTCCATCAACATCTTCAACAGCACCATCCCCTCTCAAACCCTAGTTCATCTCTTGTGTTCAATCTTTGTATGAGAACTATAGATTGGTACTTGTGGGTGACTAGTAGTGTTGATTACATATTGTATTTGATTACTATATGGTTTATTTGGCAGAAGATTATATATTCAGATCCATTATGCTATTTAATATCCCTCTAATCTTGAGCATGATTATGATTTGTGAGTAGTTACTTTTGTTCTTGAGGTCACGGGAGAAATCTAGTTGTAAGTAATCATGTGAACTTGATATGTTTTTGATATTTTGATGATATGTATGTTGTGATTCCCTTAGTGGTGTCATGTGAACGACGACTACATGACACTTCACCATATTTGGGCCTAAGGGAATGCATTGTGGAGTAGTTATTAGATGATGGGTTGCGAGAGTGATAGAAGCTTAAACCCTAGTTTATGCGCTATTCCGTAAGGGATTGATTTGGATCCAAAAGTTTAATGCTATGGTTAGATTTATTCTTAATACTTTTCTCGTAGTTGCGGATGCTTGCGAGGGGGTTAATCATAAGTAGGATATTTGTTCAAGTAAGAACAACACCTAAGCATCGGTCCACCCACATATCAAATTATCAAAGTAGCGAACAGAAATCAAACCAACATGATGAAAGTGACTAGATGAAATTCCTGTGTACCCTCAAGAACGCTTTGCTTATCATAAGAGACCGTTTTGGCCTATCCTTTGCCTCAAAAGGATTGGGATACCTTGCTGCACTTTTGTTACCATTACCGTTACTTGCTCGTTACAAATTATTTTGCTACCAAACTACTCATTACTTATAATTTCAGTTCTTGCAGACATTACCTTGCTGAAAACCGCTTGTCATTTCCTTCTGCTCCTCGTTGGGTTTGACACTCTTACTTATCAAAAGGACTACGATTGATCCCCCATACTTGTGGGTCATCACGCCCCCTCCACAGTTTAGTCCCTCGGTCATATTTTCGTAGCGCTTAAGCGAAGCCCTGAGGAGATAGCTTGACCATCACCGTCACCACGCCGTCGTGCTGCCGGAACTCATCCACTACTTTGCTGTCTTGCTGGATCAAGAAGGTTAGGAGTCACCTAGCTGAATGTGTGTTGAACGCGGAGGTGCCGTACGTTTGGTACTCGATAGGTTGGATCGTGAAGAAGTTCGGCTACATCAAATGCGTTACTAAACGCTTCCGCTTAGGGTCTATGAGGGTACGTAGACACACTCTCCCCTCTCGTTGCTATGCATCTCCATGGATATACCTTGCGTGTGCATATAATTTTTTTTGTTTCCCATGCAAGTTTCCCAACAAAATTGGCATGGAAGCCTGCAATCTGTCTTTTGTCACCATGATGAGATAATAACATATTTGTTCTTCAAATGCAAATTGGCTCGTTCTATATGGTCAGTCATCCAGATAGCTTCTGGCTTGTATCCTCCTTGTAGTGTTGCTAATGTATTTGGCAACTGATTACATGGGATTGATCACAGGTTTAGAACTCTTCTTAGGGTGGGAGCACTTGCCATTATTTGGCCGCTTTGGCTACATAGAAATGATAAGATTTTTAATGATAAAAGTACTTCTTTGATGCAGGTTATCTACAGATGTACCGGGACTCTTCATTTATGGCCCTCTCTATAAGGCGTGGGAGAATCAAGACCTGTTTAAAGAGGTGCATACACGATTGGAGGATACAGCGAGGGATACTTTTACCCAACATGGGTGGCAGCATGATCTTAGGATTGGCCCACCTCCGCTTTAGGCGTTATACGGATTCTACATGTTTCTTTGTGTTTCGCCTTTTTATTTTTTATTTGTACGAGAGGACTTTGTTTGGATGTGTGCATCTTAGTTATGCAGAGGCCGGGTGTAATGCTTAAACCTTTTAAGTAATAAAGTGTCCATTCTCCATATAATTACGTTTTTTCATGCATTTCTTTACCACTGTCTATTTCCACAATGACTCTGCTCACACCCTTACCTGGATGTCTGAGACTCGTCAGTGCTCTACCTCCATGGCTAAGTTCACCGAGATCATTATGTATATGTTCTTTGAAGAGGAGAATGAATATGTTGGTCGTGTCCGTGAGTCTGGGCAGCGTCACAAGGATGAGATTGCTTTTGCCTACAAATAAGATAAGTCCTTTGTCACTGGTTCTATCAAGGGTTTGACGCCAATGTATGATACTATGTGTCATATCCTTGGGTACACTATCAATCCTAAGACCGGTGACTCGTAGAATTTGAGGAGCTTTATGTTTGATGTTTTTATCTATATTCATGAGAGGCAGAAAGTGGATGATCTGGACTTCATGTTTTATGAGCTACGTTAGTGTGTCCAGGAGAACAAATCTTTGATCTATGCTCCATTCATCCAGGCATTGATTGAGTCTATCTACTGATACATCTCCAACATATCTATATTTTTTATTATTATTTTATGCTATTATATTATCAATCTTGGATACTTTATATGTTTTAATGCTATTTATATCATTTTTTGGGACTAACTATTAACCTAGTGCCCAGTGCTAGTTCCTATTTTTTTTTGCTTGTTTTTGGCTTTTCAAAAGACCAATACCAAACAAAGTCCAAACATGATGAAACTTTACGGTGATTTTCTCTGGACCAGAAGGGACCCTAAAAGGTTTGGTAGGAGACCAGAAGAGCTATGAGAGAGCCACGAGCTCATAGGGCGCGCCCTATGGGGTAGGGCATGGCCCTGAGCTCGTGGGCCCCATGCAGCTCCATTTGACCTAATTCCACATATATTCCCAAACCAACAGATAGCCACCCGAAACACTTTTTCCGTCGCCGCAAGCTTCTGTTCTTCCGTGATCCCATCTGGAGGCCTTTTCCGAAAGACCCTCTGCACACAAAAGAAAAAGATATGCTGATAAGGGATCCCCTTGATGGAGCCCTCTCGTAGGAGTAAATCCTTCTGTCTCTTGATCATTATACCTCACTTTTGTGACGCCCCCGATTCAATAGTACACTAAAGATGCACGCAAACGTGTACGATCAAGATCAGGGACTCACGGGAAGATACCACAACACAACTCTAAAAGTAAAAATAAGTCATACAAGCATCATAATACAAGCCAGGGGCCTCGAGGGCTCGAATACAAATGCTCGATCATAGACGAGTCAGCGGAAGCAACAATATCTGAGTACAGACATAAGTTAAACAAGTTTGCCTTAAGAAGGCTAGCACAAACTGGGATACAGATCGAAAGAGGCGCATGCCTCCTGCCTGGGATCCTCCTAAACTACTCCTGGTCGTCGTCAGCGGCCTGCATGTAGTAGTAGGCACCTCCAGTATAGTAAGAGTCGTCGTCGACGGTGGCGTCTGGCTCCTGGGCTCCGACATTTGGTTGCGACAACCAGGTAGAAGGGAAAGGGGGAAAAGAGGGAGAAAAGCAATCGTGAGTACTCATCCAAAGTGATCGCAAGCAAGGATCTACACTACATATGCATGGGTATATGTGTAAAGAGGCAATATCGGTGGACTGAACTGCAGAATGCCAGAATAAGAGGGGGATAGCTAATCTTATCAAAGACTATGCTTCTGGCAGCCTCCGTCTTGCAGCATGTAGAAGAGAGTAGATTGAAGTCCTCCAAGTAGCATCGCATAGCATAATCCTACCCGGCGATCCTCCCCTCGTCACCCTGTGGGAAAGCGATCACCGGGTTGTCTCTGGAACTTGTCTGGGTGTGTTTTATTAAGTATCCAGTTCAAGTTCTCATAAGGTCAAGCTACAACTCCAGGTTGTCCTTTTACCAAGGGACACGGCTATTCGAATAGATAAACTTCCCTGCAGGGGTGCACCACATAACCCAACACGCTCGATCTTATTTGGCCGGACACACTTTCCTGGGTCATGCCTGGCCTCAGAAGATCAACACGTCGTAGCCCCACCTAGGCACAACAGAGAGGTCAGCACGCTGGTCTAAATCCTATGGTGTAGGGGTCTGGTCCCATCGCCCATTGCACACCTGCACCATGCGAGGGCGGACGGAAGCAGAACTAGCCCCCTTAATACAAGAGCAGGCTTATGTTCCAATCCGGCGCGCGCCGCTCAGTCGCTGATGTCACGAAGGCTTTGGCTGATACCACGACGTCGAGTGCCCATATCTTTCCCTCGTAGTTGGTTAGTGCGTATAGGCTAGTGGCCAGACTCAGATCAAATACCAAGATCTCGTTAAGCGTGTTATTTTGAAGTAACCGCGGACGCCGACCAGGGCCAGGCCCACCTCTCTCCTAGGTGGTCTCAACCTGCCCTGTCACTCCGCCACATAGTAACAGTCTGGGGCCGTCGAGAACCCAGGCCCACCTCTACCGGGATGGAGCCACCTGTCCTTCCAGCCCCCACATCGGAATCACTTGCGGGTACTCAACGAGCTGACCCGACTTTAGTCATCATCTGTATAGTATGTATATATATATAGTATATACCCGTGATCACCTCCCAAGTGATCACGGCCCGATAGTATAGCAAGGCTGACTCACAAGAATGTAGGGCCAATGATGATAAACTAGCATCCTATACTAAGCATTTAGGATTGCGGGTAAGGTATCAATGACTGTAGCAACAATGATAGGCTATGCAACAGAATAGGAGTAACCGAACAGTAACATGCTACACTACTCTAATGCAAGCAGTATAGAGAAGAATAGGCGATATCTGGTGATCAAGGGGGGGGCTTGCCTGGTTGCTCTGGCAAGTAGGGGTCGTCAACAACGTAGTCAGTCGGGGCACCAGCAGCAGCATCGGTCTCGTAGTCTACCGGAGAGAAGAGGGGGAAGAAACAATGAATACAATGCAAACAGATGCATAACGATGCATGACAAAGCAAACAACGGTGTTAGGTGTGCCCTAACGCGGTAGGAGGAGATACCGGCGAAGGGGGAAAACATCCGGGAAAGTATCCCCGGTGTTTCACATTTTCGGACAAATGAACTGGAGGGGGAAGTTGTGTGTTTGCTATGCTAGGGATGTGTAGCGGACGAAGGGCCTGCGTATCCGGATTCGTCTCGTCGTTCTGAGCAACTTTCATGTACAAAGTTTTTTCCATCCGAGCTACGGTTTATTTTATATTAATTTTAAAAGATTTAATCATTTTTATAATTTATTTAATTATTTTAAATCAACATTATCCAAAAACAGTGTATGCTGACGTTAGCATGACGTCAGCAGTCAACAGAGCGTTGACTAGGTCAAACTGACGTGTGGGTCCCATCTGTCATTGACAGATTGCCCTAACTAAGAGATTAGTTCATTTAATTAGATATTTAGGTTAATTAAGTTTAATTAGTTTAACTAAGCAGGATTAATTCACTTAATTAATTATCTTAATTAATTAATTAATATGTTTATTATTATTATTATCTTTTTTAAACGTTCTGGGGCGGGGCCCCCTTGTCATAGGCCCTGAGGGGCCTATTGGGTTCGGTCGCTAATGGGCATAGGGCACGGCCCGAGCGGGCATATGCCTAGGAGCGAGCGGACCTGGCAGGGCGCTGAAGCAGGGGGCCGGTGGTCGCGGCAGCGCGGGCGACGACGAGCCTGGGCGAGGGGGGGGAAGACCCGACGAGGCAGGGCAGAGTGCGGTGGCCGAGTGCGGCCACGACGGGCGCACGCAGACGCAGGGGAGCCGGGGGGGTTGCGTCGCCCGCAGCGCTAGCAGTGCGCGGTGAGCACGGACGGGACGAGGAAGCAGCGGGACGGCGCGGCGACGGGCGCGACCGAGCGGCCGAGCGCGCGCACTAGGCAGCCAG
>NC_041385.1:433557828-433579659 GCF_002162155.2 Triticum dicoccoides | reverse complement strand
TCGAGTGAGAGAGGACGGGGGCACGAGGACAAGGGCGAGGGCCGGCGTGGTGGCTGAGGCGGAGGCGCTCTGGGCGTCGGGGATCGGCGACGAGGATGGGGTGCCATGACCCGATCCAGATCAGGCAGAGGGGGCGAGGAGCGAGGGGAGTGGGGGTTTCATCCCTGATCCAGAATGGATCGGGAGGGGGAAAGGGAGTGGCGACATGGGGGGAGCGGGAGTGAGTGGGTTAGGGTTTCGGTCGCCAGGGAGTTATGGGGAGTATCATTGCAATATCGTTTACACTCACTTTTATCATTAGTTACCTTGCTGTTTTTATTATTTCAGATTACAAAAACCTATACCTACTATCTATATTGCACTTGTATCACCATCTCTTCGCCGAACTAGTGCACCTATACAATTTGACATTGTATTGGGTGTGTTGGGGACACAAGAGACTCTTTGTTATTTGGTTGCAGGGTTACTTGAGAGAGACCATCTTCATCATATGCCTCCCACGAATTGATAGACCTTAGGTCATCCACTTGAGGGAAATTTGCTACTGTCCTACAAACCTGTGCAGTTGCAGGCCCAACAACGTCTACAAGAAGAAGGTTGTGTAGTAGACATCAAGCTCTTTTCTGGCGCCGTTGCCGGGGAGGCTAGGTAAAGGGCACTCACTCACACCCCGTCAACTAAGCTCTTTTCTGGCGCCGTTGCCGGGGAGGTGAGTGCTTGAAGGTATATCTTTAGATCTTGCAATCGAGTCTTTTAGTTTCTTGTTTTATCACTAGTTTAGTTTATAAAAGAAAACTACAAAAAAATGGAATTGAGTTTGTCTCATACGCTTCATCTTTTTAATATCTTTCATGAGTTTGATGGAAAGGAAAATTGTGCTCAAGTGCTAGAAGAAGAGTGCATTAAAATGCTTGGTACTAAATCTTTGAATGATGAGCATGATTGCAATATTGTTAGTATAAACTCCTTGAATATCCGTAGTATCAATGATGGTTGCTCTAGTCATGAGGAAAATATCTCTTATGAGCATGTCAACTTTTGTGGAGTGCATGTTTGCATGAACACACCAAATAGAGAAGATATTTATTGCAAGAGGCATAAGCATTTAGAAACTAAATGGTTGCATGAAAGGCTAGGTGTGAGTGCTGAAAATTTAAAATTCCTTTGCCGTACTTGTGAACTTTCCAATGAATGTGGTCATTTACATCTCCTATGCAAATTGTTTCATGATCGAATCGTGTCCAAAAATTGTGATGATTTGATCTCCATTGCTCATTACAATGAGCTTAGTTTACTTTTGGGTTATGAAGAATTGAAACATTTACTTAAGGACCTTCCAGAATTTTCCCATAAGAAATTCCTTGATATTGATCTAAAAAAGATTTATATGTTTTGTGCGGAGAATTGCATTGAAAATCCTTATATTGCCAATTACCTAAAGAAAAGAAAGCAAATATAAGATGATGAAAATACTAATGAAAGGGAAGAGACTTCCCAATGTCCTCCTATTATTTCTCATGATGAATCAGGTAACGAGGAGGAGCTTTCTATTCAACCAATCTCATCAATAAGGAGCTCAAAGAGGAAGGTCGAACCCACACATAATATGAAGAAGAAAAAGAAAAGAAGGAGCAACAAAGGTAGAAAGGTATCCCTCCCAAATGATGTTGCTCCTACTACTCATTGTGATGATGATAATTGCTATACTATTTGTACTATCAATATTTTTAATGATGAGAGTGATTATGCTTATGATATGAAAGGGCCCAAGCTTGGGGAAGCTATGTTTGATGGGGATGAATTATTTGAGAATATATTTGCTGGAATTAATGTTTGTCCCAAGCTTGGGGATGCTATGTTTAATGAAGATGATATTTTTAGCATCCCAAGTTTTGATATGCAAAGTTGTTATGATGATAGCATGCCTCCTACCTATGATGATTATATTGATGAAAGTGGGTTTGGAAGAGTATCAACTTTAGGAAGTAATGATCCCACTATTTTGGAGGATATTGAATCTGTTGTGATTAATATGAAAGTGGATTTGGAAGAGTGTCAACTTTATTTAGTGATTCCACTATCTTGGGAGAAGTTTCAATCGATTATGATGAGAACGAAGTTGCTACTTATGATGATTATTGTGATGAAACTTATGCTATAAAAAGTAGTGATGATTATATTTACAAATCTTGTCATGATTATGATTAACCTTTTTCTTAACATTACTCTTTTAATGTGGAAACAATTTTTAGTGTTCAAGTCTCTTATGATACTCCTACTATTGCGAATGAGAAGAATTTTGCTTATGTGGAGAGTAGTAAATTTTCTATGCAAGTAGATTATGAAAAGAATGTTTTAGGTTCTGGTTATATTGTTGAATTCATTCATGATGCTACTGAAAATTATTATGAGGGAGGAATATATGCTTGTAGGAATTGTAGTAATGTCAAGTTTCCTCTCTAAGTGCTTAAATTTTTGAAGCTTTGCTTATTTTACCATCCTATGCTAGTTGATTATTGTTCCCATAAGTTGTTTGCTCACAAAATCCCTATGCATAGGAAGTGGGTTAGACTTAAATGTTCTAGTCATATGCTTCATGATGCTCCCGTTATGTTTCAATTCTTATCTTTTATGTGAGCATCATTGTCATCATCATGCCTAGCTAGAAAGGCACTAAAGAAAAGCGCTTGTTGGGAGACAACCAATATTTATCCTTACTGTTTTTGTTTGTCCACATGATTATGCTACTGTAGTAATCATGTTTATAGCTTTTGTTTCAATAAAGTGCCAAGTAAGACCTTTAGAATAGCTTACGGTGATAGTTGTGTTGATCCTGTTGAAAATAAGAAAGTTTTGCACCCAGTAAATTAGTTTTGTTAATTCACGGAAACGTGCTACTGGTCTGATTCTTCTTTCTCTGGATTGGTACACAAATTGCTTAGGACTTCCTAATTTGATAGGATTTTTGGAGTTCCAGAAGTATACGTTTGCTACAGATTACTACAGACTGTTCTGTTTTTGACAGATTCTGTTTTCTATGTGTTGTTTGCTTATTTTGATGAATCTATGAGTAGTATCGGAGGGTATGAACCATAGATAAGTTGAATTACAATAGATATTACACCAATATGAATTTAGAATGAGTTCATTACAGTACCTAAGTGGTTGTTTTATTTTCTTATACCAACGGAGCTTACGAGTTTTCTGTTGAGTTTTGTGTAGTGGAGTTTTCAAGTTTTGGGTAAAGATTCGATGAACTATGGAATAAGGAGTGGCAAGAGCCTAAGCTTGGGGATGCCCAAGTCACCCCAAGGTAATATCCAAGGACAAACAAGAGCCTAAGCTTGGGGATGCCCCGGATGGCATCCCCTCTTTCGTCCTCGTTCATCGGTAACTTTACTTGGAGCTATATTTTTATTCACCACATGATATGTGTTTTTCTTGGAGCGTCATTTTCTTTTGTTAGTATTTGCTTGCTGTTATTTAGATTAATGTTTTGCATCTTTAGTTTCAATAAATAAGTCAAGGATAGCCTTTGCCATGCTTATTTTGCTAGTATACTTGTTGCTGTTTGAAAACAGAAAGTTTACCGCTCTTGCAAAAATTCCCTAGAAAAGTGAGAGCATGATATAATGTTTAAACTTTTTGAATAATGAGCTCTGATAAATTTACTTCAGTGTTAATTTTAGTTCATAATTTTTGGAGTTAGGGAAGTATGATGAATCTTGCATTCTTTACAGACTATACTGTTTTGACAGATTGCTGTTATGGTTGCATTGTTTGCATATGTTTGCTTGTTTAATGATTCTATTTGAGGATAGGAGTATTAAATATGCAGAGGAATTTAGTATGCAATGTTGAATAATAATGTTAGTGATTTGTTACAGTAGAAAATGATAAGGTTTTGCATTGGTTTATACTAACCTATCTCACGAGTTCTTGTTGAGTTTGTTGTGGATGAAGCTTTTGATAAAAAGAGAAACCATGATATGAGAGGAACTAAGGAGACACAAAATTCCAAGCTTGGGGATGCCCAAGGCACCCCAAGATAATATTTCAATAAGTCTCAATCATCTAAGCATGGGGATGCCCTGGTAGGCATCCCCCTTTCTTCTTCAACAACTATCGGTTAGTATCGGTTGAGCCTAAGTTTTTGCTTCTTCACATGAGTTGTGCTATCCTTGCAATGTCATTTTATTTTGTTTTGCTTGCTGTTTGAATACAATACCAAGATCTGAATTTCTTAAATGTTAGAGAGTCTTCACATAGTTGCACAATTATTCGACTACTCATTGATCTTCACTTATATCTTTCGGAGTAGTTTGTCACTTGCTCTAGTGCATCACTTGTATCTTTTAGAGCACGGCGGTGGTTATATTTTGTAGAAATTGCTAGCCTATCATGCTTCGCTTATATTATTTTGAGAGTCTTTTAGAACAGCATGGTATTTGCTATGATCTTAAAGTTGGTCCTAGAATGATGAGCATCCAAGTTGGGTATAATAAAAACTATCATAGGAAGTGAATTGGATGCTATGATCAACTTGATACTTGATAATTGTTTTGAGATATGGAGGTAGTGATATTAGAGTCATGCTAGTTGAGGTGATTATGAATTTAAAGAATGCTTGTGTTGAAGTTTGTGATTCCCGTAGCATGCACGTATGGTGAGCCGCTTTGTGATGAAGTTGGAGCACAATTTTATTTATTGATTGTCTTCCTTATGAGTGGCGGTCGGGGACGAGCGATGGTCTTTTCCTACCAATCTATCCCCTAGGATCATGCACGTAGTGCTTTGGTTTTTGATGACTTCTAAATTTTTGCAACAAGTATATGAGTTCTTTTGATTAATGTTGAGTCCATGGATTATACGCACTCCTTCACCCTTCCACCATTGCTAGCCTCTCTTGTACCGTGCAACTTTCGCCGGTACCATATACCCACCATTTACCTTCCTCAAAACAGCCGCCATACCTACCTATTATGGCATTTCCATAGCCATTCTGAGATATATTGCCATGCAACTTTCCACCGTTCCGTTCATATGACACGCATTACTTTTATCATATTGCCCTTTGCATGATCATGTAGTTGACATCATATTTGTGGCAAGGCCACCTTCATAATTTTCATACATGTCGCTCTTGATTCATTGCATATCCCTGTACACCGCCGGAGGCATTCATATAGAGTCATATCTTGTTCTAGCTTTGAGTTGTAAATCCACAAAAGTGTGATGATCTTCATTATTAGAGCATTGTCCTAGTGAGGAAAGGATGATGAAGACTATGATTCCCCCACAAGTCGGGATGAGACTTTGGACTTTAAAAAAGAAAAAAAAGAAAGAAAAAGAGAAAGGCCAAAAAAAAGAGAAGGCTAGAGAAAAAAGAAAGAAAAGAAAAAGGAAAATAATAATAAAATGAGAGAAAAAGAGAGAATGGACAATGCTACTATCTATTTTTCCACACTTGTGCTTCAAAATGGCACCATGATCTTCATGTTAGAGAGCCTCATATGTTGTCACTTTCATATACTAGTGGGAATTTTTCATTATAGAACTTGGCTTGTATATTCCAATGATGGGCTTCCTCAAAATGCCCTAGGTCTTCGTGAGCAAGCGAGTTGGATGCACACCCACTTAGTTTCTTCTGTTGAGCTTTCATATATTTATAGCTCTAGTGCATCCGTTGCATGGCAATCCCTACTCACTCACATTGATATCTATTAATGGGCATCTCCATAGCCCGTTGACACGCCTAGTTGATGTGAGACTATCTTCTCCTTTTTGTCTTCTCCACAACCACCATTCTATTCCACATATAGTGCTATGTCCATGGCTCACGCTCATGTATTGCGTGAAAATTGAAAAAGTTTGAGATTATTAAAGTATGAAACAAATGCTTGGCTTGTCATCGGGGTTGTGCATGATTAAATACTTTGTGTGATGAAGATAGAGCAACAGCCAGACTATATGATTTTGTAGGAATAACTTTCTTTAGCCATGTTATTTTGAGAAGACATGATTATTTTGATTAATATGCTTGAAGTATTACTATTTCTTATGTCAATACGAACTTTTATTTTGTATTCATTTGGGTCTGAACATTCATGCCACAATAAAGAAAATTACATTGAGAATTATGCTAGGTAGCATTCCACATCAAAAATTCTGTTTTTATCATTTACCTACTCGAGGACGAGCATGAATTAAGCTTGGGGATGCTTGATACGTCTCCAACATATCTATAATTTTTGATTGTTCCATGCTATTATATTACCCCTTTTGGATGTTTATGGGCTTTATTTTACACTTCTATATCATTTTTGGGACTAACCTACTAATCGGAGGCCCAGCCCATATTGCTGTTTTATTGCCTGTTTCAGTATTTCGAGGAAAAGGAATATCAAACGGAGTCCAAACAGAATGAAACCTTCGGCAACGTGATTTTTTGGAAGAATATCATCCTGGAGACGTGGAGTTCAAGTCAGAAGATACTCGAGGACTCCACGAGATAGGAGGGGGCGCCCCCCTTACAGGGGCGCGCCCCCTGTCTCGTGGGCCCCTCGAGCACCTCCTGACCGACTTCTTTCGCCTATATATGCCTACGTACCCTAAAACCATCAGAAATCAAGATAGATCGGGAGTTCCGTCGCCGCAAGCCTCTGTAGCCACCAAAAACCTCTCGGGAGCCCGTTCCGGCACCCTGCCGGAGGGGGAATCCATCACCGATGGCCATCTTCATCATCCCGGCGCTATCCATGACGAGGAGGGAGTAGTTCACCCTCGGGGCTGAGGGTATGTACCAGTAGCTATGTGTTTGATCTCTCTATCTCGTGTTCTCTCTCGTGTTCCCTCTATGGCACAATCTTGAGGTATCCCGAGCTTTGCTATTGTAGTTGGATCTTATGATGTTTCTCCCCCTCTACTCCCTTGTGATGAATTGAGTTTCCCCTTTGAAGTTATCTTATCGGATATAGTCTTTTATGAGAACACTTGATGTTTGTCTTGCTGTGCTTATCTGTGGTGTCAATGGGATATCATGTGCTACTTGATGTATGTTTTTGTGACCAACTTGTGGGTTCCGCCCATGAACCTATGCATAGGGGTTGGCACACGTTCTTGACTCTCCGGTAGAAACTTTGTGGCACTATTTGAAGTACTTTTATGTTGGTTGGATGAATCTGAGATTGTGTGATGCATATCATATAATCATGCCCATGGATACTTGAAGTGAGAATGGAGTATCTAGGTGACATTAGGGTTTTGGTTGATTTGTGTCTTAAGGTGTTATTCTAGTACGAACTCTTTTATAGATTGATCCGAAAGAATAACTTTGAGGTGGTTTCGTACCCTACCATGATCTCTACATTTGTTCTCCGCTATTAGTGGCTTTAGAGTGACTCTTTGTTGCATGTTGAGGGATTGTTATATGATCTATCTATGTTATTATTATTGAGAGAACTTGCACTAGTGAAAGTATGAACCCTAGGCCTTGTTTCCTATCATTGCAATACCGTTAACACTCACTTTTTATCATTAGTTACCTTGCTGTTTTTATTATTTCAGATTACAAAAACCTATATCTACTATCTATATTGCACTTGTATCACCATCTCTTCGCCGAACTAGTGCACCTATACAATTTGCCATTGTATTGGGTGTGTTGGGACACAAGAGACTCTTTGTTATTTGGTTGCAGGGTTGCTTGAGAGAGACCATCTTCATCCTACGCCTCCCACGGATTGATAAACCTTAGGTCATCCACTTGAGGGAAATTTGCTACTGTCCTACAAACATGTGCACTTGCAGGCCCAACAACGTCTACAAGAAGAAGGTTGTGTAGTAGACATCATGGAACTGTGGGTTATGGGCCCACCATGTGGGTTAAAATGTAGGAAGGCGGTGATGTCTTGCACGATTATGCAAGTAAGACATGTCAGAGGGTAGCCTGTCAGTTATATGTCAGCAACAACTTCGGTACCAAGAACGAGGGACGAAGAGAACCATTTCCTGCTCGTTGAAACAAGGCGGACCAATAGGCAAAGTTCTCCTCCATCGGTGGTTACCGGAATGTCATCAACAATAGTAACAGGGTCTTTCTGACAGAGTTGTACACCGATGTGTTTGCACAAGTAGGGAATTATTACTGCTTATATCATATAGACCATAGAAAGGGTTTAAACAAACCAATGGAAGGGGAAAAGTGTCTATCAGATTTAATTAGAACAATGGAAAGAAAAATGTGTTTAAACACATAATTCAGGGGTATATCCTTCCCAAGGACAAGTAGAGCATGATATCCATGACAGGATATAATGTAGAAAACTCTTTAGGAAAGGGGAGAGAAATTTCATGACATTACCCATACAACGATGTTTGGATAATTTGATTAAGAAAATTTAGCATTGTGCTTCGAGTGTTCTTATTGATGATAGGAGTACCACGTACATGCTTCGAGATAGCATTGACATGGTCTTCAAGCAAAGGTCGGACTTCGGATACACGAAGGATCCATCAGGATAACTTATTAAACAAGGCATTCAATTTCCTCATGGAAAATTGGTTAACTTTGTTAAAAAGGAAACTATAACACTAGGTCCTCTGGTCAGGTGTGCTAGGCATGACATCACCTTACCGGGTCTTATAAAGACCAATGTTATAACTCTTGAAATATGTTCCAACCATCATATCTGACTGAGATTCAGATCTGATTGGTGTTAGGATACCTCAGACTCAGGATGCCTGAGAAGAAGAGGTGCAACACAATTGACGAGACGACATTATATGATTCTCGGGAAATTAACTATGGAAGCGAGTTCCGAACAGGGGTTCACCATTAAATCAAGGAGAGGTGAGGAGGTGACTGATTGACTCAGCGACAATCCATTGAGATTTCCAAAAAGATGGATTTCCACAACTATGTGAACAAGGAGATAACATTAGCTAGATCAAATGACTTAATGATGTATGCTCAAGGAAAACATACATAGTTAAACATTGGTTGAAATGTGCACCCGAAATATGGGCTAGGTAGCACGATCAATGTTCGAATGATGATTCAATAAGCCATAGACGTAGAATGAAACTATAGACCAATAACTTCAAAGCAATAGGGTTGCCAGAAGTTTAGAATTTACACATCACAGACCATTTGTCGGTATTCCGGTTAGAAACAACATGGGGACCAAGAAAAGAACGGTGATGTTAATAAGCATCACTTGTATCAATAATTCTTAAGGGTGGTGAATTTCCCATGACATTCTTGACATAAAAGATAGCAATACCCCAAGGTAGAACATAACATAAGTTGGATAGCAAGGATCTCAAGGTACAACACAAAACATGAACAAGTTTGTGTTGAAGGGAAAGCAAGAATGTTGCCGATGATAACACAAATCATCGAGGGGCAAGGATGGTATTTCTCATCATGAATTCAATTGATATCCTGGAGGAACCCAGAATGTTGATGATGATCATGACAAATTTTGTCGAGAGGTTTCATGGAGATGTAATCGGTCGGCGATGACATCGAGTCAAAGGAATGATGAAGCGAAATGTTCTTGGGACCATGAGTATGACACAAACTCGAAATCAAGCTTGCTGTTCAAGGTGAAATGATACGACGAGGAAGATCGGCGCAAGGTTAGCTCATCGTCAAAAGTTGTGCTCCATGATTAAGGACCAAATAGCATAGTTAAAATTTAGTAAGATAATGATATAGCCGATTAGGCTAGGAATGACTCGAAGGATTATTAAACTCCTCAACAACAAAGTACTGGGAGTACTGAATCTCAGTGTTGATTTGATTCACAAATCGGTGTCCTTGGTTGATGCAACCTAGAACCCGTGGAGTGACCATGACGGGGAAAGTTAGTACTTCATCAGAAATTCATAAGATGTAGTGTAATGGGTTGATATCCTCGAGATACCAGGGGGTAATACTCGAAGGTAGATCAAAATAGAGGTTGGGCAGACGTAATGATCTGCAGAAGGCAAGTACTTTTAACTTGTCTGAGAGTGGGATCAAAGAAGAACAACCACGGTCGGAACCACAATTACAAAGGACAAAATCATAGATACAAAATCAAATTATGTCAAGTGAATAATTATTGTTACGAGAAGCTATCATGATAAGCTCAACATCGTTTCCATGGGCATGAACACAAAGTTCAAGGTCGACTCCCACTTCTCCAATGCATAACCTTTCATTCACTTCTCATTTTCGAAGAAGTTGTAATATTGAAATTTTGTCTATCATAACACCAGTAGAGTATGACCCGTAGTAGTTTCCGGGTTCACACAGATTCGAAAAGGCATAGGTTCAACCCATCTGGGCCTCTTAGGAACTTATACCACAAACTTCAGGGGTAAACAACACAAGCTCGAAAGCAGAGCATGGTTGACAAAGGCATAGGATATTACTTGCCAAAGGCAGAAGACACAATTTACCAAAGGCATTATGTATCAGGGAAAGAACTCACAAGGTGATCAAATGTGAAGGACACTATCGGATAACAATCCAACAAAGGACTTGATGGTCCACAAAGGATCTGATGTGAGTATTGGTACTCAACCAGAGGAAGAAACAATGCAAGGGCATTGGATTATAGAAGCAACTAACTAATTCAGAGCTCAAACGCAAAGGAATTATGATTTTCAAATCAAGGGATCCGAAGTAACGCTCTGATTAGGGCTGGATAAGTTGAATAGCCTTAGGGGTACAATTGATGATGATTTGATTGGTTGAGAACCAGCTCCAGTTCAAAATGACGTCTGAGCTGGAAGGATAAATCATAGGATCTGATTGAGGATTGCGAGCATTGACAACTTATTGAATCAATGGACTCAAAATGATAGTAACAAAGGATACTAAATGAACATTTTTGGTCTTAGGGAACGCAACCAAAATGCAAGAACACAATTGCAGAGCATTAGCGAGAAGTGGATTACCGAAAGATCAGATAACCTCTCAATGTATCTCGTGAATCATATGAACAACAAGGGAAGAACGGATACTCGGTAAGTGTGAGGAGTTATCTGTAGGGGGTATTCATGTTGCAAAGAACTACAAGGCAGTAAGCTCAAGGATTCTTAAAAAGTTTGGAGAATAATTCGATGCATCTTGTAATAACAAGAGCAACTAGGAATGAAAGTAAGACGACAGATGCATGTAATTCTCCATAGGGATAACGGTTGTAGGGAATTGCAAAAGCAATGGGAACAAGGTCTCGAGTGAACACTGGAGAGTATCTTCCGAATCTTCTGGTGTATTTGGCGATCATCTGGACTAAAGGGGCTCTCCGGGAGGAAGTAGTTACGAGAACCTAGAGTCAGTATTAGTAAAATCATTTAACCCAAATAGAAGAGAGATCAGAATCCCGGAGTATAGATGAGGAATAAAATATCCTAATACCACCCAATTGGCGACGTGCGCCCATGGGCCACACAGCCATGTTAGTAAAAGTTTTGCAATGACTAGACTCGACTTCGTCCAAGGAGTTTGGAAGGGGGATTCCTATAGGCAGTCGGCTCTGATACCAACTTCTGATGCCCCCGATTCAATCGTACACTAATCACATGCAAACGTGTATGATCAAGATCAGGGACTCACAGGAAGATATCACAACACAACTCTAAAAGTAAAAATAAGTCATACAAGCATCATAATACAAGCCAGGGGCCTCGAGGGCTCAAATACAAGTGCTCGATCATAGACGAGTCAGCAGAAACAACAATATCCGAGTACAGACATAAGTTAAACAAGTTTGCCTTAAGAAGGCTAGCACAAACTGGGATACAGATCGAAAGAGGCGCAGGCCTCCTGCTTGGGATCCTCCTAAACTACTCTTGGTCGTCGTCAGCGGCCTGCATGTAGTAGTAGGCACCTCCAGTGTAGTAAGAGTCGTCGACGACGGTGGCGTCTGGCTCCTGAGCTCCAGCATCTGGTTATGACAACCAGGTAGAAGGGAAAGGGGGAAAAGAGGGAGAAAAGCAACCGTGAGTACTCATCCAAAGTGCTCGCAAGCAAGGATCTACACTACATATGCATGGGTATATGTGTAAAGAGGCAATATCGATGGCTGAACTGCAGAATGCCAGAATAAGAGGGGGATAGCTAGTCCTATCGAAGACTACGCTTCTGGCAGCCTCCGTCTTGCAGCATGTAGAAGAGAGTAGATTGAAGTCCTCCAAGTAGCATCGCATAGCATAATCCTACCCGGCGATCCTCCCCTTGTCGCCCTGTGGGAAAGCGATCACCGGTTGTCTCTGGAACTTGTCTGGGTGTGTTTTATTAAGTATCCAGTTCTAGTTGTTATAAGGTCAAGGTACAACTCCGGGTCGTCCTTTTACCGAGGGACACGGCTATTCGAATAGATAAACTTCCCTGCAGGGGTGCACCATATAGCCCAACACGCTCGATCCTATTTGGTCGGACACACTTTCTTGGGTTATGCCCGGCCTCGAAAGATCAACACGTCGCAGCCCCACCTAGGCACAACAGAGAGGTCAGCACGCCGGTCTAAATCCTATGGCGCAGGGGTCTGGGCCCATCACCCATTGCACACCTGCACGTTGCGAGGGCGGCCAGAAGCAGAACTAGCCCCCTTAATACAAGAGCAGGCTTACATTCCAATCCGGCGCGCGCCGCTCAGTCGCTGATGTCACGAAGGCTTCAACTGATACCATGACGTCGAGTGCCCATATCTTTTCCGCGTAGTTGGTTAGTGCATATAGGCCAGTGGCCAGACTCAGATCAAATACCAGGATCTCGTTAAGCATGTTATTTTGAAGTAACCGCGGACGCCGACCAGGGCCAGGCCCACCTCTCTCCTAGGTGGTCTCAACCTGCCCTGTCGCTCCGCCACATAATAACAGTCGGGGGCCGTCGGGAACCCAGGCCCACCTCTACCAGGATGGAGCCACCTGTACTTCCAGCCCCCACATCGGAATCACTTGCGGGTACTCAACGAGCTGACCCGACTTTAGTCATCATCTATATAGTATGTATATATGTATAGTACATACCCGTGATCACCTCCCAAGTGATCACGGCCCGATAGTATAGCAAGGTAGACTGACAAGAATGTAGGGCCAATGATGATAAACTAGCATCCTGTACTAAGCATTTAGGATTGCGGGTAAGGTATCAACAATTGTAGCAACAATGACAGGCTATGCAATAGAATAGGAGTAACCGAACAGTAACATGCTACACTACTCTAATGCAAGCAGTATAGAGAAGAATAGGCGATATCTAGTGATCAAGGGGGGGCTTGCCTGGTTGCTCTGGCAAGTAGGGGTCATCAGCAATGTAGTCGGTCGGGGCACCAGCAGCGGCATCGGTCTCGTAGTCTACCGGAGAGAAGAGGGGGAAGAAACAATGAATACAATGCAAACAGATGCATAACGATGCATGACAAAGCAAACAACGGTGTTAGGTGTGCCCTAACGCGGTAGGAGGAGATACCAGCAAAGGGGGAAAACATTCGGGAAAGTATCCCCGGTGTTTCGCGTTTTCGGACAAATGAACTGGAGGGGGGAAGTTGCGTATTTGCTATGCTAGGGTTTGTAGCAGACGAACGGCCTGCGTATCCGAATTCGTCTCGTCGTTCTGAGCAACTTTCATGTACAAAGTTTTCCCATCCGAGCTACGGTTTATTTTATATTAATTTCAAAAGATTTAATCATTTTTAGAATTTATTTAATTAGTTTAAATCAACATTATCCAGAACAGTGTATGCTGACGTCAGCATGACATCAGCAGTCAACAGAGCGTTGACTGGGTCAAACTGACGTGTGGGTCCCATCTGTCATTGACACATTACCCTAACTAACAGATTAGTTAGTTTAATTAGATATTTAGGTTAATTAAGTTTAATTAGTTTAACTAAGCAGGATTAATTAAGTTAATTAATTATCTTAATTAATTAATTAATTAATATGTTTATTATTATTATCTTTTTTAAACGTTTTGGGGCGGGGCCCCCTTGTCATAGGCCCTGAGGGGCCTATCGGGTTCGGCCGCTAACGGGCACAGGGCACGGCCCGAGCGAGCGTATGCCCAAGAGCGAGCGGACCCGGCAGGGCGCCGAAACAGGGGGCCAGTGGACGCGGCAGCGCGGGCGACGACGAGCCTAGGCGAGGGGGGGGGAGACCCGACGAGGCAGGGCAGAGTGCGGTGGCCAAGCGTGGCCATGGTGGGCGCGTGCAGTCGCAGGGGAGCCGGGGGGTTGTTCCGCCCGCAGCAGCAGCAGTGCGCGGTGAGCGCGGACGGGACGAGGGAGCAGTGGGACGTCGCGGCGACGGGCGCGACCGAGCGGCCGAGCGCGTGCACTGGGCGGCCAGGAGGCGTGAGGGGGTGCACGGTCGAGCACGACGACGGCGCAGGCACGGCCCGCTGAGGCACGGCGAGCGCGGGACAGAGGGGAGGGGAGGAGTGAGGCGGAGGCTCACTGGGGGCGGTAGGGGTACGGGCAGCTGGGGTCAAGGACGACATCGGGGACGACGGTGACGAAGAGGAGGCATGCCATTGAGGGGGAGGAGGCCGTCCGGCGGGGAGGCGTGGTCGAGGCGGCGTTTCGGGCGACGTGGTCCAGCGGCGTCGAGGGCGCGGTCGCTGCGGCGAGGGGCGCTGTTGAGTGAGAGGGGACGGGGGCACGAGGACGAGGGCGAGGGCCGGCGTGGTGGCTGAGGCGGAGGCGCTCCGGGTGTCGGGTATTGGCGACGAGGATGGGGTGCCATGCCCCAATCTAGATCGGGCAGAGGGGGCGAGGAGAGAGGGGAGTGGGGGTTTCATCCCCGATCCAAATTGGATCGGGAGGGGGAGAGGGAGTGGCGACGTGAGGGGAGTGGGAGCGAGTGGGTTAGGGTTTCGGTCGCCAGGGAGTTATGGGGAGTGGGGTTGCCGGCTGGGCCTTTGCCTAGTTGGGCTGGTGGCCTGCTGGGCCGAAGCCCAGTGGGAGGTGTGGTTTCTCCTTTTCTCCTTTCTTTTCTCTTTTTTTGTATTTGTTTTGTCTTCTATTTTTATTCTTTTATTTATTTTTCTGTTACTTTTAGTTTCACTTTTATTTTAGATTTATGACTTATAAAAGTAGTCCCTAATTTGGTCTAAATAATTATACTACGGCCACATAAGTTTGGGCAACTAGATAGAATAGTTCAATAATTTATTAATTGTAAAAAGCATTTGATTAATTGTTTTGCTACTATTTTATTTACTTTAGGACAATCAAACACTTTCAAAGAGGTTGGTTTCTTCACCAATATTACTTATGCATTATTTGGCTCTCTCCAAACATTTTAGTTTTAAGATTGGAAAACTTTTATTATTTGTTTGATTTTGAATTTGGATTTGAATCGGTTTCGAACTAACACGAGATTAGTAACCGTAATGGAGGTGACGTGGCATCGTTAGTAGAGGGTTACTGTGGCTTGATTATCCGGGCGTCACAACTTTGTACTTCACAGAAGAGACACACGCCATAATGATATCAATGAACTTGATGTGAAAACCCAACCTTTCCATCATTCTATACAGAAACCTCAATTCCATCCTACCATAAGCTTTGTGCATATCAATTTTCACAGCGCAATATCCCACTTTCCCCTTCTTCTTTTTTAATGGTATGCATGCATTCACAGGCCAACAAAATGTTATCAATAATAATCCTTCCTCGGATGAAGGCACTCTGCGCTGGTTATATAATTTCATCAAGACAGACCTTTAAAGGAGATGCCAACATCTTCGAAATCACCTTGTACATCACATTACATAGGCTGATGGGCCTATATTGAGTGATTCTCTCCGGGTTGTCAACCTTAGGAATCAAGGCTATAACCGCATCATACCATCCATCTGGGATAAATTTGTTGTTAATAACATCTGGGACCTCCATAGTTGAAACATCACCTAGAATATGCCAGCATTTCTTAAAGAAGATGGCATGGAGGCCGTCTGTACCTGGCGCCTTCATATACCCTATGGAGAACAAAGCCTTTCTTACATCCTCAGCACAAAAGGCTTAAGCAATGCCTCATTCATTTCATTGGTCACTCTGGATTGCACCTTGTCCATGAAAGCATAGTCCGGCTCCTCTATTTCAGTGGAGAAAAGGCCTGCAAAGTATTGCGATATATGTGGATTTAGGTAAGCAGTACCTTCCGTCCAGACATCATGGTCATCCTTCGGTTTTGTTATACGAATACGTATCCTTCGAGCAGAGGCAAAATTTTGAAAGTAAGATGCGTTTTTGTCTCCAAACATAAGCCAGTTCAACTGACTACGCTAGGCCCAGTGAATCTCCTCAATTTCAAGCAGATTTTCTAGTTCATTTGCTAGTTCCTTCTGTCGTTTCATATTTTCCTGGGATAACACATCTCTAGCAACAGTTTCCAATTCCCACTGCACTTGTTTATCTTTTTTCATGACTTCTTCAGTACAGTTTTATCCCACTTATGGAGCTCCTCGTGCACCATAACAAGTCATTCTGCAAGTCCAACATTACCCCCATTTTGTTCTGATGATGACCACACCTGTTCTACCACCTCGCGGAATTTATCTTCTTTCAGCCAGCGAGCTTCGAAGCGGAGAATAACTGGACCCACCATCTCATGAGTACTTTCCTCATGCAGAGACATTAAAATCGGCCTATGGTCAGACTTGTAGTAGTCTAGGTGCTAGAGGATGGCTCCTGGAAACATGGTGTTCCACCCCTCGCTCACCAACGCACGGTCCAACCTCTCCCTTATTAGTGCCCTATGCCAAGTAAATTTGTCACGAACAAAACCATGATCAGAAAGATTACAGTCAATCAAGGCTTCCCTAAACGCCCGCATAAAATGAGCTGGTCTATTGTTCCCTAATTCTTTCTCAAACGAGAACATAATCTCATTCAAATCCCCAATCACCATCCAAGGCATATCAGCTACTGCCTTGAGTTCTCTCAACCGACTCCAAGTAAGGTGCTTATCATTCCATTTTGGTTCTCCATAATAACATGTTAACCTCCAGTAATTTTTAGCACCATCCCAATAAACACATCAATAAAGTTATCAGATTTATCTCTTAAAGTTACAGCTACCTCCTTCTTCTACATCATCATTAATCCACCCTTCCTGCCATCACTGCAGACTACAATCTTATGGTCCATTTTTGCCTGACGGCGAAGACATTTGGCAGGATATTCATCTAAGTGCGTCTCCATGAGAAACATCACATCCGGACTCCTATACTTCTGAACATTCAGAAGCGACAGAATTGCCACGACTTGCTGCAAACCGCGACAATTCCAACTCAAAATTTTCATTGCTTCTAGACAGCCTAAAGCTCTAAGGCCGCTGATATCAAAAGGTTATTGCCATCATCCCCTGCACGTGTACACTTAGGGGGGGTGGGATTTACCTGTGTACTCTCACCAGGCGTAGTATTTTCAGAAGTATTCGTGAGCTGGAGCTGTCCCACGATTGCCGCTACTCTTCCTGATGATTCTACCAGTGTCGAAGATCCTGATGGCGCAATTTCAAAGTTCAGTCTCTTTCTACTCAACGGATCTTTGTCTGTCATCTCCGCATCAGTGCTCTCTTTTGCCACTGCAGTACCATCTGCATTTCTTTGGACATGATTATGATGCCAGGTGGTGTGCATGTGGAACTCTCCACCCTTCCCCATTGATCTTCCACCACCTCCTCGACCCCTACCTCTAGCTGGGGCACGACTAGCACTTGTCGCTCGGCAACCACGTCCACGGCCTCTTCCAGTTCCTCCATCTGCCAGGATAAAGTCCCCCATTCTAGCTTTGATTCATCATGTTCACCAGTACCACACTCTTCATGCCAATGCCCCAGCAAACTGCAGTTCCGTAGAAAGTAGGTAACTTATCATATTGGACTTGATACCATACCTGTTTCGTTGCTCCGGTGATTGACACAAACTGGAACAACTTTTTAGTCACATCAATTTTTACTTGAACCCTGACAAATTCTCCTACATAACCCGCTGGGAGCTTTATCTGAACAGCCATAATTTCCCCCATAGGATGGCACATCCCCCGTATCACCACATCATGCAACAGATTATCAAGGAGGCGTAGAACCCTTTCCCACAGCGCTATCTGGTTTAAGACCACCGATCTAGGGTCTTCAAACCCATCATATTCCTCCAGAATAACAACTTGATACCTGAAAAGCCAGGGTGCCATGGTCATCGCCTTGTTCCAGTCAGCGAGACAACTGAATTGTACAGTGAATAGGTTTTCCTCAACCCTCCTCCAAACCACCTCTCGCGCTGGATTCCAGGCCGATCCCATATTTGAATAGAGGGATGTAGGACTAAACAACAATCACTAACCATCTGATCACTGCTGGAGGCTCAACGATCTCCTCTTCCCACACAAAGTCGTCTCCCTCTTGTTCATGCAGGTTCAACCGATCTAGAAGTTCTTTCACGCGCTCCTTCCTCGACGTGCTCCCCAAGTCGCCCATGCCTTCCATCGCCACAAGAGAGCGTCCTTGCGAACCCTGATCCACCCCTTACCAATCCCAGGGAGACGATCACCCGGGTGGAGACTGGGGTGTTGGGGAATTGACGGAGGATAGGTAAAAACTCTCGGCGGCGCTCCGGACAACAAAGTAACCCTAGGTTTTTTGGTAGGGGAAAAACTGCGATCCTATTATTTTGATGACATTTTTAGTTGTGTATGGGGTGGTGTCACCCCCACACAACTAAAAACTAGTAGAATGCCCCGTGCCTTGCTACGGGCTGCAATGCATATGAATGAATAAAACAAAAATTAAGGTTGCCCTCATACATTCGGGCGTGTTCGGACATCAAACGGGAGTCAGTGGGCTCCCCGAAATCCAACCGTCTGGACATTCCGGGTTTCCCCAAATCAAATCTATGTTTGGGCGACAAATATGGTTGTCCGGACTATTCACTGTGTTATCTTGAACACGCGGTCCTAACACAAAAAACCCTCCCCACGACACACCCTTTTCTTTTCCTGGTGGACCCTCCCTTCCCGCTTAATTTCCTATTGTAGCGAGACATTTCTCGCCAGAGCCCTCTCTTTGAAACTGTATTACGTCCACCTCACCTTTGTCATGGTGCCCCGCTCTCAATCACAACATACTTCCGCATGGACCACCATGGAGGATTACCCTGCTGACCACCCCGCTCTCCGTCCTGATCCCCTACCATGTTTGCCCTGATCCCCTCCAACCCCCCTTGAAGCACCTCCATGGTTGATGACTCTCTTTCCCTCATTTGGTGCCTCTCGTCAACAAGCTCGACCCATAATGTAGGTCCAATGATGGCGAGCTAGTACTTGTTTCCCAATGTTTTCCTTATATATGATTAGCTTTTTTAAACCCAAATGACAAGTCCACACGTGTGGCACGAAGTAACACCGCTCTGACATTTTTATAACTAAAATTGCCATCCGAAAAAACCCTAAAAAATTGAAACTTTCCATCCAAACAGAAAATTGCCATCCGAAGTAAAATTATGCCTTTGAAGACTGGGATCTGCTAAGGCAGCATGTGTGGCAAACAAGGGAAGGAAAAGAAGTGGACAAAAATATATTTATTGCCAAAAATCAGTTGTAGAATTTCATAATTAGGAGGAGATGGAGGAAAGTCTCGATTATGTTATAAATTTTGCATGGAAAACCTAGGAAGAGGAGAGATCTTTTCGTGTGTGTATGATCCTGTTGGAAGTTGAGCTTTTTCTGGGAGATGGGAGGGATCCGTTGACCAGATGGGTGGTCCCTTTTTCTTTTGGTAGGGAGTGTAAGAAATCCAGGAGAGATAAAATCGATAGGTAAATTTTTGGAAGAGATAAATAAACTCCCTGTGAGCTAAATTATAGTGTGTACCTGGTCAAAACAAACAAGTATGAGACCACTGGAGATGCCATCTCTGACTTTATACTCCATCGATAGGCAATCTTCTTAAACACGAGGCATGCGGGCTATCAATAATTAATGGCTGACGAAGAAATAATATGCCCTAACACATATGCCCATGCATTGCAATGACAAAAAAGAATTAACATTATAACTTGTTTCATAAAACCACTGTAACAACATAAGTTATAAAATAACCATAATAATTTATACAGATGAAGATATATATTCAATAAATATGTAAAAGCCCAAGTAGAGATTCCCATTGTACCATGAAATAATTCCCTATAAAAACAATTATTTATTGTACTAATTTCAGAGCTAAAGTTGAGTGTACAAATATATTGCCAAAAACAATGAAATAGCAAGTCATTTCATCAGCTGATAGATGCAGGGAGCACAAGTGCAAAACCATCTATAATGCATGTTTGTCAGAAAATAGCAATGACTTTAATACAAATGATGCAAATCTTATGGGGAATTTTGTTACAATATTGTCTCAGTTTGGGGACACCATGCTATACAGAGTTCACGAATGCACTTTTCCTAGGTATTTGAGGACATAAAGATACCAGAATACCACCAATAATATTGAACTCTTGCTCCAATTTCAGTCCGCTCAAGGTCTCATCTATCCATAGGTTTCAGTCTGCTCAAGACCCCTTCCATGTTAAACATGTATAATGGCTCCTGAACAACCCACACCTCAAGAAAAAGAAATAATGACGCCTAACCCCTTCATTTCCGTCACACATGGCTTGCCGCTGGCGGCGCCCATGAGCTTTGTTGTGGGTGGGAGAGCGATTGCCGCTGCCACAACATGGTGGGAGGGAGACCACATTTCCACCCCAAGCGAGTGTAGCATCACCGCTCGTGGCTTCACCACGCCATCGAGGTCCTGGCGCGGGATGCACCAAGCGAGCGCTCCATCCCTTGGGTGTGGTACGGTGGCCATGGATGAACGGCGACCGCCAATGCCATGCCCACACCACCGCAAGAGGATGCGCCAAGCTAGCGCCGCGTCACTGTATAGCAGCACCACGCGGTCACCTTGTGCCGCTGCTGAAGGTGTCAAGTGAGCGCCATGTGTTTCATCGAGGTACGACGACCATGGATGAAGGTCGACGGACATGTAGGCATGACTAGGACAACTCTGCCATGGGACTGTCGATTGAGCATGATATACTGGATCATACACACATGTCAACAAAAAGGAGAAGATTTGAGTTTCAGATTTAACACACCAGATGTTGTCCCTTTGAGTAGGACATACAAGCTTCAGATTTAGGAGCAAATGTCGAGCTGAGATTTTAAACTAACTTTAATAGTTGTCAATTTGAGAGCAGTCCATCCATGTCAATTTGCGAGCAAATCACTTTGTAACTTTGGTAACAAAATTTCAGAGCGGATCTTAGATGTTGTGAGCATGTACATGAGATGAAAATTGTTGTAATATAGTGCAGATGGAAATATAAATCAATTGGAGAGCATATCATCGGTCTTGTCAACCTATGGGCATGTCATTAAACTGAAAATCATTGCATGACGGTGCAAGTGGCAAAACAGAACAACTAAACTAAACCGAACTATAACCCAGTACTGAACTCTTGAACTGATATGAACAATATATAATATGCTCCTAGTTGATTACTTCTTTATAACTCTGAAACGAAACAAACGGGCATTACCATAACGTAGTTAAAAGATAATCCATAACATTGAAAGTTCAGAGATAAGGCAGAGGGCAAGGGGAGGAGAGGTTGGCGTATTACAAAAGATGAGAAAGATAACCAAGGGTATATCTCTCTATAGATATACACAAAAGGGGGAGGAGGGGTTGGTGTATGATCTGAAATAACTTGCGTCAACATGAAAAGTTCTGATTCGTTCAGATATTTTTCGTTGTGTGAGAGGGTGAAACGAAACTAAA
>NC_041385.1:433547871-433557515 GCF_002162155.2 Triticum dicoccoides | reverse complement strand
GAAAAAAGATTGAAATAATGAAACAAAAATAAACCGTGAATACTATTCAACTAACTCAGACATTAGAAATAAAGATATGGCATAAGATGGTTTGAAATGCAGCATGTGTCCAGCGTCAGATAAGAGGGTCCAAAGGAAAATCCCTCCGCGGAACCATACCAAACCAACAATTCCTATGGCGGCGCTGCCTCTTCTCCGGTGGGGCGCCTCCTCCCTCCACGCCCACTTCTCCCCTACCCCGCCGCGACGCCTCTTCTCCGCTCTCCGACAGCCCCCTGCCGCCGGCCGCTACGAGCCAGGCTCCAGGGTCATGCTTAAGGGGATGGACTACCCAGAGCTCGAGGTAAGAGCCCCCTCTCAATCTTCAAGTTTCGTAGATTCGTCTGTCAGCCATTGGCCTACCCTTGTGTTCGAGCTGATTTTGCCACGGGTTTCCTCAGAAATGGGTGCAGTCGCAAGGATTCCGACCGGGACAGGCCATGATGCTGTGGAAATGCCTCTACGGGAACAACGTCTGGGCGCATTGCCACGACGAGCTGGCTGGTAGGTTTGAGTTTTATTTCTTCCCGTGAATTATCGTCGGCACTTGAGAAATGCGGGGCCTGGTGCGAAATCTGAAGCTCAGTCTGACAAATGATACCACAATTTTCGCCAAGAATAACGTCTTGCTCAAAACTTGAGACCTATAGCTGCTAGTCTGTTTTTTACTACTTGAAACGTGCCTCCTTCAGTTGTTCTAGCATACCTTGATACAGAATCTTCAACTGGTTTTTTGCAAGAAATATTGTTGGAAACATAATTTCGAAGTGCTATCATAGCTAATGCTATTATTTTCCTTGTGGGGAGATATCTGGTTTTCTTTTGCTATTTACAATGCATCAAAAACAACAGTATGAACATCTGCAAGCATATCCTTTGACTGTATTAAGTTCGTGCTAGCTAAATTGACTGCAGAAACTACTTCATGCCGGATGACTATTTTCACAAAAAGTTCAAAATCACCAAGTTCGTTATCCATGAAAGATTTAGGTTCAGTACTAGTTTTTGAATCGCTATATCTATCACTTAACTGGTGTTTAACATGATTTCTATTGCTTCATCTACGATACATAATTACTATTAGAGTTAATCTTGTCATTTACCAAAGAGATGCATGCATGGAAGAGCAAGAAGTCAATTTGAGTTTGGTAAAATGTGTTAGGATATTCCTTATGTCCTGTATTAGCAGCTTTTTAAGGATATTTTGGTCTTAGTTGACTTGTAGTTAAGGAAGATTAGATAAGCTGAGCTGTACACCCAGGCCCCATGGTGGACCCGCCTCTGGCTGCCTAGGTCGGTTATCGTAGCAGTTCGGTTACTATAGCACCGACCTAAAACCTCTATATAGAAAGAGGCACCATATGTAGAATAATGTAAGCTTGTTACTACTGATATAAACCTACAGAGCTTCATACTAGTTACTTGTGTGCATGTGTTTGAGAAAAACAGTAAGCGAGGCCTTGGTGAGAACCTGGTAGTTCTAACAATTACTACTAACTAAGACCTAGAAAAAAATAGCTTACAGACGAAAGAAAGGGGAAATCTTTTTTTTTTTTGGGGTAGGGGTTGCATTAGTACTGGCTACCCTGCACACCCTATCGATATGAACCTGGATATATGTTGTTTCGGACTTTTCGTAGTTACTCTATTCAGCAGTGATTTTAATACTTGAGGAAGCATGGTAGCAGAACTGTAGAAGTGTGTGAGATCCAGGTATATTTAGGTTTGTTTTAGGCTATGTACATTAATACTTTAATATGGATGCAATCTATTAAGAAAGGCATGATAGAAGATATTTGGATGTCACAGAATATGTTTATTTATGAAAAATGATGTATTCTGAGCAGTTGGTTAGTATCTCCAAAATTCTTTCTTGCTTTGTGGGCCATTTGTGAGTATTGGCTGTACTGTGCAAACTTATTAATCCTTTGCAGTTTCGTGTTTGAAAAGGAACATCTTGGTACTGGAGCATTCCAGTGGTCAGTTCCGGAATTCATGTGTATTTAATATATAGAAATATATACAAGAAATATAATGCGAAGAAGAACAAGAAAAAAAAAGACGAAGGGGTGGATTCTGGCCAGGCCTAGCTCACATTGTCTATGTGTCCAATGAGACCAGGCTGACTAATGGATGCAAGTGCAAGAATCCTACAAGAGCACTAGGCCAATACTCCATGCGTCCTGGTTCTTCTTGCTAGAAACATAATCTCATATTAGTACCGCCTCACCTATGAAAGCATGAAGCAATTGTGCTGATTTCTTTATAAGGCGACCAGAGTGGGCAGTAGTACACAAAGGCATGTTCTGCCAGCCGGTATCGGCATGTGCCGGCCCCAACAAAGTTGGCCGGCATGCAGTGATTCAGCCAGAATGGCCGAAAGTTTGGCTGGTATGAAATGCAAGCCGTTGAGTACCGTCTTGGTCATGGAAACGGAATGGCCCAGTAATTCTGGCCAGAGCGGAATGGATTTAAGAAAGTTCGGTACTGTGTAACTGTGTTCTTTTCATTACCACCTTTCCCATCATTTTTTTCAATGACAGGAGCACTGCTCAGTATACATAGTTCCAATCCCCCGCAATTATACGCCAGGGTTAAGACTGTTGGGGTTGCCCAGGAAACACACACACACACATGGTAGAAGAAGAGACAAACGCTTTGGCACGACGCACAAACTGTGCCCTTTCTGTATCTTCTCAACACAACACAACTGATTTACAAGTGCCTTTTTATATAGAGAGAAACATGCACACGCACGGCCAAACCACATAACGGCTTGATCCGTTCACCACTCCCCACTAGCTAGTACATGCAGGCACACGTTCTGGACTAGCACAACTAACTCATATGCACATGCAGCCTAGTCTCAAGGATCAACTCAACTTTACTTGTAAGCCTCAAGTAACTCAATGCCCTTAGAACTAGTCTTTTGGCTCGCCTCTGTGCACTCGCCTCTGTGCTATTGTTCTGGTGGCTACGCCATGCCATCGAGCATGTAAACATTAGCACCTACTTCACTAGTAATGCAAGTCTATGGCAACAATGCCCTACAACACAAAATAAACACGAGACTAGAATTATACAACAAGGTTTACACCAACAAAGACCGATAACTAGCCGGTGCATTAGCCACAGAACAAAAGAATCAACTAGTCAATATAGGGCTAAAATCGCAGAACTAAAACGACCGCCTCTCGCAGGAGGGGAAGACCTGCAGTTTTACATTCATAGCAACTGCCAAAAAACAGATAACATGAACACCAACAGAACTACTCAACCTAACTGAGACCAGGAACTTTACTACCAAACATCTCTACTCAGAGGATGAGTCTGCGAATCAACTCCCCATCCAAGTCTTCAATGGAACACCTCAGTGGCCATCATGGCCAGCAGTCTTGCCAAGCCCAGAATGAAATGTAATGAGCAACAATACAGAGTTACAGACTATACCAAGTGCTATCATAAGGATATTTTCTTTTAGAACTCGCATCACTATGAGCCTTCCAAATAGTCCAAATCACAGCAGCTATCTCCACAGCAACTAGAATTCTTGAACCAGCAGTGAAAGATTTACACCAGCTAGGTAATTCATAAATCAAAAGCACAGTAAACTGCATTCCTGTTGTGAACCTTGATTCACAATGGTATAACTACCGTGCTGAAGATAGCCAGACGCCATGGCTGTGAGGGATTGGGTAGACATATGTTTAGAGGAGATTGTTTGTTCTTGCTTGCCCTCAAACATGGATACATGTCATCCTTATATAACGGATGCTCAGGCCCTTGATCTCTCCTAATAGGCTAATATGATTGGACTTGGATATTTTCTTATACAATTGGACTCTTTCCTAATGGACTCTTCGTGCACTTCTCTCTCATGGACTCCTCCCATGCTGGTACTCTTGCCTTTGATACTGTGGACCCATGTGCACAACAATTCCACACATACTTTGCCACACTACACTCATATATATACAATAAAAATACTATGGCCAACGACAGCTGCAAACTAACCATGCATCCATCTTAAAGAAAAAAAAGAAGAATAAGATGGCAGATGCCAGAGGGTATTTCACTATCAACTAGTTTCTTTTTCCTCAGTAGGAAAATCCACTAACTGCACAAGTAGATGTAGCTCTAACTTTGAATATAATAATTCTGTTGGCTCCATATCTCACCACCTCGACACCATTTATATTACGTTTTGGGGTTTGTTCTATTACTTGAAATTATACTTGTTAAATTGGCCATTTACTCATGTTTCTTTTCTTTGGTACAATATTTTTGCCCTATGTTCCGTTGTTAGTATCTGGTTGAGTGAATTCAGTTGCACTGCCTCTAATCGTGTTCAGGCTTGAACAAGGACTTGAGGAAAATGATAAGTGATCATGCTGATCTCAAGGCATTAACTGTTAAAGACATTATTACTGCATCGGATGGAACCCGAAAGGTAGCTCTTTCACTGTCACTGATATCTTCTGTAATGTTCTCAGAATATGATTGATTTGGGAACACAGGATGTTACAGATACTGTTCTCTCTTGAAGATGCCTCTGTGATTGAAACAGTTGTCATTCCTAGCGCCAGGGGCCGGACAACGGTCTGTGTTTCAAGTCAAGTGGGCTGTGCCATGAATTGTCAGTTTTGCTTCACTGGGAGGTCTGGCGACATTCTTTGCATAGCATTTTGTCTTTATATGATTTTGTAGTAGCTATTTCATATTTTCTCTTCTGTTTCTTTTGGGTGCTGAAGGATGGGTTTGAGAAAGCATTTGTCTACAGCTGAGATAGTTGAGCAGGCTGTGTTTGCTCGTAAGCTATTTTCAGATGAATTTGGTTCTATTACAAATGTTGTATTTATGGTAAGCATTCTTTTCATGGTAACTAATAACACTAACTCTAGTATGGTGTTTAACTGAGCATATGACTGTAGTTAATAGTTTTATCTTGAATGTGAATCTTGCTTTTGCATGCCACTCTTCTTGAATTACTATAAAACTACCCTTTGTGTTTTATTTTCTTGAACTGCAACCGGCATGGTAGATATGTTTTCCCCTACTTAGCTCTGTTCCTGATAGCATTACCCTGCTTTTGCCTGCATTTGTATTCGATGCCATCAGTATTCATTACAGTTGAAATTGTAGGCATAACGTTATGGCTTCCTTTATCATAGTTTTGGTCCTTTCGAAATTCCACGTTTATAAGTTCAGCCTCTAGTGATAGCAACGTCATGGAAGCCTTGGTACGCATTATTTCACTAGTATTTGTATAGCATTAATGCTGTTGCATTTTTTTAATAAGATGCTATCACTTTTTCCACAACAATCTTCCATTAATCTCTAATTTTTACAGGGCATGGGCGAGCCGTTCCACAACGTAGATAACGTAATAAAAGCATCATCTATAATGGTTGATGAGCAGGGCCTTCAGTTTAGTCCTCGCAAGGTTACTGTATCCACAAGTGGTCTCGTTCCAGAGATAAAACGCTTTCTCAATGAATCCAATTGTGATCTGGCCGTGAGTCTTAATGCAACAACTGATGAGGTGAAATTCAAATTCTGTTATTCTATTGTAGTTACATGGTTTGGTACTATTTTGCTATGCTATATATACTAACTTCCCCTTCCAGGTTAGGAATTGGATAATGCCCATTAACAGAAGGTACAATCTTAGCACGCTTCTTGACACTTTAAGGGAGGAACTTCGTTTGAGACCTAAGTCCATAGTGCTATTTGAATACGTCATGCTTGCTGGAGTGAATGACAGGTCAGAAATCTTGGGTTAAACAATAGTTTCTTGTTGTCATCTCACGATTCTTCTTAGAAGAGCTCATCTGGTGATATTTTTACTTGGGACATGGATATAGAAACATTTGCAAATGGGTGTTCTTTTCAGAACAACTGAACTTTTAATTGCTTCATGCATGTAGGCCAAATGATTAAATGGTGATCTATACAGTACATAATATAGTTGGCATTGTTGTTGTGACAAGTTTCTCGTAGGCAAATTAAATGTTCCAATTTGTAAGTAATTTTTTTGAAGACCTTACAGCAAAATGATCTATCCCTTGAACTCTGAACTCTTTTTTGGATTTACCATGCTCGCAGCACGGATGATGCGAAGAGGCTTATGGAGCTGGTTCACGGTATTCCCTGCAAGATCAACCTAATCTCTTTCAATCCCCATAGTGGGTCACAATTCAAGCCGACGCCCGATGAGAGCATTATCGAGTTCCGCAACATGTTAATCCAATCCGGCCTTACCGTTATGGTTCGGCTAAGCAGAGGCGATGACCAGATGGCTGCCTGCGGGCAGCTAGGAGCGCCTGGTGACTATCAGCTACCGCTGCTCCGTGTTCCTGAGAAATTTCAGGTCGCCTTATGAAGCTAAATACGTAGTGCTCGTACGGTAGTAAAACAGATGCCTGGGAACAACTTCAGGAAGACAAGGCAGTAATATGCGTGTAATGAGGATAAAACCACGCTGATTCTTTCAGGTCAAGCATCTTTCTGAGCCAGCCTTACGACCGTCGAGCATTTTCTGAATTTTGATGGCAAGTGCTGAACAGTTGATCTGTGCTGATTGTAACCAATGTTCTGATTAATATACATCTCTCGTTTTCTTGCAGAAATAAGAACATTTGGTCAGCAAAGAACCTGCATCTTTTTCTGTTTGATGCAGGGACGGCTAGGTATCAAATAAAGACGAGACGCACCTCTGGATCGGCATGCTCCAAGCAACTTTGAGTAGACGCATGACATCCGGGCATCTCACATAGCTTCTGACGCGGTCTGAGTCGCCAAAGTCGATTGTGTTGCAGGTAGTAGTTCCAAAAGACTCGAATCTACTCAGCTATTGCTGGTCATGTTGGATTAGATGATGCAGGAACGACAGAAAGACAAGAAAAGGGCCTACGTGCATGCTTTGCCTTGCTTGAGATACCTTAACCGTTAAGGTGTGCCACCACCTGACCTGACCACCCTACTTAGAAAAGAAAAGAAAAGGGCAAAGTGATCTAACACAAGACCCACCAACCAATGCGCCTTCTTTCCAAAAGCAATTGCATTACAAGACCGCATCAATGGGGATTTGGGCGCCTTTAGCACTATAATCTGCTGCCAAAATGGAGTAGCGGCCTACACCTGCTTCCTTGCTTTAGTGTAGATAGAAGATTGCTTGCTTGGATTTTGACATCCCAGACAAAGGAATTCTACGGCTGCTGTTTTTCTAAAAGGTCTTTGTTTGGTTTAATATTTTCGAGAGGCTTGAGCCAGATTCTGATGGCAATCTCTGATGTAATCAACGGATCTATTAGCGACGTAGCAGCGAGGCTTGCAGAGTCTGATGACTGGGCTGTCGCATTCTGTCGTCAAATCCACGCTTTGGATTGGTTCTTTTCTTCTACCTTCAGCGTACTGCGTGTCCTGGCCTTTTCATGGGGCCCGTCTGAAACATCCGCTATTAAATGCTGATTCACATGGCACCTGCTTCGTTTATATATATTCGTTCTTAGAACAGTCGCTGCTCTGGCATAACAAAACCAAAAAGGAATTCCTAACAATATTTTCAGTGATGTAGGAGTAGTTTTCAACATCATATTGGTGTCTCTAGAGATAAATGTACGTAGTTTTCAAGATGCATAACGTATATGTCAAAGCAATAACAGCAGCCGATTGACAACTGTTCTCTCGTTCCCGACGTGCCTCCATAGCCGTCACAAGCCCATGACATAATGAAAAGCTGGATCTTGGTCGTGCTTAGTTTTCTAGACAACCTCCCGACCCACCTTACTGGTTATTCGTATCCTATCAAAGAAGCGGCAAACCAGGAAACAATCATGCTGAGAGACATTATTGACCTCTAATTTGTACTCGTATCAGTCAGAGATAGTTCCAAGCTGCCTACCGATGAACATGACATGGCAATTGTTTAGGATAACAACACATAATAATTTACTATCATGCCAGCCAAGCTAAGTGTTTTGAATAAGCACGCGCCTTGTCGCTACCTAGCTAGATCCAAATTCCAATTATTTAACCCTACCCAAATCCGATCAATCACCACTCAACTTGCGTTTTTTTGTGTCTCAATATATGTCACCTTGCATAACTCCGAAATGTAGAGGCTCTACCGAGTTAGATAGGCAGGACTGAAAAAAAAAATCCCGGTAGAAGCAGAATAAAAAGAGAACCACAATGATAATACACATGTGATTATTATTAAAAAATACTATCTTTTTTTAATAAAAGACTACTCATTTGATTTTGATTCCCACTGGACCATGCATTTAGTTCGCCATCAATGTTTTCTGATTGAACCATAGAAAAAAACACAGTCCCTTTTTTTAGCGATGTTGTCTACTCATTCTTTAGCGATCTCTATCATGGCAATACAAGGGACACCAGAAATATCAAAAAATTACATTCAGGTCCATAGACCACCTATGGCCGATGGCAAGCATTAGAGTGATCCAAAGGCGCATGGCCATCATCACCCTTCCCTCATCGGAGCAGAGCAAAATTTGTTTGTAGCAGACAGTTGGGGAAGTTGTCATGCTAAGGCCCCACAGGACCAATGCATCAGAACATCAACCGTCGTTGATGAAGAGAAGTGTGTATCAAAAGGATCCAACCGGGACGCTGGTCCTTAGGGGCACATGCACGAAGACTTCCCGGCTGTCATCGACAATGTCAGGCCGGCTCCGGTATGGGAGCGGCAATAACGACGCATCAACGGTTCGTTCTGGCGGCAGCAATGGTCGTTTGATGGTCCATGGACCTCGATGTAATTTTATTATATTTGAGGTATTCTGTACTTCCGGTGGATTGATATAAAAAAGATCTAAACTATAGACACACGAACGAAGACTGGATCCACGGAGGCCTACCGAAGGCCAACACTGATTGAATCCCACGAGATCCACCAGAGACACCTCCACACGCCCTTTGACGATGCTAGATGCACCGCCGACACGGGGACTAGATGAAGAGGACCTTATTCCATCTCCAGGGAGTCGCCGCCGCCTCGCCTTCGTGAGCATGACACAAACCTTAATCAACCTAAAAAAACACCTAAAAACAGAGCAAGAACTCTGCTACCGGTAAGGGCCAAGGTCCACCGCTCTTTCACGACCCTAAGTCCACTGGAGATGAGGCGAACCGATGGTGACGCTGATGGGAGGCGGAGAAACCCTAATCGCTTGGGCAGTTGCGAAACAAGGCGAAGAGGTACGACACATACTTCGTTCATCTATGCTCTCCTGACCCAAAAAGTCAAAACAACATTCGGGCTACATGAAGCTCATGTTTAAAATATATTAAGAAACAAAATGTTAATACCTAGAAAATAAAAAATAAACCATGTAAATATTGATGTGTATGTATAAATTTTCATCAACATTTCTTTTCGGTTGTGGTGTACACAAAAAGACAAACGTGAATCCAAATTGAATTATTTTGCTTTTTTGGAACCACAAACCTGTGTGTAGCCTATAGATCAACTATATTGTTAATAATTATTTTGCATATATTTAGAAGACAAACATGTATCTAAGAAAAAAAGTCTTCAATTTCAAATATTTTTCTGTAATTTTGAAAATACGAGCCCT